>NW_027507903.1:343365860-343690851 GCF_037356315.1 Lithobates pipiens
TGGCCGGTTGCTGCTGAACTGGATGAATTTCGATCAATGTATGGCCAGCTTTACCTTTAGTAAGCAATACCGCATAAAAGCTGCTGGAAAGAATTTGAAGGTCCAGCTGTAAGTGTTCCAGTTCAAGAAAAAAATTTAAATGAATCTGGACTAGATGCTTTAGACCCCTGGTGCCCCTTGGCACTTTCTGTGCAGTCCTTGAGGCCCCCTAAGTGCTCTTAGTCCATTTCTTCTGAAGCATCTCCCTAGTCTCCAACTCCCATAACATGTTTACAGCCTCTGACCATATTCTGTAGCAAGCCATTGGGGTTGATTTGCTAAAAATGGACATTGCAAAAGCTTGGGCAGCTATGCATAGAAACCAATCAGCTTCTATTTTTTTTTTCCCTCAAAGCTTAAAGTGGTTGTACACCCTTACAACCAACTTTGACCTACAGGTAAACCTAGATTAAGGATTACCTGTAGGTCCAAGAAATATCTCCTTAACCTATACGGTTTAGGAGATATTTGCCCAAAGACAGCCACCGCTGTCTACGGTGCATGCGGCCTAGACAGCGGCGTGCAGGCGCACTGGGGCAGGCCGCATGCGCGGGAGTGACGTCATCGCGGCTCCGGCGAATCACAGCGCCGGAGCCACGAGACCCAGAAGTCGCTCCAGGATCCATGGCAGCGACGAAGAGGAAGACAGAGGACCGCTTCGGGGGCTTCAATCTTGGGTAAGTTATTCATAATGAGCTAGTATGCGATGCATACTAGCTCATTAAGTCTTTGTCTTGCAGGATTTTTTAAAAAGGGTTTACAACCACTTTAATTGAACAAGCTGAAGTGAGAAGCTGATTGGCTACCATGCGCACCTGCACCAGGTTTTGCACTCTCCAGTTTTAGTAACATCAACCCTATAGTCGCCCCCCCCCACCAGGAGAACACAATGGCTCAGTGGGAAGAATTCCCCCCTCAACATTGTCTGTATTGATGGGGGAAATCAAGCAAATTGCGCTGCATCTGTGCCACACCTTAGACATTGCCTCCAGTTTTTCAGACATACCATTGTCTGACATTATGGGGTTGAATTACTAAAGGCAAATAAGCTGATAAGAGAAGTTTCTGTAAAAGCTCAGTGGATTGTGATAAAGTTTCCCTTTGCAAAGAATACCCAATCTTTGCTTGCACATGATTGGATGATAGCTTTCAGCACAGCTTCACCTCATTTACTTAGCTCTGGGGCAAATTCCCTTGCAAAGTGAACAGTCTATTTGCCTTTAATAAACCAACCCCTATAAGTACACTTTCAAGCTAAAGAAAAGTACACAACAGATTTTTTTTTTATGTCAGTGCCAAAAGCAGTAGAGCCAGTTAACGGGTGAACAATTCTGTAACTGGTCTGCGCTTTCCAGCTACCTCCTCCACTTGCTCTGGTTCTTCGCAAAGAGACGATATAGACGGGTAGCTGTCCCTGACCTTCAGCTTCTTCTTGGCTCCTGAGGGTGCTGTAAAAAATTTGTTTAGGGAAGAAGGCTTTCTAATTCCTTTGGTCAAGTCATGGAAGGCAATGTCATCAGAAATGACACCAAGAAAGGTACTAGTGGTTCCCAATATGGAAGTCCCAACCTTAGAGTTCCTTTTCAGAGGGATAGCATGTTCCATAGCTACGGAGGCTGGATCTTTCAGTATATATCGTAGAGGCATAGCACATCCTTTCTTCAAATAATGGTAGGGCTTTTTCCCACTGTTATCTCGAATATTCATGTTCGCACTGTAATCTTTGACTAGCATGATTATAACATCCTTATGTTCATGTATGGCAGCTATATGTAATGGGGTGTACCCTCCAAAGGACCTCACATTGACATTAATGTTAGTTCCACCTTTTTCGCTTAAGTGAAATAATAGTTTAACCATCTCAGCGTTGCCACTTTTGGCTGCCCAATGCAGAGCAGTAAACCCCGAAATGAAGTCTCTCTTGTCCGCCAATTCACTGTCAGTCATCATAAGACCCAGAAGTTTATGGTTCCAGCGTCCACTGGTAGCAGACACCAACCACTCGTGCTCATGTTGGATTAATGGCACCACATCGGAATATTTGTTTTCTTCACTAGCTTTTATTGTTTTGGAAGCCCTCTTTGTATGGGGGGACCTGGAACCCACATCATCATGGTGCCTCCTGCCCACATGTGGTGATCTAGGCACGGCTGAGGGTGGCGGATCCAGCGGTGGTGATCCCTGAATCACAGTTATGGGAATTTCTAGCAAAGACGTGTTTTTATGCTGGTTTGCCTCTAGAGCATCAGAAGACGTATGGGCGTACCGCAAAGGCAGCATGTGTGGCTTCTGTTGTTCTTTGGCCTGTCCGTCAGACCACGACTTAGGAACAGGCACCGGTCCTGAATGATCCATACGAGACACAATGTCAAAAACAGATTTCCTCGGTTCTTCATTTTCAGGATCTGATTTTTGAATGCTGCTTAGATCCTCCTGATTAGCAGATTCCTGTATAGTCCCCACAGCATGAGAGTCCAAGCCATGATCTTGTGGTTCAGAGAAGTCCTGCTGAGAGGACCTTTCAGTGTCAGTGCTGATCAATGGCTCCTGTGTTTTGTCACTTACAGGTAGAGCCTGTGCTTCCTCCTCCAGGTGTCCCTTGTTCTGGATTTCCCCCTCCTCTCGTGTATTTGGAGATCGGACAAGCCCTGCCAGTAAATAGGTATATTTCTTCTTCAGCACCACCACCTTATCCCCATCTTCTTCCCTCACCACTGCTATATTGTTGACAAACCTCTTAAAGAGTTCTCTGTTGTGTGTCCTCTCCTGGGGATCAGGGGAATCCACCACTGGCTTAAACTTCTTCAGCAGCTCAGCATTCTTCACCTTCCCTCCCTGCTCCAGGAGAAAGTTCATCACCACATCTTGTGTTACAGCCATGATCCAGGAGGTACGGACACAGCTAAAGTGCAGCAGCCCTGTCCTCTCTCATGTCTCCTGGGTGGAATGACAAGTACCTGCAGCTTCCGGGGTGAGCTGTGTGATCAGGTCTGCTACGCCCAGCCCGGACCGATCAGTCAATAAAGGAGGGGGAGGGGAGGAGGGCAGCACCGTGTGTGTATTATGAGTGTGTGAGGAAACCTTCGTTCACCTCACCCGGCGCCTCCACACGCTGCTTCCTATTATGTCTATGCCACAGAGACTGCACACAACTTTATATACATACAGACACGTTGATTAATACTGTCCCATGAAAACGTTATGGGAGGCAACTAGGAATGCAGGTGTGGCAGTGCCTGAGGATCACGTCTGTTTATTTAGACATGACTGAAATGAAACACTTGCAATGGCTGCTTCAGTGACACTGATACATGCAAAGAGATGGCCACAGCAAGCAGTGCCATTTACAGAGATGTCCACCAAAGAGAACGGTTTATAGGGTGATAATTAAGTGGCACGTGCCGTGCCATGAACTGGGTGTGGTCGCATGGCGTACAAGGCACGACTCCAGGAAAATTGAAAAAATCCCCCTTTGCGGTGGGGCGCTGTGAGCGATAAATGTCTACAGGAGACGTGAGGGGGCTCTATCATTCATATAACAGGCAAGTGTGACTGGCTCTCAATGGAGTCGCTTCACGCATGTCTGCGACGGCTACAGTCCGGTTTGGAAAAGGGGTCCTGTGTGTCTTTGGGTGTGACTTCAGGCTAAAATTTGGACCTGAACCTGACCACAGGCGCAAACCCACAGCTGACAAGACAAAAACAGAATGGTGCACGAGAGAGTACCAAAACACACTGCAAATAAAAAAATTAATTGGGTACAGTGTCGCACAATTGCGCACTGTACCCACATCATTTTTTCCCCCTCAAATAGAGCTTTCTTTTGGTGATAATTGATCACTTCTTTGTTTTTTGTTTTTTTCGCTTTAAACAAAGAAAGTGAGACAATTTTGATTTTTTTTTAACTTTATAAAATATATGCAATAAAAAAAAAAATTTAGGTCAATATGTATTCTGCTACAGTGCCTTGCGAAAGTATTCGACCCCCTTGAACTTTTCAACCTTTTGCCACATTTCAGGCTTCAAACATAAAGATATAAAATTTTTATTTTTTGTGAAGAATCACCAACAAGTGGGACACAATTGTGAAGTGGAACGAAATCTATTGGGTTTTTGAAACTTTTTTTAACGAATAAAAAAAATGAAAAGTGGGGCGTGCAAAATTATTCGGCCCCCTTGCGTTAATACTTTGTAGAGCCACCTTTTGCTGCGATTACAGCTGCAAGTCGCTTGGGGTATGTCTCTATCAGTTTTGCACATCGAGAGACTGAAATTCTTGCCCATTCTTCCTTGCAAAACAGCTCAAGCTCAGTGAGGTTGGATGGAGAGCATTTGTGAACAGCAGTTTTCAGCTCTTTCCACAGATTCTCAATTGGATTCAGGTCTGGACTTTGACTTGGCCATTCTAACACCTGGATACATTTATTTGTGAACCATTCCTTTGTAGATTTTGCTGTATGTTTGGGATCATTGTCTTGTTGGAAGATAAATCTCCGTCCCAGTTTCAGGTCTTTTGCAGACTCCAACAGGTTTTCATCCAGAATGGTCCTGTATTTGGCTGCATCCATCTTCCCCTCAATTTTAACCATCTTCCCTGTCCCTGCTGAAGAAAAGCAGGCCCAAACCCTGATGCTGCCACCACCATGTTTGACAGTGGGGATGGAGTGTTGAGGGTGATGAGCTGTGTTGCTTTTACGCCAAACATATCGTTTTGCATTGTGGGCAAAAAGTTTGATTTTGGTTTCATCTGACCAGAGCACCTTCTTCCACATGTTTGGTGTGTCTCCCAGGTGGCTTGTGGCAAACTTTAGACGAGACTTTTTATGGATATCTTTGAGAAATGGCTTTCTTCTTGCCACTCTTCCATAAAGGCCAGATTTGTGCAGTGTACGACTGATTTTTGTCCTATGGGCAGACTCTCCCACCTCAGCTGTAGTTCTTTGCAGTTCATCCAGCATGATCATGGGCCTCTTGGCTGCATCTCTGATCAGTCTTCTCCTTGTCTGAACTGAAAGTTTAGAGGGACGGCCAGGTCTTGGTAGATTTGCAGTGGTCTGATACTCCTTCCATTTCAAAATGATCGCTTGCACAGTGCTCCTTGGGATGTTTAAAGCTTGGGAAATCTTTTTGTATCCAAATCCGGCTTTAAACTTCTCCACAACAGTATTACGGACCTGCCTGGTGTGTTCCTTGGTCTTCATGATGCTCTCTGCGCTTTCAACAGAACCCTGAGACTATCACAGAGCAGGTGCATTTATACAGAGACTTGATTACACACAGGTGGATTCTATTTATCACCATCAGTCATTTAGGACAACATTGGATCATTCAGAGATCCTCGCTGAACTTCTGGAGTGAGTTTTCTGCACTGAAAGTAAAGGGGCCGAATAATTTTGCACGCACCACTTTTCAGTTTTTTATTTGCTAAAAAAAGTTTAAAATATCCAATAGATTTTGTTCCACTTCACAATTGTGTCCCACTTGTTGGTGATTCTTCACAAAAAATTAACATTTTATATCTTTATGTTTGAAGCCTGAAATGTGGCAAAAGGTTGAAAAGTTCAAGGGGGCCAAATACTTTTGCAAGGCACTGTACATATTTTTGCTAAAAAAAAATCCCAATAATCAAATATTGATTAGTTTGCACAGAAGTTATACAAACGATGGGGCAGATGAGCAGATAAGTTCAGTGTTAGGACAGATGAGAAGATGGTTCAGCGGTGAGACAGAAGAGCATTGGGATATGGCAGTGGAGCAGATGTGAAGGGAGGTACAGTGCTGGGGCAGATGAGAAAGGGGGGGACATTGATGGGGCAAATAAGCAGGGGGTTACAGTGGTGGGACAGAAGAGCAGGGGGTTACAGTGGTGAGACAGTAGAGCAGGGTGGTACAGTGGTGGGGCAGATGTGCAAAGGGGGTACAGTGGTGGGGCAGATGTGCAGGGGGGTACAGTGGTGGGACAAATGAGCAGGCGGGACCAATGTCAAACCTTCAAATTTTGTGCATCAGCAACGATTTAAAAGCGCCTACCAGTCATCAGTTACGTGGGAGAACTGGAGCTAAAATTGTGTCTCTCACTCTGACGTGTGTGCTGATGTATAACATGTGTATGACAGTGGCCGTTATCATACTTAGGTGCGCCAACGCATGCATTTTTGTAGGTGTGGGTGTATGTGCGGGATCTCTAAAAATGTTTTAATATTTTTTTTTATGTCTCCTTATATGTGTAACACCCTCTAATGTGCTAGGAAATTAGTGCAGGCTTTTTCCCTAGGGTAGGTAAATTTGCAAGCTTGGCTGACAGCCAAGCCTGGGTGTGTTGGATCTGGGCTGGGAGTGGCTCAGGGTAGTGCTGGCTGACTCAGAGGTGGCATCACTGGGACCTCCTCCTTCTTTCTAGAATCTTCTAGTGTTTTCTAGACAGAGAGGCTGGGGGAGGTGGAGCCACCTGGGGTATTCTGAGGAGCCCTGAGCAATCCCAAACTTGGATTGGCAGGGGGCAGGCCTCCTTAAATACCCAGGGTCAGCCCAGCTGGGGAGGAGTTGTTCGCGAGTGGAAGATTGGAGATGGAATGTTAGGCTGTCAGGCCTTTGAGGGAGCTCCCCAGTCTGGGGGGGGGGGGGGGGGGTGAGCAAGCAACTTACTATGGGGGCACTCTGAGGAGGGAGGAGCCAGAAGGACTGGCGGGGACCCCAGACCCCATTACACATAGCAGGTATAGTGCCTTTAAAAAGTATTCATACCCCTTTAAATTTCCACATTTTGTCATGGTACAACAAAAAATGTAAATGTGTTTTTATTGGGATTATATGTGATAGGCCAACACAAAGTGGTACATAATTGTGGAATTGTGGAAAAGTGGAAGGAAAATGATAAATGATTTTCAACACTGAAAAACATTAATTATTATCAACAACCCCCTTTCACTGCAATTAAAGCTGAAAGTGTTTTTGGGGATGTCTCTACCAGCTTTGCACATCAAGAGAGTCCCATTTTTGCCCATTCTTCTGTGTAAAATATCTCAAGCTCTGTCAGATTGGATGGAGGGCGTCTGTGAACAGCAATTTTCAAGTCTTGCCACAGATTCTCAATTGGATTTAGGTCTGGACTTTGACTGTGCCATCCTAACACATGAATATGCTTTGATCTAAACCATTCCATTGTAGCTCTGGCTGTATGTTTAGGGTTATTGTCCTGCTGGAAGGTGAACCTCCACCCCAGTCTCAAGTCATTTGCAGACTCTCACAGGTTTTCTTCTAAGATTGCCCTGTATTTGACTCCATCCGTCTTCCCATCAACTCTGACCAGCTTCCCTGTCCCTGCTGAAGAAAAGCATGCCCACAACATGATGCTGCCACCACCATATTTCACGTGTGTTCAGGGTGATGTGCAGTGTTAGTTTTCTGCCACACAGCGCTTTGCTTTTAGGCCAAAATGTAAAATATTGGTCTCATCTGACCAGAGCACCTTCTTCCACATGATTGCTGCGTCCCCCACATGGCTTCTCACAAACTGCAAATGGAATTTCCTATGGCTTTCTTTCAACAATGGCTTTCTTCTTGCCACTCTTCCATAAAGGCCAGATTTGTGGAGTGCACCACTAATAGTTGTCCTGTGGACAGATTCTCCCCCCTGAGCTGTGGATCTCTGCATCTCCTCCAGGGTTACCATGGGCCCCTTGGCTGCTTCTCTGATTAATGCTCTCCTTACCCGGCCTGTCAGTTTAGCTTGACGGCCATGTCTTGGTAGGTTAGCAGTTCTGATGGATTGAACAGTGCTCCATGAGATGTTCAAAGCTTGAGATATTTTTTATAACCTAACCCTGCTTTAAACTTCTCCATAACTTTATCCCTGGCCCGGCTGGTGTGTCCCTTGGCCTTCATGATGCTGTTTGTTCACTAAGGTTCTCTAAAAAAACCTCAGAAAAAAGGGGGGGGGGGGTAAATACTGCAATAAACCTGGAATGAATGAAAAATAAAGCTGCTAACAGTCAAACAAACATGTGAAACCTAAATGTGTAGCGCTTATAAAGGGAAGGCCATGCATATATACATGACAATGAAGTGAAAACCATACATATAAATGTGAAACAATGTCCAAAAAGTGTGTAAAAAACAAAATCACCCACTCCTGTGGGTGCTATAACTATATATAACAATAGTTAGAAATAGTAGATAAAGTTCATGAGAGTCTCCCTTCCTGAACTCTGGTGCAGACAGAAGTGTATCACTGGAATCCCAAGTCACTATAGGCACACGATAGGATACACTTACCAGCGGTGATGGACACACGTACCATACGGCAGTGGGTCAAATGCACTTGTGATTCTCCTGTTGGTAAAACCTGGAGCATGTGGAAAGGCGGATCTCAATTCCCGACCAGGAAGGCACATCAAAGACCATGGGAACATGGAAAAACAGCCAGAGGTATCTCCAACGCATCCAGGATCAAAGAACAGTTGTCCATAGAATGATGAAGTCCGGCATCCAAAGTCCACTCCAGGCAGCAAGACTGAAAGCAGCACTCAGCATTTACAAGAGCACGCAGAGCTCCTCACACACCTGTATATATATATATATATATATATATATATATATACACTGATTTTAGAACATAAACTGACCTTTAATAATAATCTTTCATTCAGGACTCTCCATTGCTAGAGGTATTGCCGGTGTTCTGCCTAATAGAGTCCGCCTATCAAATGCTGTCCGCTCCGTACTGCGCATGCGCAGTACGGAGCAGACGAAGCTTCGGAAAAACTCCGAAGCTGAACGGCGCCTGCGCCGTGAGTGGAGGAGGTAGCCCCACTATGCAAGCGGACATAGGGTTAAGAATTTTAGAGGGCCCCTCGCGGGCGAGCTTCGCTCGCCACGCTTCGGGCTCGGCCTCGCTGCACTCGGCTCTTTTTTATTCTAACTCTATGTCCACTTGGATAGTGGGGATAGAACCTGGACTCACGGCGCAGGCGCCGTTCATCCTCGGCAATTTTCGGAATCTGTGTTCCTGTGTACTGCGCATGCGCAGTACGCAAGGGACACCATCTGATGGAGGACACTATTTTACAAGACACCGGCTGTTGCTGTCCCAGGCAGAGTGCAATTGGTTTCAATCCGCATGTGACAGGAGCTGGCTGTATAGGAAGCATTGGCTTATGCGGCTCTGCTCCCTCCACAGCTGTGCTTTCTCTAGCACCGGCTCCATTCAGAACACTGATGCTCTGGGATGGCAGGTCTGAAACCCGCAATCTGGGCTTGCCGACCTGCCATTCCAGAGCAGGAGGTCGCGGGCCACATTAAAGGGTTCATGTGGCCTGCGGGCCAGTGGTTGTGCAGTCCTGCCCTAGACTAAGCAAGCATTTAAGCCTTGCAGTGGGGCTCCACTGCAAGGGTGGACTTTTTTCATTTTCCTAGAGTTGGGCTTTAACCACTTAAGGACCGGCCGCCCACAATGTACTGCAGACGGGTGGCCCGCACAGGCAAAGCAACTTATCTGCTTCAGGGTTTTGGCCGCGCGCATGCCCCCACCGGCACCCACTGTGATTGTCAGAGCAGGACTTAGGGTGGTGGGGGCCCCTGGGCTTGAGTCACTTTCGGATCCTACTCTCTATACATTACCATATTTATCTGCGTATAACACGCTCAGGCATATAACATGCGTCGGCGTATAACACGCACCCCAAGTTTAGGAGGGAATTTTAAGGAAAAAAACTTTTAGGAGGGAAATTTAAGGAAAAAACTTACATTTAAATGCCCATCAATGCAGCCTTATCAGTGTCCATCTGCAGCCTTGCCCATCCATCTGCAGCCTTGTCCAGTGTCATTTTCAGCCTTGTCATTTGTAGCCTTGTCAGTGTAGCCTTGTCATTTGCAGACTTGTCATTGCAGTCTTGAAGTTTAAAAATGGCGCCGGCGAGATACAGAGTCCTGTGTATCTCGGCAGCTCTCGGTGGCTCTCGGGTCCTCTCACAGTCCCAAGAGTAGCCGAGTGTACTCGGCTCGGCTCACAGTCACGCCCAGTCCCTGTGTTGTGTCCATCATAGGACGGGACTGTGAGCAGAGCCAAGCCGAGTACACTCGGCTATGTATCTCGGCGGGGCACGCGGGGCCCTCTATTGGGTGGGGCCCATGGGCTTGAGCCAAGTCAAGCCCAATGGTAAGTCCGGCCCTGGTGATTGTACACAGCAGTAGCCTTTCAGCACATCCTGACCAATGATTCACGCCCGGGACCTGCTGATTGGCTGTGTACAATCACAGTCCAGAACTCCTTGTTGACAATCAACACAGAGCTCTGTACACAGGGAAGGATCTCTCTGTTTCTCAGAGATTAATTAGTAAAAGCAGCACAGTTTACACATATTACACATGTTAGACACACATTTAACCCCTTGATCACCCCTTCACCCTTGATATTAACCCCTTCCCAGCTAGTATCATTAGTACAGTGAAAGTGTATATTATTATCATTGATCACTGCATTATTGTCACTGGTGATGTCAGTGGCAGTTAGTCCCCCCCCCTTGTCAGTTAGTGTCACGCCGCACTATCACAGTCCAATTCATTGATCACCGTTATAAGTAGTCTAAAATTATCTTTCTTTTATTGGATATGTTTTGTAGCAGAAAGTAAAAAATACAGGTTTTTCTGGAAAAAAAAAGATATTTTTTTCGTTTATATTGCAAAAGAAAAAAAAAACAAAAAACAGTGGTGATACCACCAAAAGAAATCTCTATTTCTGGGGAAAAAATTATATAAATTTAGTTTGGGCTGCACAACTGCGCAATTACCAGTTAAAATAGTGCAGTGCTAAAAAGCAAAAAATGGAGCGGTCATTAAAGGGGTAAAACCTTTCTGGAGGTCAAGTGGTTAAAATCACTTCACCCTATGGATGCACGGGGATCCCGATGATCAACTTGTTGGAACGTGCTCTGGCAGTCTCAAAACATTTCTGTTGAGGAATTACTGCCTGGGACAAGCATATGACTGTATTTATTATATTCTTTTTAAATCTTTATTTTAGATTTTTTGTTCTCCACCAGTAACTGTAAATCCAAGCATACACCTCCATTTGTTATTGACAAAGCTTGCCATAACTTGGAGTTTCTTAATAACCTCAGGGTTACAGGGTACAGAGTGCCATGTCCAATGAGCACCTGTCATAATGAGAAACATGGAGGGTTATTTATGAAAGGCAAATCCACTTTGCACTGCAAGTGCACTTGGAAGTGCAGCCGCTCTAAATCTAGGGGGTAGATCTGAAATGAGTGGAAGCTCTGCTGATTTTATCATCCAATCATGTGCAAGCTAAAATGCTGTTTTTTATTTTCCTTGCATGTCCCCCTCGGATCTACAGTGACTGCAGTTTTAGTGCTTTTTGCATTTTGCAGATTTGCACTACAGCCCATTTAACATTGTTTCCTACGGAACACATTCTGTAGTGCAAATCCGCAAAATGCATAAAGCACTAAAAATGCATAAGTGTGAATCAAACCTTAATGGACCAGACCCCACCCAGGCGAATGGTCTCCTAAGGGCCGGTTCACACTGCGGGCGATGCGAGGCGACACGACTTGCCTCGCTGCAATCTGACAAGTCGCCCCCGTTCTGTACAATGGAACCGTTCTGAGAGGAGCGACTCGAGTCGCTCCGACTCAGAAAAAAGGTTCCTGTACTACTTCTGGGCGACCTCGGGGCGACTTGCATTGACTTCTATACAGAAGTCATTTGCAAATCGCCGCTGAGGTCGCGGTAGGTCGTGGCGAGGCAAGTCGGTGTCGCCTCGCATCGCCCGCAGTGTGAACCGGCCCTAAGGCTGGATTCACACCTATGCAGTTTTAGTGCTTTTTGCATTTTGCAGATTTGCACTACAGTCCATTCAACATGGTTTCCTATGGAATACGTTCTGTAGTGCAAATCTGCAAAATGCAAAAATCATTAAAAATGCGTAAATATGAATTCTGCCTATAAAGGCTTGAAGAAGCTTGTTCTTTTTGTGTTCTTTCTTGCGTTTTTTATTGAGCGCTTTTGAGCTTTTTTGAGCATAAGGGTTTTTTTTCACAAGCCCTCCTAGATAGTATTTTCTTAACCACTGTATAAACAAAACAAAAAGTTGAAACAAATGTTTTTGCGAGTTTTCGCACGTTTTTAACCTTTTTGAGGCCTTTTGAGCTCTTTGGGGCACTAGCTCCTCTTAAAAACGCAAGTTTGGTGGGGATTCTTTTCTGCCTTTTGGAGTTATGTGATGTCCTGTGGCAGGGAACTTGCCTGGTATGTTTGGAGGTATAACAATCATGTATTGGCGCACATTGTATTCCGAACCTCCTCCGTCAAGGTGTGGGTGTATGTGCTACAGTCATATACTGATTAATAATTAGACAACTAACACTAGCATTCATTCAGAGCAAGACAGGCTTGTGATATTGGAATTTATTTATTATTAATAAAATACATTTAACTCTACCCAAAGATTTAGAAACAAAATATAAATTGTACAGCACTTTTAAAAAGTGCAACTTCCTTACTTTACTTCCTTCTCAGTATTTTTCCTTTTTCGTCCATTTGTTGTAACTACCTACGTATGCCACACATGTGACCCCCATACAACCACTTGCCATTTGTATTTTATTCCCCCGATAGCTCTTCAACAACACTATGGGGAGATTTTCTAAAACGTATCCACACAGAATCGAGTGCAGCTGTGCATAGTAACCAATCAGCTTCTAGATTTTAAGACCGATTCACACTGGTCTGACATGCACTCAGACTTTGAGAGCACAAGTCGCATGACATGTCAAAATTAATGGTTCCCTATGAGAGCCTACTTAACTGGTCTGACTTGTATTGGTCCAATTTTGAAAATGCTTCCTGCACTACTTTGGTCTGACTTGGGCACGATTTCAGACCATTGATTTGAATGGAAGTCGGGATTATCATCTTAACTGATCCAAATTGAGGCATGGGACTTGTGCTCTGATGATCTTGAGGGGGAATCCCACTCCAAAATAAAAATAAAAAAATAAAAAAAATATATACATACTCACCTCTGTGCTGCAGCTTGACAGCACTAAGCCAAGAACTGAGCGATCACATGACCACTGACTGATTGCTCAGTTCTCGATCTTCTTGGAGCTGAGAGTGGTGACTGTTGGTCACTGCTATCTGCTCTGCCCCTGAGATGCTCGCTGGAGAACCAGGCTTGAGTGGGGGAAGGCACAGTAGACTTTGGCCCTCAGTCATGCATGGAGAGCCACAGCCAGCTATCAATCAGGCAGCTGAGTGGATCCTGACAATATGGCTGAGATCCTTCCAGACCCTGGAGGGGCTCTGTGACATCAAAAGTAAGTACACTGCTGTGTCCCAGAAGAGAAGTATGGCCAGAAAAGCCTTGGCCATACTTCTCTTTTAATATAACATATACAGTATAACCGGTACACAAGCCCTATTGTAACTGAATGTTGTTAAAAATTACCTTTCCTTACATAGTGGGGGAGATTTACAAAAACTGGTGCACACAGAATCTGGTTCAGCTGTGCATGGTAACCAATCGGCTTCTAACTTCAGTTTGTTCCATTAAAGGGGTTGTAAACTTCTGACACTGACAGGCCCCCTAGCCCCCCATTTTACTCACCTGAGCCCGTTCCCTCGGCGGAGACACGCTCTTCCTCTCTGCCAGTTGTCTCGGTTCTTGATTGTATAGATTGATAGCAGCGCATTGGCTCCCGCTGCTGTCAATCTAATCCAATGATTTGGGCGCCGGGGGACAGGGCCGAGACCTGCATTCTGCACAGATGCAGGACTCAGGAGCACGCACTCAAGGGTGTCCACCTTAGGAGGGCCTTCTCCACCGTGGACACTCGATGTGGGGAGGAGCTACCAGCACTGCCAGGGGACCCCAGAAGTTGAGGATCAGGGCCACTCTGTGCAAAACGAACTGTACAGTGGAGGTAAGTATGACATGTTTGTTATTTTTTTTAAAAAGAGAGTTTACAACCCCTTTAAGCTTTGGCAGTAAGGCTATGTTCACACTGATCCAACATGAAAGTCATACACTTCTGATCTGACAAGGGGCGGACTGAAAACTCATGGGGCCCCCGGGAAATAGGAGATTATGGGGCCCCCAGGCAATCAAAGATTATGGGGCCACACAGTATACACAAACACACAGTATACAATCACACAGTATACACAGACATGTTTGTATTGGCTGAGAAGGTACTGGAGAGGTGGGGCAGCTATAATCTTGGGATTTTTAGACCAAAAGGATGTCAGTAAGGGACATTTAAGAGACAGATGTAAATAAAACACAGATTTTTACATACTGTCCCTGGTTTTACTGAGGCTGGTAACCCTGAAGGGGCCCCCTAGTGGCCCGGGGCCGAATGGTCAGTCCGCCCCTGGATCCAACTTTGCCCTGCAACTTCATATCCGACTTCCATGTGACTTCAATGAACACGATTCGACTTTGATCCGACCATACCATAGCCTTTGAGTCTGGAATGAATCTAGGGGAGGAACACCACACCAAAATGTAATTTAAAAAACAACGTGTTAGGCTCCTCCCCCAAGAAAGTGTCTGGTATGCATTTTGAGGGGAAACCCCACACCAAAAAAAAACAGTGTGGGGTCCCCCCTACAATCCATACCAGACCCTTATCTGACCTTGCAGCCTGGAAGGTCAGGAAAGCGAGCAAGCGCCCCCCCCCCCCCCCCGTACCATACCAGACTACATGCCCTCAACATGGGGGGTGGGTGCTTTGGGGCGGGGGGGGGGCTTTGGCCCCAAACCACACCACGACTGAGAGACAAAGCCTACTGTGCCTGCCCTCACTCTTGCCTGGTGCTCCAGTGAGTGTCCCAGGGGCAGAGCAGATAGCAGTGACCAACAGTCACCACTCTCAGCTCTAAGAAGACCAAGAACTGAGCTGGTCAGTGGTCATGTGATCGCTTCTCAGCTTAGTGTTTTCAGGCTGCAGCATAGAGGAGAGTATATATATATATATATATATATATATATATATATATATATATATATATATATATATATTGTTTTTTAACATACCTCATACATCTCCTTTCATTTTTATTTTACAAGCTATATTTTTTTTTTCATGAAAGTTGAGTAAACACATGCACTTAGCTCACATGGATTACATTCCTTTTAAACTATGCTGTATTCTGTGACTTCGGTACAGGGTAACCAATACCTTGTTATTAGTTGTGGGCTTTCTTCTTTTCTGCATCTCCTGTATTATTGCTAGGAGGGATTGTAATAATTACAGTATTAGTGGGATATACCTAGGCAGACTGAATGAATAATTGAAGTAGAGTGTCTGCTGTGCCTCTGTTCTTTGATTTCAAGGATTGTACATTCTAAGCTTATGTTACTGCCACAGCGTTAATGCACAACCCCACGCTAACCTATGGAAAGACATAGAGTACCCTACTTGAATTCATACTCGCACTGCTCATTATACTTGCACTGCTCATTTATATGACACAGATTAGGTTTTGCAAAAGTAACCCTTATAAAGTAGGTTCTGTTCTGTACTGTATGCACAGTCAACCCATGGCCAAAAAAAGGACTATTTTTATGGATCTGCCAACTATTCCTACATGAGGAATAATTTAATTCCCTTCTTTTGGGAATGTTTAATTAATGTCACACATACAGATATGATTTATTTTAAGGTTTGTGCTTTGCGTTGGATTTGTTGAGGAATTTTTGTTTACTTTTAGCAAAACTCACTATAACCTGTCTAGTTAGGCCCCTTTCACGCTGGGGCGTTTTTCAGGTGCTACAGCGCTAAAAATAGGGCCTGTATAGCCCCTGAAAAAATCTGGCCCCTTTCACTCCAGTGTGAAAGCCAGAGGGCTTTCACACTGGAGCGGTGCTCTAGCAAGACGGTGAAAAAAGTCCTGCTGGCTGCATCTTTGCAGAGGTGAACCGCTCCTACGCGACTATACTGCCGGCAAATCGCCGATGCAGCAGCGCTTTGTGGGCAGTTTTAACCCTTTTTCGGCCGCTAGCAGGGGTTAAAACCGCCCCGCTAGTGGCTACATGCCACCGCTAAAACGCTGCTTTACCGCCGACGCCGCTCTTGCCCCAGTGTGAAAGAGCAGGCCGTGTCTGTGTCCACTCTGCATAAGCCTAGCGGAAACGGATCAGCCATCCACCTGCTCAGAAGGGATCAGCTTTCCACAGATTCCCCACTGAGCAGGCGGACTCCTGGTGGAACTGGACTGATTTGTTACCTTGTTGTCTTATAAATGTACAATTACAGTGTTTTGTTATATCTTTAAAAAAAAAAAATGATGGCAGAAAATCTGAACTTTGCTGTGTCCTATGCAAGCTTTCTTGTGTTATCTCACTTGAGGGAATTTATGAAGGGCGTCATA
Organism: Lithobates pipiens; assembly: GCF_037356315.1. Classification (NCBI taxonomy): domain Eukaryota; kingdom Metazoa; phylum Chordata; class Amphibia; order Anura; family Ranidae; genus Lithobates; species Lithobates pipiens. The sequence goes on from NW_027507903.1 coordinate 343,382,295, forward strand.
GTCACACTTTAGCATTCCGTTGAGGTGCAGCACCAAAAGTGTTGGTGCTTGTGCCTGATCATGTACCTGTCATAAACAGGTACATTAATCTTATCTTGTCTGCACTGAGAAAGGAATGTCTATAAACATGTGCATGCTGGAAATTTTCATTTTGTTTCATTTTGGATGCATCTGTTCACTGAAGAATTTTGTTTCATCATATTTGTTACGTTGACCCAATTTGTTTTTGAAATTCTTTTATATTTTATATTTATAACATTTGTTTTATAGATTCATTGGTCCAGATGGATCTGAAAAATGTTGCAGTTTTTCCGGGAAGATTCTATATATTCAAAATATTATCGAACCAGTAAGGATTCGATATTTTGAGATGCTAGTCGAACCCACCAAGAGAAATGGCATGAGCTGACTGGACAATATCGACACATCGCATGTAGGGATGAGCTCGGTGTTCGATCCGAATGCATGTCCGACTCGAACATCGGCCGTTCGTCTGTTCGGCGAATTCAGAACTTTGTGGACCGTTCGCACCAAATTTGTGTGGCACAAACGGCCCACAATGCACTACGCCATCGCAGTGCATTGCTGGCTCATGATTGGCCAAGCATGCACTGTGACCCTGCGTGCTTAGCCAATCACAGCGCCGGCAGCGAGGAGAGCCATAATTGGCCACAGGCAGGAAGCGTGGCGGCCTTGTGTAGTGTGTTGGCGTGCAGGGAAAGAGCTAGATAGGCAGGGACAGTGTGTTCTTTTCTCAGCCATCTGCAGGAGTTAGTGGGTGCTGTGTGCCTCCAGCGCAGTATACACCTGTATCTACCCTTTATTGCTGTTGTTCTCTAATACAGCCATCTGCAGGAGTTAGTGGGTGTTGTGTGCCTCCAGCGCAGTATACACCTGTATCTACCCTTTATTGCTGGTGTTCTCTAATACAGGCATCTGCAGGAGTTAGTGGGTGTTGAGTGCCTCCAGCACAGCACAGTATACACCTGTATCTACCCTTTATTGCTGGTGTTCTCTAATACAGGCATCTGCAGGAGTTAAAGTGGGTGTTGTGTGCCTCCAGCGCAGTATACACCTGAAGATACCCCTTATTGCTGGTGCTGTCTGTTGCATAGCTAGTAACTAGTATGCAACCGTTCTAAATTACGTGGCATGATCACCAATGCCAGGAGTCTGGTGGACAAGATGGGAGAACTAGAACTACTGTTGTACAAGGAGGATTTTGATTTTGTAGGAATTACAGAGACTTGGTTCGACAGCTCTCATGCTTGGCTGGCAACCATTCAAGTGTATTCCCTATATCGCAGGGATAGAGAGGGTAAAAAAGTAGGAGGGGTATGCCTGTATATCAAAAATGATGTACAAGTGAATGTGAGAGATGACATCACTAAGGGAGCAAGGGAGGAGGTGGAATCCTTATGGGTAGAGCTACAAAGGGAGAAAACTAAGGGGAAAGTAATACAGGGAGTATGCTATAGGCCCCCTAACGAGAGGGAGGAGTCAGAGACGGACCTCCTATCACAATTTGGCAAGAATGGGAAGTGTCATTATAATGGGGGATTTTAATTATACAGACATAGACTGGGTAAAAGGAACAATGCATTCATCTAAGGTTTGCCAGTTCCTAAACGTCTTGCAGGACAATTTCACAGGTCAGATGGTAAATGCACCAACTAGAAACAAAGTGTTACTAGACCTAGACCTACTGATTACCAACAATACAGACCTGATCACGGATGTGGAAATACAGGACAATTTAGGAAACAGCGATCACAGATCAATTTGTTTTAGTATAAATCACACAAATAGAAAACATAAGGGGAATACAAAGACACTGAATTTCAAAAGAGCCAACTTCCCTAAACTACGATCCTTGCTAGAAGATTATAATTGGGATAAAATCTTAGGAACAAAGAACACAGAGGAAAAATGGGTATGTTTAAGAGCATATTAATTAAGAACATTAGCCAATGCATCTCAATGGGAAATAAATTTGAAAGAGCTAATAAAAGTCCTGGGTGGCTTAACTCCAACATAAAAATGCATATAAAAGCAAAGGCGAAGGCATTCAAAAAATACAAGGCTGAGGGATCATCATCAGCATTCCAACTTTACCTAGAATGCAACAAGAAATGTCAGGGTGCAATCATATGCATCTGAACGACCACAACATAGATGATATACAATGCAATACTGACATATAATCACACACACATTGGACTTGATGGTCTTTTTTCAACCTCGCCTACTATGTAACTATGTAACGAATGGAATAAAATTTGGATCCATTCATTATCCGAATCCAAAAAATGTATTTATTTGCTTGTGGGCCCGAACTACTATCGCATCATGTGATGTCATGCGAATTGAACAAATATACCAAATGCATTTGTTAATTATCAATATAATTTTGGATTCGTTGACATTCGTTACTATGTCCATTCAGTTATTCGTATACATCAGAATCTCAGAAAATAGAATTTTAGTCCAAAAAATGCATCGAACTGAAACAAAATCAGCATAGTCAACACTGGACACTGTTTCCTTAGTGCACTCACTCCCACTCTCTCCGGGTCACCGTACCGGTCACACTGACAGGTGCAGAGGCAAAGAATTTTGTCCTGGTGGCGGTGGAGTCTGATGGGGAACTGACTAGTTCCCTATCAGGTCCATTTGTCAGAAACCATGAATCTGACTGAGACAGAAATACAGTTAAATCACACTTGTTTAATAATAAAAGTAAATAGAACAAACGTTGTCAAAACATAGCCAAAGTTTGGTAACTGTAATAGATAGTCAGAGACGCCAGAAAGTCAGGAAGCAAGGGATCAGCGTAGTGGAAAATCAAGGAGGATCTGGAGCCAGAAGGAACATCAGCCAAGCAGGTCTTTAACAGATAAGCAGGAGAGAATCTCTGTGATGTTGACCAGGCGAAGGGAGAGATCATCTGGTCTGGATGGCTTAAGTAAGCAGGGCTGACGAGCAGGATATCATCAGCAGGTGTGTCACCGTGGAGAGATAGGAGCTGGCAATTAACCGAAAGCTGAGCGGCCAACTCAGAGAAGGAAGGGCTGAGCCCATCCCTAAAAGTACCCCCTCCTCAACGACTCCAACCCCTCGAAGGACCACCAGGCTTGAGGGGAAAACATCAATGGAAATCACGGAGAACGATGGGGGCATGTACGTCTGAGGATTAGACTCCAGAGCGTTACTTGGACCATACCCTTTCCAATGCACCAGGTACTGTATGCACCCACGGAACCTATGGGAGTCAACAATAGACTGTACTTCATACTCCTCATGGTTCTCAACCTGTACAGGGGCGAGGATGTAGAACCGTGGTGGTAAAGCAGTTGCAGACCAAAGGTTTTAAAAAGGAGACATGGAATACATTTGAGATACTTAGAAGGAAGGTCTAAAGCATAAGCCACTGGGTTAATCCTTTGGAGAATACGGAAAGGCCCAATAAACAGAGGTGCCAACTTCAGAGAGGGAACACGGTGTCAGAGGTTGCGAGATGACAGCCAGACCCTGTCCCAACCTGGTAGGAAGGCGCAAGCAGGCATCTGCAGTCAGCATGGAGTCTGTACCTATCATTGGCATGTCGCAAAGCCTCCTGGACTTGTGCCCAAGTGGAATGAAGACCACGGAGATGTTCCTCTAATGCAGGAATGCTCTGTGGAATAAATGAGTCAGGCAAAATGGAAGGTTAGAAACCATACTTCACCATAAATGGGGACAATCGGGAAGCAGAATTCAAGGCACTGTTGTGATAAAACTCCGCCCAAGGTAAGAGGTCTGACCAGTTGTTATGATGGTCAGAAATATAGCAACAAAGGAGCTGCTCCAAGAACTGGTTGGCTCATTCTGCGGCCCCATTAGACTGTGGGTGATACGCAGAGGAGAAAGCAAGCTAAATTCCCAACTGTGCACAAAAGGCTCGCCAGAACCGGGACACAAACTGACTACCCCTGTCCGAGTCGATCACCTTGGTTAGCCCATGTAAGTGAAAGATCTTCTGAGCAAAAATGAAAGCCAGTTCATTCGATGGGAGCAACTTCTTATACCGCGTACAAACGAACGGAATTGCGACCATGTGTATGCTCCATCGGAATTTGGCTGTCCGAATTTCCGCCAGCCAAAAATTAATAGCATGTTCTCAATTTTCCTGACGGAAAAACTTTCTATCGGAACTTCCGATCGTGTGTATGCAATTATGACACGCCAAAAATCACACATGCTCAGATTCAACTACGAGACGGAAGCTATTGGCTCCTGGCTATTGAACTTCCTTTTTCTAGTCTCGTCATACTTGTTGTACGTCACCACATTCTAAACAATCGGAATTTGGTGTGACCGCGTGTAGGCAAGACAGCTTGAGCGGAACTCCGTCGGGAAAACCATCAGAGCATTTCTGACAAGAATTACTATCGTGTGTACGCGTCATTAGATGGAATACAATAAGATATTTTCGAGAACCGGTCAACCACCATAAGGATAACTGTGTTGCCCTGGTAGTTGGGTAACCACAATGAAATCCATAGACAGATGGGTCCACAGCCTCTCTCAATTGGGTATGGGTTATCAGAGACTCACTTACTTATTTTACCTGCTAAAATAAAATAATTTTGTTGCCTTGCTAAATTTTGCTTTTCCTTTTTGCCATTTGCAATGATTGCATTATATAATGTAGCTACTAGGCAGTGCATCATTATGTTTAATCGTTGCTTGTTTGTTGTACCAGATGGAAAAGGCTATCACATTATTTGGAAAAGTCAAGTAAAATGAAATGCCGGTGACATCACACATGGTGACAGATTACACACAGTGTTAATTAGCATGAGAGTGGTGACAGATTAAACACAGATTACACACAGTGATTTTAGTAAGTATGACAGTCTGAGTAAAGCATTGCGCAGTGTGGGAGTATAGCCTGTGGACACTGCGGTAGGGTGAAGAAGAATATCGGCTGTTGTGGCAGAGGAGCGACCAGGCCAGAGTGGAGTCACCTGGAAGCTTATCACTGGAGGTGCAGCAGGGACTATTTAATTAATTTATAAAACTGTCATGGAGGCTACTTGTGGCCTCGTTGCTTAATCAGGTGGGGTGGCTACATCAAGAGAAAGGATTTCCATCAGGGAAAGTGACTACATCAGGGCAAAGAGGCTACATCGGGGGAGAGCTGCTCCATCAGGGAAAATGGCTACATTAGGGGAAAGAAGCTACATCAGGCAGAGTGGCTACATCAGGAGAAAGAGGTTTCATCAGGTAGAGTGCCTACATCAGGGGAAAGAGGCTGCATCAGTGGAGAGCTGCTCCATCATTAGAGTGTAGAGTGCCTACATTAGGGGAAAAAGGCTACATCAGGCAGAGTGGCTACATCAGGGGAAAGAGATTTCCTCAGGGAGAGTGCCTACATCAGAGGAAGGAGGCTGCATCAGGGAGGGAGCGTGGCTACATCAGGGGAAAGAGGCTGCATTAGGAAGAGTGGCTACATCAGGGTAGAGCTAATCCAGCAGGGAGTATGGCTACATCAGGAGAATGAGGCTGCATCAGGGAGTGTGGCTACATCAGGGGAAAGAGGCTGCATTACAGAGAGTGTTGATACGTCAGGGGAAAGAGCTGCATCAGGGAGAGTGGCTACATCAGGGGAAAGAGGCTGCATCAGGGAGAGCGGCTACATCAGGGGAAAGAGGCTGCATTAGGGAGAGTGGCTACCTCAGGGGAAAGAGGCTGCATCAGGGAGAGTGGCTACGTCAGGGGAAAGAGGCTGCATCAGGGAGAGTGGCTACGTCAGGGGAAAGAGGCTGCATCAGGGAGAGTGGCTACATCAGGGGAAAGAGGCTTCATCAGGGGAAAGAGGCTGCATCAGGGAGAGTGTCTATGTTAGGGAAAGAGGCTGCATCAGGGAGAGTGGCTACATCAGGGGAAAGAGGCTTCACCAGGGAGAGTGCCTACATCAGGGGAAAGAGGCTGCATCGGTAGAGTGTCTACGTCTGGGGAAAGAGGCTTCATCAGGGAGAGTGCCTACATCGGGGGAAAAAACAGGGGCAGCGGACCCAGGATGATCCTTTGAGAGAAGATACAAAGTTCCTTTCCAGATCTTAATAAAAGTCTCTGGTTGAACAGTAATAGTTCGGTGGAACGGGTAAATATTACTGTGAATACTAAGACAAGTTATGATAAATTATACATTTTTTGATAAAAAAATTATTTTATTGAAAAGAGGATTTTTATATACAGCTTACCTGTAAAATCCTTTTCTTTAGAGTACATCACGGGACACAGGAGCTTCATTACATAGTGGGTTATATAGGCACCTCTGGTGATTGGACACTGGTTAACCCCCAGTTAAGGAGAATTCTTCCCCTATATAACCCCTCCCATATGGGAGGCACCTCAGTTTTGTAGCAAAGCAATAGGAAACCACGTAAAACCCAAAGAGGGGCGGGAGCCCTGTGTCCCATGATGTACTCTCAAGAAAAGGATTTTACAGGTAAGCTGTATATAAAAATCCTATTTTCTTGATCATACATCACGGGACACAGGAGCTTCATTACATAGTGGGATGTCCCATAGCAATGCTCAGATTGAGGGGAGGGAGACACAGATCATTATAATAGACCGCCATGGACCGGAGGACCTAAACTGCAGCCTGCAGTACACTGCGCCCAAAGGCAATATCCTCTTGCCCTCTGACATCCACATGATAGAATCTGGTGAATGTGTGGACTGATGACCAAGTTGCAGCCTTACAGATCTGAGCCAGGGAGGCCTGGTGATGCACTGCCCAAGAAGCACTTACAGCCCTAGTTGAGTGCGTTTTCACTTGAAAAGGAGGGATCTTCCCTCTAACACTATAGGCCTGAGAAATAATCTGTCTAATCCACCTCGAGAGAGTGGATTTTGATGCCGCCTGGCCCTTCCTAGGGCCTTCCGGCAAAATAAATAAGCAATCAGTTTTCCTTATCTGAGCAGTTGCCTGAAGATAAATACTGATTGCTCTTACCACATCCAAAGTGTGCAAAGATTCCTCTTCTGCGGACTGTGGGTCCGGAAAAAAGGATGGTAGGATTACATCTTGATTCAAATGGAATCCTGAAACCACCTTAGGCAGAAAGGACCTGTTGGCACGCATTACCACCCGGTCCTTATGAATAATTAGATACGGCTCTTTGCTGGAGAGAGCTGCTAGTTCTGACACTCTTCTAGCTGTGGATATGGCTACCAAGAAAACCAATTTTTTAGTCAAAAGAACTAACGAAGCCAGATGCAAAGGTTCAAAAGGTTGCCCCTGCAAAGCCGAGAAATCTTGCGTGTCCCTGGGGATAGACGCATAGGAAGATCCAAGGACTGGGGCTTCCTGTTCCAAGCCGCAAGAATGCACCTTTGCAGAGGCCTTGAGTGGAACTGGGCAAATGGAATGGCCTCAAAGAAGGCAACCATTTTCCCTAACAGTCTCATGCACAACCGAATGGGGGAAGATCTTCTGCCCAGAATTAGGCGCACCAGATCCCCAATGGTCAAGGCTTTTGGCCTTGGTAGAAACACCTTGCCCTGAGCGGTGTCGATAACCATACCCAGGTATTCCAACCTGGTAGCAGGCCGTAGGGACGACTTTTCTAGGTTTATAATCCAACCTAGGCGTTCCAGGTGTTCTAGCGTTCTTGTAACGCCGTGGTTCAGGAGCGCTACTGTTTTCTCTATGAGAAGCAAATCGTCTAGATAAGCCAAGACGGCTATACCCTGAGCTCTTAGGTTTGCCAAGAGAGGGTCCAGAATCTTTGTGAAGACTCAAGGGGCCGTAGCGAGTCCGAACGGCAAGGCCACAAATTGAAAATGGCGCCACTCTACCGCGAACCTTAGATACTTTTGGTGTGCGGGAAAGATTGGCACATGGAGATATGCATCCTTGATGTCTATTGATGCCATAAACTCTCCCCCCTGCAGGGAGGAGACAACAATGCGAATTGACTGCATTCGGAAGGACCGGATGCGTAAAAACCGGTCCTTCAGATCCAGGATAGGTCTGACACTTCCATTTGGCTTTGGAACGGTGAAGAGATTCGAGTAAAAGCCTGAACCCTGTTCTTTTTTGGGTCCACTTCTACTATCACCCCCTGGGATAGTAAGTGATCTAAGGCCAGAAATAGCGGTCTTTGCTTTACTGGGTCCCTGGGGATCCTTGACCTTAGAAAGCGAGAAGGTGGAATCTCCTGAAACTCCAGCTTGTAGCCCAGAGATACCAAAGAGACCACCTACTTGTCCCGGATCTCTTCCCGCCAGGCTCCCGCAAACTGCAGGAGCCTTCCCCCCACTCGGCCGAGCGGGGGTGCCCCTTCACAAGGAAGCTTTTGGGCTCTGCGTGGCAGGCTTTCGCCCCCAGGATTTCTTCTGCCCCTGGGCCCGGCCTTGAGCCTTTCCTGTAGAGGAGGGTTGAGAAGGTGGTCGCCACTGCTTAGAGCTTGATGCTCCGGGAGAGAGGGAACGCCTAAAAGATGGGCGTTTGCTCCTTCTGACTGGCAGGAGAGTAGATTTACCCCCTGACATTTTTTGGACGAATTTATCTAATTCTTCTCCAAACAAACGTTCCCCTTTAAACGGGAACCCAATCAAATGCTTCTTGCATGATAGCTCAGCTGCCCAATTCTTTAGCCATAGGGCCCTTCGCATGTGTACTAACAGGAGAGACAAACGAGACGCTTGTTGGACAGAATCCAAAATCGCATCAATCATGAAACACAGAATTTGAGGTATTTCTGCATAAATCTCCACTTCCTCACTGGGAAGGAGGCCAAGCATCTGCTTAACCTGTTCCTTGAGGAACTGACACAACCCCACAACTGCGACTGTAGGTTGCACTACAGCGCCAGTCATGGAAAAGGAGATTTTTAATAATGTTTCCAGCTTCTTATCAGTTGGATCTTTAAATACCTGAGCGTTATCCAAAGGACAGGTCAGGTTTCTATTCACACAAGAAACAGCCGCATCGACAGATGGGACCCCCCATTTCTTGGTGAAACTTTCCTCCAGAGGATAAAGCATAGAAAACCTTTTAGGAGGAGCAAACAGTTTATCGGGATGTCCCCATTCCTCATACAACAATTCATCCATTAAGGGATGAATTGGAAAGGAAAAGGCAGTCTGTGGGATTTTCCTGACTCCCAGGGAAGAAACAGAGGATGAAGCGACCTCAGCAGCAGGCATTCTGAATGTGGTATGCACCAATTCAGTATAATATTGCACCTGTTTTCTGAGCGCCTGGGAGGAGGGGACTTTCTCCTCTTCCTCTGATTCATCCGACTGCTCAAGATCCCTGTCCCAAGATAGGGATCTCTCCTCATTGTCAGAAGTGTCATCTGAAAGAGGAATCTCAGCAGAGGGAGGGGATCTACCCCTTTTCCTGCTATCCTTCAGGGAAGCTGAAATAAAATTCATGATTCTCCCTTCAAAACCCTCCAATGTAGCCCTAAGGGAGTCCTCAGTGACGTATACCGGGGCTGAAACACTAGGAGAGGCTTCAAATCTGACAGGGGCACTGACTCATCTTGTGAGGCTGGCTCCAGTCTTGCAGGGGGGATGGTAACTTACAGGCATTTTTAGAACCCCTGGACCTAGGCGGTGATTTACCAGTGCCTTTGTTACTTCCCCCTGAGACCCTCTTACGAGGAGACATAGTCCTAAGCTACAAAGAAGAGGTACTAGTACAAAGTGCAATCACTGTTGTGCTTAAAGTCTCACAATAATATATATATGCTTGAACTGCACAACCTGATGCTGAGTAGGTGTCCAAGGTTTGCCTGGATCCAATCCCTTGGGATGCTTACTGCCCACAGATCCTGTGTCTCCACTTACAGCCCCCTGACGCTCTGGGCTTTTAAAACTGGCGCCTGGCGCCTGCGCAGTACAGCGATGTGCACACCGACGTGCACGGCTCGCAACCACACTTCCCCCTCCTCCATTAGCCTGGGAGCACGCTCGGTGCGCGTGCATGAGGACCGCCGGTATCCAGGGGGGGAAGGGAATTGCTATCGGAGCTGCGTGGGACCCCCCGACTACGTGGGACCCTGTATTACCTTATTGTGGCAGGGATTGCAGTGGAGACGTGAGACATCTGGAGAACCAGGCTTCACAGAGCGTGTGTACTGAAAGGCATGTAAGTATGCATCAGGCTGCTCTTACTCCCTCTAGTGGTGGAAACTAGGTAAGACATACTACTACTCAATGAAGAAATCCATAATATAATTTATACAGGATTACCTTCCCTTACCTGTCCTCGCCGCAGGAATTGCTGAAAACAGACAGATTCCAGCCTTCACCCATCACGGCGGGCAGAGTTGTGCCAACCTTCAGGTTTTTTTGGGGTTCCTTCTCAGAGGAACCCCCTACCTGGACCTTGTAAAAGACTTTGCCAGAAACTTTCGTGCCACTATGTAAATAGTACACCAAGTCTGGTTTTCCCAGAGCCCAGTCTTCCAATAGGAGAGGACTTACAGGCGAAACCTTGTTTCTTCGGCTGATGAGGCCCGGGTACCATACCATCTTGGGAGTCAAAATATCGGCCCGAGGTGTGGATCCGGTTTGTTGTAGCCCTTAGGCCCCCGCAGGGACCTGCACAGAGCTCTCTTCATAGCACATGTTTTACGTGACCAACCACCATAGACACTGGCGAAAAAACTGAGGTGCCTCCCATATGGGAGGGGTTATATAGGGGAGGAATTCTCCTTAATTGGGGGTTAACCAGTGTCCAATCACCAGAGGTGCCTATATAACCCACTATGTAATGAAGCTCCTGTGTCCCGTGATGTATGATCAAGATATTCTTTTTTCCTTTGATCGTTTGCAGAATACATAATTAAATCACCCCTTTTGCTTTGGCTCTGTCCCCCCCCCCCCTGAAGAAGACCCTGACTCTCTGAAGGTCGAAATGCATCAGGGTAGCAGGGGTTTTTGCTGTATTTGTAAATTGTTCTTGCAACTACTTTTGTATTAAGTGATGCATGTATCTTTTATCCATTGATATGCTGTAACAACATGTACCAGAGTCCGTATTTTAAATCTATGATGGCGATTATGCCTTTTGAACAAACAAAATAAACATACTTTTACATATTAATTTCTGCTTCTTGTCGCTGTCTGAAAACCCCAAGGGGAATTCATCTTTTTATTCTCTTTAGAACATCGGGGGAAAGAAGCTACATTGGGGAGAGTGACTACATCAGAGGAAAGAGGCTTCATCAGGGGGAGTGGCTTTATCAGAGGAAAGCTGATACATCAGGGAAAGTGGGGGAGAACTACTCCATCAGGGAAGGGGAGACTTGCTCCACCAAGGGGGGAGTTGCTTTACTGTAGGAGAGCTGCTCCATGGGGGTGCGTGGCTACATCAGTGGGAAGTGGTCAGCAGGGAACTGCAACATCATGGGAGAGCTATTCTGTTAGGGGACAGCTGCTACCAAAAGTGTGTTACCTGTCTGGCCATGTAGTTTTGCACATGTGTATAAGTCCTTTGACAGGTAAAACAGTTAAATAAAATAATGTATCCACGCTTAGGCCAAAGGGGAAATAAGGTGTGCAGCATACCATGCTAGATCCACAATAGGGGACTAGAATGATAATAGTGCAAGTATGAGGGTAAATGGAGCTACCTATATAATGTAAGGCAACAGACCCTGTTCACTATTTATATCAAGTTCATATTTATTTGGCAACCTAGTGAGGTTTGCACCACTGGCATATGCACATTGGCAATTTATTAGGATTTCACAATTGGTATATGCACTTTTATTAGTCACTATAGAGGAACATAGCACCTAACAAGTGAACAGGGTCTGTCACCTTTCATTATATAAGCAGCACCATTTACCCTTATACTTGCACTATTAGGTAAAACAGTTAAGATACATTGGGGGAATGCATCAAAACTGGAGCAGACAGAATCCGGAGCACAAATCAGCTTTGGTTCACATATATGCGTTGCAGGAAACGCAGTACATCCTGTGAATTTCCCGCACCACATTGGAATTGCGTTCACACCCACGCAATCCGGTGTGGCAAAAAAAGAGTCTTGCACCATTTTGGTGTAGATGCAGTGCGGTTTGAGCCATACTATATAAATGTGTGAATCCCATGTGATGGGCCGCATCATGGCAGTGTGGGCCTAGGCTTAGTGTCTGTCTTCAACTTATTTAACTGAGATCTGAAATTGAAAGTTTGTTGCCATGCATTAACTGCTTATTTTGTGTAGGGGAAGAGGAGAAACACTTTACTTACCTGATTCTCTGCTCCTCCAAGAGACAGCGCTCTCCCATGCTCTATGGACTGTCTCTTGGACATGGATATGGACCCTGAATTAGTCTTGATGACTTCAGGGCCTTATACTACTGAAGCATGGGGAAAAAGACACTGCGGTGACTGGTCTAATGCCCTGTACACATGGTTGGACTTTCCGACAGAAAATGTGCGATCGGAAAGTGTTGTCGGAAATTCCGACACGCAAAGTTTGAGAACTGGATCTTACATTTTCTGACAACAAAATCAGATTGTTTAAATTCCGATCGTGTGTATACAATTCCAATGCACAAAGTGCCACGCATGCTCAGAATAAATTATGAGACAAAAGCTATTGGCTACTGGCCTCTTTATAGTCCCTTCGTACGTGGTTTACGTCACCTCGTTCTGATTTCAGATTTTCCGTCAACTTTGTACGACCGTGTGTATGCAAGACAAGTTTTGGCCAAAATCCGTCGGAAAAAATCAGACTTATTTTGTGTGTGTACAGGGCATAACAGTAAGGAAATGTGGAGGATAAGGTAAGTCCATCTTCTTTTCTGTGTCTCCTAAACCTAAACAAGCAAATAATGCTTGTAGTGCTGAACACTGCCTCAGCGGCATAATTGTAAGGTCTCCCACAGTTGGGCTTTAAGAAAGGTGAAGAAAGGTGAAAATAGTAGTCTCACAATAGATTGTTAATGATAAATGATCTAATGCCGCATACACACGATCGGAATTCTCAACGGAAAAAGCTCTAATGGTTTTTCCGTCGGAATTCCGACAGAATTCCGCTCAAACTGTCTTGCCTGCACACGGTCACACCAAATTCCGACCTCCAAGAATGCGGTTATGTACACCACATATGACGGGACTATAAAAGGGAAGTTCAGCACCATGCAAGGCACCTTTTGGGCTACTTCTGCTGATCTTGTGTTTATTGCGTGTTAGTAGAAGTTTGGTTAGAGACGATTTGCTCTTTTCAGACTTGTGCTTCAGATTGTTCCTGCTCTTCAGTTTGTGCTTGTCGGTGCATATCTGCTTATCAGTGCGTGTAGTCAGTTCGCATTTGTTTGTCATTGCGTGCTATTTTATATAGTACTCTTTGATTTTCAGTGCTTATTGTCCGCTCGTTGCTAATTTGCAGTTACTTTTTTCAGGCCTTGCTGTTTATCAGTGCTTTCTGTTAGTCTGTTCTGACCAGCCAACCGTTTTGAAGCCATGTTGTATGTATGTACTTGTCGTAGAGTTCATGCTGTGTGGGGGCTTGGTGTTCTTACTTTGACACAAGCCCAGTCCATGAACAGGGCGAGGAGGAGTTCATGGACCAAGAATTGGTTGTTCCAGTGTGACCAATTGTCTCATATGCCTTTGCTGCGTGAGATCCGGGAGAATAACCCTGATGATTTCAGGAATTTTCTCAAGATGACGGACCCAGTTTTTCACCATCTGTTGGCTTTGCTTACTCCTTATATCAGCAGGCAGGATACCTGCATGCGGCAAGCCATCACTCCGGAGCAGAGGCTAGTTGCCACGTTTCAGTACTTGGCGACAGGAAGAAGCCTGCAGGACCTCAAGTTCTCCACCGGCATCTCCCCCCAGGCTCTGGGGATCATTATTCCAGAGACCTGTTCTGCCATCATCCAGGTCCTGTAGAAGGACTATATTAGGGTAAGTTTTCTCCTTTAACATTACATTCTATGTATTTAATGTTTGCTAATGTATTGTATTTATTTCATCATTCTATAATTAACATAATTGTAATTTTGTGAATTGTGAATTTCCTCTTTGTCCTCATGCATGTTGGATTTTTTAATGCTCCTTTTTTGTCCTTCATGCATATTTGCCTTCACTACCCTGCCCAGCATGCTCTCCTGGGCCCATATACTCCTAGTCTAGTCACTTAACAATGTATTTTGTCAGCTCCATTGTAGTGCTTTACCCAAAAATGTGTACAAATGTTATTGTTATCCTTAAATTCATGCAGAATGCCAGAGGCTTTTTTGGGGGGCCCAAAATCATTTGGAACCCTCCCTCCCCCCAACCGCAAAGTCAGCTGATACCAATTCCTCTATCTGCTGACTTTGCCAAACCCATACACACTATACCTACCTCTTTTGTGGTCAGATTTATGGATGAATTCACCAAAGCATGTAGTGCAAGGGCCTGCCTCAATACTTTCAAATGCTACGGTTTAAATTTTTCTTCTCCTATTATATTGATAGGTAATTGCAGAATCTAAAAATGTGCTTCCATTTATTTTTATTGTTTTATGCCACTTCTTATTACCTGTCCAGTGGGCTGCCAATATTGTAATTAAGGAGGGGCTGGCCAAAGTAACACACATTACTTTGTTACTCCATTACTTAGTGGAGAGGGTTACCTGTCCAAAACATACCTCCTCCCCTAAAATTTTTCCAAGGGGCCATCAGAGGGGGTGAGGAATCTGATAAGTGGACCTTATATTTTAGCCTTTAAATACTCTTTACAAGAAATGTTATAGCGATGTTGGCCAACAATGTTTGTGTATAATCTGCTTGCAATGTTTCTGTGCAAAATTACTAATTCGATTTTTCTTGTTTACTCCACAGTTTCCTTCAACGCCACAGGAATGGCAGACTGTGGCCTCCCAGTTTGCCCAGCGGTGGGATTTTCCTAACTGCGGAGAGGCAATCGATGGGAAGCACGTCCACATCATCCCACCACCCCATTCGGGTCATACTATTTTAACTATAAGGGATTTCATAGTATCATGTTGATGGCGGTGGTGTCGGCGACATATGAGTTTCTGTATGTGGACGTGGGGAGGAATGGCCGGATGTCGGATGGAGGAGTATTTGCCTGGACCTAGTTCTACCGACGTCTCAAAAGTGGTGGCTTGGGATTGCCATCCCCGGAGGAGAATGCTGAAGAACTGCCATTTGTTTTTGTCGCAGGCTTTTGGTCTGGGTAACCATGTCATGAGGCCATTACCCCAGAGGACTCTCACCCCGGGGAAGAGGGTTTTTTTAATAGTTGTTGAGAATGCGTTTGGGATCATGGCCAGCCGGTTCCACCTGTTTCAAACGGCCATAAATATAGTGGAATACAAATTAATACCATTGAGTTATCTTGTTGCATCCTGCACAACTTTTTGTACCAAATAACCCAAATTATGTGGTCTCGGTTGGGCCTGAGGGTGGATTTCAGGAATCAATGACGGCCCTGGAAGCGGCCTGTCCTGGCTTGCCCCCCCCCCCCCAAAGCGCCCGTGAAGTGTATTTTTCGGGGAGGGGGGCCATTGCTTTGCCAGCACATTTTGAATACATTTTATATTTAATCTGCTAAAATCTTGATTTAGATTTACTGCTTGTGTTTCTTTTTGCTGTCTCCTAGTGCACTTGTAGTGCCAAGCGGTTTTTATATTATTAAATAACACCCATTGCCACTGTAAACACCGATTTCAACACAAAAACTGGGATTAATCATTGAAGAAGCCACACATTGTTGAGTATAAATCCTTTTACTCCGTACACATTCACATGTGCGTTGTAAAACCTTTTTTTTTTTAAAGTTACAAATTTTGATTTATCTACATTTGTTTTTTTTAGGTTACATAAACAGCCACGTTTGAGAACAGAACATACACAACTCTGGAGCTTAAAAAGTTCATCATTGAAAAACTTAAGGCAATATCACACATTCTATTGTCCAAAATGTGTGGATCTTGCCTTCAACAGATGGGGTGATGTCACCACTGTAAAAGCCTAATTTTGAAGATGCACACAAATTGGGAGTCAAACTGGGGATTTACATCCTGATCCCATGCCTAATGTCAACATGTGCTATCTCCCATCATAGGGGATCAATGGATGTGTTTTGGGGGTGCAACACCTTCCTCTCACCTACTTGAGTTTTGAGGAAGGGGTTGCACGCACAAAACACGTACATTGATATCCCCTGATGGCAGATAGCACATGTTGACATGCTGTGTGCATCTTCAAAATTAGGCTTTATAAAATGTTAACAAAATGTCAAAAATAGTTCAAAAAATTGTGCCAGTTTTTTGGGAAATTATATTCTTCCGAGGACATCAACCATGTTCTTACGTTTTTGTTCAATCTCCAGAGTTTTTTGTTTTATAAAGTCTAAATCCTGACTACACCACATGATGTCCTGGATTAGCCTTTAGGAACTGTCACTGGGGAAATGAAGAGATTGTTCTCCCACAACCTGCACATCACCTAAAAACAAAAACAAAAAAAAAAACATGTATTATAAATATGCAGGCATACATCTCTTATTACCTGAAGCTGGGGTGTCAGACACTCACCTGTTGTGGTCTCAATCTCGACCACCTCTCCATCCTAAGATTGTGACCTCTGTTCCCCTTCTTCAGGAGGTGGGGGACCCCTGGTGTCCTCATATTTCCCGATTCTTTGCTCCCCTATGAGAATGAAACAAAAGGTATACTTAGCACACAGATATTTGAGGCAACAAATATGAATGAGAAACATTGCTTGGAAGTGCGGGACAATTGTCTGTTTGGGCAGAATTCCAAGCTGAAGACATGATTTATTCCCTTACTAAAGCTGGAATACTTACCTTTTGTGGACACGTTTGCCACATAGCACCTAACAAGTGTCCTCTCCATACATTACACTGAATCTAGTTTGCTATTCCTTCTAGGTTCAAACACAATGTCCTAAACCTCTTTGAAATTAAAAATTTGCATGCCCTAATGTATTTAATCATGTATCTGGGAAAACATTGTATTTATTTGGAAAACAAACGATGTTTACTACGACCGATTACTGTGCGTATGAACATGAAAGTAGCCATTTTAAAATGTACATCACTATAAAGAAAAACATATGGCGCAGCATGCAATAATAATAATTATAGGAACACACGACAAATACTTACTTTTTGATTCTTCTGTATTGATCCTGCTCCCTTAATTTGAGGTCCAACCAGCGTTTCCTCATTTGATCCTTGGATCGTCGTACCCCAAAATTCCTGTGCAGACTCTTCACAACTTTATTCATGATCTTGGCCTTTCTCATATTTGGGTTTGGGTACGGACCATAATTCCCGTCATAGTCGTTCCTCCTCAAGATGTCGACCATCTCCAACATCTCTACAAAGGACATATTTGTGGCTTTAAATCTCCTCCTGGATCGTGACGTTTCTGGCTCTGGGATTTCCTCCTCCTCGTTACTGCTATTACATGCTGTGTATCCATCATGTTCCTCTCCCACTGCAATGAAAGAGACGGGGCGGGAATATTCTAGAAAGAACGTCAGGGGCGGGCGACGCAGGCCGGCGACGAGTTTCACGCATGCGCAGTGTATACAAAGCTTAACAGGCGTGTGTCGTAACTACGTTCTGTGTGCAGAGGAAGGAGGAACAGAAGCAACAAACGTTATAACGAAGGTAAGATTTTAACTTTGGTGACATGAGAGGCCTATACTGAATATAGATTGACACCTATATGGGGTTAAGATTATTCTGAGATGAGTGTTTTTGTCTTTTGTTTGGTCTTGCAGAGAAAATGTATCCATTTAAAGACCAAGAATTCCTTGATAAATATGGTGATATGAAATTTATGGGAGGTGAAAAACCCCTTATATCACAATAAAGCAGCTAGGAAGGCATCGCTGGAGAAACTGCTTGAATTTGTAAAGACTAGGATCCCCAATGCAGACATCAGGTCTCTGGAAACTAAAATTGGTAGCTTGAGAAGCACCTATAGGAAGGAGTATATGAAGGTCCAGAGGTCCCTGAGGTCAGGAGCTGCAGCAGATAAGTTGTATGTACACATTCTGTGGTACTACAACAGGATGCGTTTTCTTGATGACCAGATTGAGGCCAGGGAATTGCTTTCGACTCTTCCGGCACCCCTTCCCTCCACCCTTCCATCCATTGCCTTCGTTCAACCCCCGATGAAGCTTCCGAGGACCAACCTGGGCCTTCCATCCAGGAAGAAATTGAGGAGCCCAGTTGGAGCCAGGAATAGTATTTTTATACATATTTTTTATGTGAAAATGATTGTTGGTAACTAAATGTTATTACCGTATATACTCGAGTATAGGCCGACCCGAATATAAGCCGAGGCCCCCAATTTACCCCCAAAAAAACTGGCAAACTTATTGACTCGTGTATAAGCCGAGGGTAAGACATGCCTGTCCATCCCTGTGTGTGTGTCCGTCCATCCCTGTGTGTCCGTCCATCCCTGTGTGTCCGTCCATCCCTGTGTGTCCGTCCATCCCTGTGTGTGTGTGTCTCCATCCATCCATCCATCCCTGTGTGTGTGTGTGTATCCGTGTGTGTGTGTGTGTGTGTGTGTGTGTGTGTGTGTGTGTGTGTGTGTGTGTGTCCAGCCTACCTGTGTCCTGAGCCTTTGTCCCGAGCCTCCGTCCCGTGCCGAGCCTCCTTGCCTCCGTGCCTCGCCGCCGTGCCTCGCCGCCGTGCCTCGCCGCCGTGCCTTGCCTCCGGTCCCGTCCCGTCCCGTCCCGTGCCGTGCCGTCCTGTGCCTTGCCTCCGTCCCGTGCCCTCTTCGTTCGTCGGCGGCCATTGTAAAATTCAAAAGCTGCGCCGCCGCCTTCGCCTGTGATAGGCGGAACACTGAATTTCCCAGCAGCCTGTGTTCCGCCTATCACAGACGTCGTATCATCCTCGTCCGTAGTACGAGGATGATACGAAGTCCGTGATAGGCGGAACACAGGCTGCTGGGAAATTCAGTGTTCCGCCTATCACAGGCGAAGGGGGAGCCGGAGGCGCGGCTTTTGAATCAGAATGGCCGCTGTCTGTCTGCTCGACACGCTGATCGAGCGGGCAGACAGCGATGACTCGAGTATAAGCCGAGGGGGGCACTTTCAGCCTCAAAAAAGAGGCTGAAAATCTCGGCTTATACTCGAGTATATACGGTATTGATAAGAAATGAATAATATAACAAAAAGTGTTTGACATATCAATAGACAGTTGGGGCCAAAATGATTGGGACAAGAATGAAAAATGCTGGGCTCAGAATGATAGTCTTTTATATTTATTAACATTCAATTTGCAACAGTCATGAGCTGAAAATTGTCTGTGATTGATGAACAAAAAACTAAAACTATGTCCCTTTTTCATACACAGGATGACCTCAGCCTAGGCTCTAGCAAGTGGCACACAGGAGGAGGTGGAGGAAAGTGTCAGCCAGGAGGTGGCGGGGCCCAGTAACACCCAGTAACGCCTCCCTTCGGCCTTCCACCCAAAAGGCCCAGGAAGGGGAATAAAATGGAGGAGGCAGCACTGGCCCTCATCAAGGAGGCTCATGACGCCCTGAAATCCCCCCTCAATAATGTAGAGGCCTATGGCATCTACATAGCCTCCAATTTACAGCATATGGAGGAGGGCAAATGCGGCAAATGTGAGAAATTAATTTTTACAACCATCCACAATGGGTGGAGTGGTGAACTAATTGATGAGGACCACCTGTGTGCGCTCCACCATCCTCCTCCTCCTGCCACAAGTCCACCTCCAGAGCCACAGCCTCCAGGGAAGGCTGCGAGGAAGGGTGGAGGGAAGGCTGTACAGAAGAGTCGAAAATGATTGCCTGGCTTCAGTTTGGTCTGACGGAACATGCAGCTTGTTGTAGTACCACAGCTTGGGTACATATATGTAATCTGCTGCTGTTCCTGTTCTCTGGGATTCTTGGACCAGATTGACCTCCTTTCTATATGGACTTCTCAAGCTACCAAGTTTTGGAGACACAAAGTTAATGTGTGCCTTGGGGGCCAAAGGCTTCGCAAATTCCAGCAGTTTCTCCAGCGTTGCCTTCATCTTTATTTTGTTATTATGAAGGAAAATAAATTGTGATTTTTGTTTCAGAAAATACTTGCATATGTATTTTTCTTCAAACAGCAAATAGGCAGGTAAAATACAAAAATTTCAAAAATAAAATGTCAAAATTAACAAGGGACACCAACACCAACACCAAACAGGCTTACAAATACAAGATAATAATGGTGTTGTGGAAATGTGACATAAAAAAATAAAAAGGAGAGCAAGAGAAAATAATAAAATAATCAAAAAATGTTGATTAAAAAAAAAGGACTTAAAAAATATA
Source organism: Lithobates pipiens (assembly GCF_037356315.1). Lineage (NCBI taxonomy): Eukaryota > Metazoa > Chordata > Amphibia > Anura > Ranidae > Lithobates > Lithobates pipiens. Next base: position 343,402,654 of record NW_027507903.1, read on the forward strand.
TATATATATATCTATATTGTGGCAGCAGGCAGGTGAAGTCACCTGGTTGTATCCAGGATGGTAAATATGTGTGTCCTAGATTCAGGCTTTATGCAGACTTTTACAATTAGAGGGGAAGAGTTAATGAGCCCAGCTGAAGCAAGTGGGCTCATTAAGGCCTCTACAAAAAACCCCAGCATGCATAGGGAGATGCCCCATCCTGGAACCAGTTTTGTGTGTATAGACTGGGGAGTCTGAGATCTGTTCTGTTCTGTGCGGTGAGTTAACGCCTGTGTGGCAAACCCCTACAATAGGGACAGGGACTGGGGCAGCACAAGGCTGTACGTGTGTAGTTAGAGGTCAAGCTGACCAGGATTTATTTTCTTGTTTTATTTTGTTTGGCTGTTATATGTATCACCAGGGGCGTAACTAGAAATCACAGGGCCCCATAGCAAAATGTTGTATGGGGCCCCCCCTTCAAACAGCCCCCCCCCCACAAAAAAATGGCGGGGCTTAAATTAAATAGTGGGCGTGGTTTAAAATGCGTGGCTCAAAGGGGGTGTGGTTCGAGTCTGAGATGAAGGAGGAAAGAAGGAAGGAAGCAAAGAAAAGGGATGGAGGGACAACAGGCCCAGATCCTACACCACAATAGCAATATACATATTCCAGAACGTTTAACAATCAACAGATAAAGATACTCCAAACAGCTGGTGTTAGCGCTTCAATAATCCTCACCTGTACCCAATGTGGCCTGCCTGTTCCCAATGCAGCGTGGCCTGCCCATGCCCAATACTGCCTCACCTGTGCCCACTTGTGCCCAATGCAGCCTGTCCAGTGCCCAGTACAGCCTTACCTATGCCCAATGCAGTGTGGCCTGTGCCCAAAGCACCCTCCCCTGTGCCCAATGTAGCGTGACCTGCCTGTGCCCAATGCAGCCTCACCTGTGCCCAATGTGGTCTCACCTGTGCCCAATGCAGCGTGGCCTGCCTGTGCCCAATACAGCCTCACCTGTGCCCAATGCAGCCTCCCCTATGCCCAATGCATCGTGACCCATGCCCAATACAGCCTCACCTGTGCCCAATGCAGCGTGACCCGAGCACAATGCAGCCTCACCTGTGCAGAGGGAGAGGCGAGCCAGTGGCGGAACTACCGGGGAGGATGAGGAATGCATACTGGAGCCCTCAAATGGCTGCTGGCAAGTGTGGGGCTGCCTCACAGTGGGGGGGCTCTGGCTCTACATCCAACTCCTGGCATGTCTCTTCCAGAGCTTTCCACTGTGATTTCCACTCACCGACACCTGGCCTGGATCCCTCCTGAATGACTTTACTCAGGACGTGCTGACCGCGCTGGTCGGGACCCCCGTGAGTCCGGTCGCGGGACCCGCGGACTCGATCGCCGCGGGCATCCCCGCGATCGTCTCACGGAGCGGCCGAATGGAGGAAATGCTGTATAAACAACATTTTCCCATTCTGCCTAGCAACTAGTGACGCTGATCTCTGCTCCATGTGATTGGAGCAGAGATCAGTGTACACTAAATGAAAGCCCAACCCCCCCACAGTTAGTAACACACCCCTAGGAACACTTAACCCCTACACTGCCACCCACTGGTTAACCCTTTTTACTGCCAGTGTCATTTACACAGGAATCACTGCATTTATATAGCAGTGATTACTGTATAAATGACAATGGTCCCAAAAATGTGTCAAAAATGTCCGATGGGTCCCCGACAATGTCGCAGCCACAATAAAAATCGCAGATCGCCGCCATTACTAGTAAAAAAATAAAATAATAAAAAATTTATAAAAATGCTATAAAACTATCCCTATTTTGTAAACGCTATAACTTTTGCGCAAACCAATCAATAATCGCTTATTGCGATTTTTTTTTTTTACCAAAAATATGTACAAGAATACGTATCGGCCTAAATTGAGGGAAAAAAATATATGTTTTTTTATATATTTTTGGGGGATATTTATTATAACAAAAAGTAAAAAATAATGCGTTTTTTTCAAAATTGTCGCTCTATTTTTGTTTATAGCGCAAAAAATAAAAACCACAGGGGTGATCAAATACCACCAAAAGAAAGCTCTATTTGTGGGAAAAAAAGGACGTCAATTTTGTTTGGGAGCCACGTCGCACGACCGCGCAATTGTCAGTTAAAGCGACGCAGTGCCGAATCGCAAAAAGTGGTCTGGTCTTTGACCAGCAAATTGGTCCGGTCTGAAAGTGGTTAAAAATGCAAACACTAATACTGTTAACTTTATAGCTGTAAAAAAATAAAAATAAATCAGAAATATGTAGTAAAGATAATTCCTACATGCAAAAATGCACTGTACATTACATGTTCTTTAGACATAAATTTTTTTTCAAACATTAGTTTCCTTTGCCAATTCAAATTCAAAAAATTACCATATAACACGAATTAAAAGATCAGCATTTGTAATTTTCCTTTATGTAACCAATGACTAATGTTAGAATTAGAACAACTAGAGAAATGCTGAATGAATGTGCAGTCACAATTGCAGCCTCACCTGTGCAGAGGAAGAGGCGAGCCAGTGGCAGAACTACCGGGGAGGATGTGGAGTGCAGTCCAGTATGGAGCCCTCAAATGGCTGCGGGCAAGTGTGGGGCTGACTCAGAGTGGGGGGGGGGGGGCGAGCACCGTCCGCACGGTCCCCCAGCCAGGGGAAGTGAGGAGAGGAAGAGGCAAGCTGTCTGTACGAGCAGAGAGCTGTAATAGCTTTCATTTGAATGTCCCGTGTTCCCGGGGCTCACCGTCACATAGCCCCACCTCTTGGCCTGCAGCCTTTGATGATGTCACATGTCCCGCATTGGACCGGTGTTCTGTCTATCAAAGACGCCGGGCCAAGAGGTGGGGCTATGTGACGGTGAGCCCCGGGAACACGGGACATTCAAATGAAAGCTATTACAGCTCTCTGCTCGTACAGACAGCTTGCCTCTTCCTCTCCTCGCTTCCGCTGGCTGGGGGAACATGCGGGAGGTGATGCCCCCCTCCACAGTATGCATTCCTCATCCTTCCCACGGGCCCCTCTCAGCTGCGGGCCCCATAGCGGCTGCATGTGCCGCTATGGCGGTAGTTCCGCCACTGTGTATCACTGCATGGAGCATAAATAAACCGGATCTTTTTTTTTTTGAACCTACACCGCTGTTTGCTGTGCCTGACTTTGTGTTGTGAACCCATCCAGGGGGTCACACACACCCGCTGCCGAGCTAACCCCTCACAATATATATATATATATATATATATATATATATATATATATATATATATATATATATATATATATTATGTAGATCTGGCTTAAATTAAAATAAAGATTATTCAGGAGATACCTAGAAATAATAAAGCAATACGTTTGTGATAACTCTGTGTGAATATGAGCAGCAAAACAACTTCATTCTTTGAGCATTTTAAAGAAGAGAATTGAACAATTCTCAACATTGAACAATTTAAAAATTTGCAGCATGAAGAATCTGCTATCTCCATTACGAACGCTAGTTTTACCAGACCGAGCGGTTCCGTCTCGTACTGTATTCTGAGCATGGGTGATTTTTGATGTTGGAATTGCATACACGCGATTGAAATTTCCGTGTTTTTCCGTCTGAAAAATTGAGAACATGCTCTCAAATTTTTGCTGGCGGGAATTCGGCCAGCTAAATTCCAATGGAGCATACACACGGTTGCATTTTCCGATGAAAAGCTCTCATCTGTCTTTTGCTGGCCGAAATTCCGATCGTGTGGACGTGGCATTAGCAAAGAAAAACACATGCTAAAGATTTGAAAGGAATAGGTATTTGGTGTAGAAGCCATAGTACCGTTTCAATGAATGGAGCAGCTGGGCGGAAAGAGCGGTCATGGTTATGGCGATGGGGGGGGGGGGTGGAGATGTCATGAATGGAGGAGGGTTTCTACTAACAGAATATGAATCAGCAAGGAACACATTCTGCTGACTAAGTTATGTCCTTTGTGATGATTTTTCTGTTTTTATCTTAGTTACACTTTGTGCTTTTAGTGGCAATGTCTGCGCTTTCTTTATTCCCACTTCTCAGAAATGAATTGCAACAGTTAGGAGAATCATTCTTAAGCAACCTGTATGTAATGTAACCACAGGACAACAGTGTCCATATATTATACAATTTGGGATATTTAAGTAGGATTTTTCTAACATTATAACTTAGATAGCTCTTAACATCTGCAGTGTTGTTCTAATGATAACTGGTCACCTTTCTTACAGACATCAGCCACATGCATCCTGCACCCTCAGCTTTCATCTCCCTATGTAAGGAACCCCTCCTGTCCATGCGTGAAAAGCAAGCAAGCATGCCAATGTAGAGCCTCATATTAGTCTCCCGACGGCACACTCTGGTGGTGACCTGGAGATGCTTCCTGTAGAAAAAAAAGAGTGCTGAAGCCCTCATGATCCCCACAGAAACTGTAAGCAGTGAATACTGAGCCTACAGGGACAACATTATTCAAATAAACTGTGCTGAATTAAATATGAAGACTGCTTTGCTAACCTCCTTCTGAAAATGCTTGTTGCCTGGCACGCATACTGATTTTCTGACTTCAGTACATCGAATAACTGATGCAGCCACCGAAATCATACAGAAGCTAGAACTTCTTATTTGCATACTTACTCCATGTCAGTCATTTGGATGGTATTATTGAAGCCATTATATCAACATGACAGCCAGGCAACTAGCATTTTTAACCCTTTAACGTTCTGCTCCACTGTTTGGTAGAGCACATTTCACGCTAACTCATTGAAAAATGTGGACTTTAAAGGGTTAAGAGAGGAGAACAGTTGCGGCATCCATATTTCTCCTTAGAACAAGTTTCTATTAAAAGGATTTGCTTTGTAAATGCAGTTATCCTCCCAACCTTATAGCCCGTTCACACTAGCTGCAAACTAAGATGCTTTGTTTATCATGTGTGCTAATTTCTGTTTTGCTGAGCGGTGAGAGAGCAGTGTAATGTGTTTCAGAACATCACATTATTTACATTTTTTTTTATTTAATGTGTACAAAGCTACACTCTATTCCTATCGCCACACTGCAACATGTTGCACTGCACTGCAGTGCTGTGACCTAAGATGCCATCTAATGCTCTGCACGGCATTGTGATGTGCATGGGGCACAAAGAAAACAATTGTTTTCAATGTGCTCTTGTGCTGACTGGCATTGATCAGGCAGAGAAAAACATTAGTCACTACACATAGTGTAATAGTTCCAGAGCAGCAGTGGTCGGTCCATAAGGGGCGTATGCGCCAGCCCCTAATCCCCACATGAGGTGCCGGACACAAGAGAGGCCAGGGAGCAGCAGCCAAAGGCTGTAAGCGCAGGGACGGCATGACAGTTGTTTGTATGCACTGTCGGCGCTTTAGGGACAATATAGGTGGGCCGCTTTAAGAAGCCGGGTAGGCGGAGCTAAGGGGGCGGAGCTAGCACGTTCGGCAGGGAAGCCGAGCGGAAGCTAGGTCACTTGGAGAGCGGAGGAGGAAGAGATTCCCACCCACCCTCCCCTGTGGTTGGTAGGATTTTGTTTTGAGGGGGTGTTGACAGGGTGTGCAGGTTGTTTGGGGGGTCCGTTTAGAAGGGTAAGTGGTGCAGGTGGTAATTAGGTTGTACCCATCCATGGGGATGGGGATGGTTGGTGATGTACTTCCTGGTTACAAGGGGGTAACCGGAGGAGAAAAGGGGTAGGTCACTGCATTATTTTGGGTTTAGCCTCCGAGACAGGGGATGCCGTCTGGAGGTCAAGAGGTCAAATATATGGTGCAGCGACCAGTAGGGTCTTGGATAGGCTAATGACCCATGTTCCAGTGTTAAAGGAAAAGTTTACAAGTTATTATTATTAAAAGTTATCTATTGAAAGGGTGTGAGGGGGTTTGGAGGAAAGGGGGGAGTTGGGGGGGTATGTGGCAAAAGGTGGGGGGGGGGGAAGTGTCAGACAATACAAATGTCATGGATTTCTACTTCTTTTTTTTTTTTTAGCACACATGATTAGAGCCTGAGGCTCTAATTGGCTTCAAAGAGGATGGGCTCCCTGAGTGTTAGTGAACCAACATTCGCTTTTGACTTCCTACTTCTTTTCCAATCAGGACAGGAAGTGGGTCCTAAGACTGGATTGGCCAGAAAGGAGAAGCCAGGGAAGCCACCTGGGACCTGGGTAAGTGCAGGTGGGCAAGCGGGTGAGGCAGTGGACGGGTATATGGGCATACGGACAGGTGGGGGTTTGTTGGCCGCTCTCTCAAAAAATAGAGCAACAGCCGCCACTGCTCCAGAGGCCTTAGGAGCAGGGCTTTTTTTCACCGGGGATGTGGGGGAACGCAGGTCCGGCACCTCCAGCACTGAATGTATGCAGTGGCAAGGGGTAGTGGGGTGTGCTGAAGGGTCCAATGATGCCAGCTGCTGGGGATCTATTGTTGCTGGGGGGTATTATGTTGCTAGTTGGTCAATTGTTGCTGTGTGGATCTACTGTTGAGGGAGGAGTCTATTGTTGCTGGCTGCTGGAGGGTCTATTGATGCTGGGGGTTCTAATGTTGCTGTGGGTCAATTGTTGCTGGAAGCCATCTACTGTTGAGGAGGGCTCTATTGTTGCTCACTGCCGGGAGATCTTTTGTTGCTGGTGGGGTCTATCGTTCCTGGGGTGGGTCTGTTATTATGAGTTGGTATTTTGTTTAAAGAGGTCTATTATTGCCGGGGGAATCTGTTATTGTTGGGGGTGTCTTTTACTGGGGGAGGGGGTTGATTTTTGCTTGGGGGGGCTATTGTTGCTGGCTGCATAGGATCTATTTTACTACCTTTATTGTTATAATTACCAAATTCACTAAAGATCACTTGTGTAAAAAGTAACTCGTGCTTACCCTGCACATCACATCTACTTATTGAATATATAAAAAGGTGCCACAATTTTTAAAAGGTTTAAATACTCAACTGAAATACATATACAAAAAATAAGTGTGCAACCATTCCAAATAAATTGATATATAAAGTTCGTGAAAAACACGTATGTGTATACATAAAGATTACCACAAAAGATACTTGGTTATGTTTTCTCTAAAAGAGATGGTTCTGGGAGATGGGTATGGGGTGGAAACAAGGGAGGGTGCTTGGAGGTGGGTAGGGGGGCGGAGACAAATGGTGACATGGGAAAGGGGAGTTCATGCACCTATTCTCTGTGAAAAAATTCCTGATTAGGGGTATTTGTGGCAACATCACTAACAGCTTTCTTTGTTTGCAACAAATCCTTTTCTTTGCAACAAATCTTCACTTTTTGAGATCAGGCCCACTTTAATTTAAAAGTGTTAAAAGAGTAATTTTCTGACCAGGAGAACCGTAACAGACGTAACAACATCAGGATCAGAGGCCTCCCTGAAGCGACAGGGGATGACGACCTCCTCCCCCCCATCAAAGGTATCTTTAATGGCCTCCTTGGCCTGCCTGCAGATGATCCTTTGAGGATTGACAGAGTTCACAGGGTCCTGCGTCCACGTAACCTCAGTGCTGACACCCCGCGGGATGTCATCTGCAGGGTCCACCATTATCCTGACAAGGAGCTTATCATGCAGAAGGCCCGAACAGCATCCCTGCTGGACTTTGACGGAGCCACGCTCTCCTTCTTTCCAGACCTTGCTAAAGAAACTTTGGACAGACGCAGGTCCCTGCATCCCCTCACAGAAATGCTGCGTGCGGCATCTATCAAATACTGGTGGGGCTTCCCCACAGCTTTGATCGCATGCGCGGATGGCAAAACAGCCATCCTTAGATTTCCGGAGGACCTGGAGAAATTCTGTCTAGACCTGAATGTATCCCCACCGGAACTCCCTGGCTGGCGAGATGTCCTTCCACCTGTCCCGGGCAACCCTGAACCGCAATGGTGCAAGCACCGTTCCTCTCCTCCTGGAACCTCCGCTCTCCCTGACTGAGTCCCGAACCCCTGATACGCAGAGACTTCCACTCTGACCTCCGGCCAGAGATATATCACCTTCGTTGGCAAGTATTCCACCTCCATTCCTGTGTTGCAACAGCTGCCTTTCCTGTTCAAAATTATCCTGCTGTCTGTCCTTTAATGAGCCAACTGTGCTCAATTTATACGGAGTCCTCTGATAAACCTTGCTAAGCACCCTGTGTGCCCTACTATGGGCCCTGGGCTTCTTGTACTGACTGCACTATGTGATCGGTAAAAAGTTCCAACTTTATTTTTCCTTGGTTAATATTTGTTACTCAATTTTGGTTAGTTTAAGTTTTTTGGTTTAAACCATTCATCTGATTCAATGCCGAAAAACTACTGTGAAATGCCGGCGCTGGGGGTCGGGACACTACTCTAACCCCCTAGGTAGTTTGTGTCTGGATGCCCGGGTTCCTTCATTCCCCAAGCACCAGGGGCTGTTTGGTCTGGCGTCCCTGCACCCCTGCCCCTTGGAGGCCGGTCGGTGTGGGGGTGCTGTCCCTTACACACACCGTGTCTTTGCACTTCAGATGTATGCGTGCATACGCAGCCACCCTTTTGGGTTGTCTTGCGGTATGTTGAATATGTTTCTTCACCTTTCTTATCTTTTCTTTGCTCTCTCCCTCTCTTCTTACCCCCACCCTCCCTTCCTGCCCCCTCCTCCCCACCCCCCCCTTCCCTCTGGTCTTACCCAACACCTGCTTGCCTCCAACTAACAAGCTTGTTGCAGCTGTGTTCGCGGTTCTTCTCCTGGAGTCCCAATGGCCATGATGAATTTGCTTTCCTTTAATGTTAGGGGGCTCCACGCCCCGGGGAGACCCACCTCACACATATGACCACAGTCAAGCTGTACTCGCATCAATACCCCACGTGGTACTACAGTCTTTCTGATACTCATAAAGCCAAGGGAGTGGCTATTGGGCTTCGCAGGGGAACCACATTCACGCTTGAATCTATGCTGAGTGACCCAGCTGGGCGCTTCTTGTTTTTGAAAGGTACCCTAGGTAGCATGCCCTGTACCCTGGCCACTCTATACTCTCCCAAACAAGATCAGGCAAGTTTCATAGCCTCCACACTTAAACTACGTGACTTCTCTCATGGGTGCGTTCTCCTCGCAGGCAACTTTAATACACCTTTGGAACCGAACCTGGATAATTCCAGAGGTGGTTTGGCCATATCTCACAAGCGCCTGAAATATATCCGTAAACAACTACATGATTCACAACTTATGGACGCCTGGAGGATTATGCACCCAATGGAACGGGATTTCAACCACTATTCGCCAGTTCATCAAACTTACTCCAGAATTGACTTAGCCCTAATTGATCACCAACACCTACCTCTACTAGTAAAATCGTTCATAGAAACTTCCCCTATATCTGATCATATGCCACATTAGAATATTATCCCTGCCACTTAAACCTATAAACTGCAAATTAAATGAAGAACTCATTACTGATGAGCTGGATAAAAAACTGATAGGAGATGAGCTAGCGTTTACTTTAAAGACAACACGAGCCATGATATCTGTCTGGGTACGTTATGGGAAGCCCATAAGACTCACATCAGGGGCAAACTTATTAAATTAGGTGCCAGAAAAAAAAAGGGAGCGCACCCAGCGACAGACTGACCTAATTAATGAGATTAAGCAACTTGAGCAACAAAACAAGGCCTCACAGTCATTGGCACTTTTCCATACTTTGACCGACAGACGGGAAGAGTTGAAATCTCTTATGGATTTAGACCAGAAACAACGGACCCGTCTCGTGGCCCAAAGCTTCTATGAGTAGGGCAATAGGCCCGATAAGTTGCTGGCGCGCTCCTTTCAACAACGTAAATCTGCCTCATTTATAGCTAAAATCAAGAACTCCTCAGCAGCTATGGTGTATGATACCCCAAAAATTGCCCAAGAATTTAGAGAGTTTTATCAACATCTTTACCATGTTCAACATTCCATCACCGACAGGGAGGCGAAGTCGCAACTCATTAGAGACTACTTGGATTGCTCTAACCTACCTAGATTGCCCCTGGAGACTTTGGCCTCATTAGAGGGTGAGCTTACCACCGCGGAATTGCATTGTGCTTTAAAGGCTATGGCCACTGGCAAGGCACCGGGACCTGACGGCTTCACAGTAGCTTACTACCGCTCCTATGCAGACATTTTAATTTCCTGCCTGACCAGGTATGCCAATGTGACCTCTGACGGTGGTAGGCTCCGTCCGGAGACTATCAATGCACACATCACTGTCATTCCTAAGACTGGGAAAGACCCCTGTAACTGTGGGAGCTATCGCCCTATTTCGCTATTGAATATCGACGCCAAGATATATGCCAAAGCCATCGCTAATTGTCTTCTCCCCCTGATCCCACAGTGGATATCACTAGACCAGATAGGCTTCATACTGGGCAGGGAAGCCTGAGATAACTCCCTTCGCACCCTGTCTCTAATGGCACATGTACGTAGGACCTCCCAGTCCACCCTTTTACTTTCCACTGATGCTGAGAAGGCGTTTGATAGGGTAGACTGGGACTGTTTCTCATGGCAACGCTATCCCACCTGGGAATTAATGCCCCCCTACTCTCCCAAATTTTCGCACTCACCAACCCATGGCCCAATTACGAATCAATGGTATGCTGAGTGACCCCTTTACTTTATATAATGGCACACGCCAGGGCTGCTCCCTCTCCCCAATTTTATTTGTACTCTCCCTGGAACCCTTCCTCTCCGTTGTTAGACAAAACCTGAGTATCCATGGGATAGTTGTAGGCCACATGGAACACAAATATGCTGCATATGCAGATGATATTTTATTCTACATACAACAGCCCCTAATAACTCTCCCAAATCTTATGTCTGAATTTTCAACATATAGTACTATCTCTAACTTTAAAATTAACATTGCAAAATCAGAAATCCTAAACATATCAACTCCCTTGCGTATCGCCAAACATTTGAAACAGACCTTTCCCTTTCACTGGCAGGCAAAGACAATGAAATACTTAGGAATCTATCTCACACCAAACCCGGCTACCCTCTTTCGCGCAAATTTTATACCCCTGCTCAATGCACTCCGTGTGGACATGCAGAGATGGACACAACTTGCCCACTCTTGGATGGGGAGGATCGGGGTGGTTAAAATGAACCTGCTACCTAGGGTACTGTTTATGTTCCAAATGATACCATATGGAATCCCGTTTCTTCACGATACTTAATTCTATAACCAACAAATACGTCTGGAACAGGAAAAAACCCAGACTTCCTAGGTCCCTACTTATCAGATCTAAAAGAGATGGCGGCCTGGCACTACCAGACTTCACGCTTTATTTTCGTTCAATAATATTGGCCAGGCTCTCTGATTGGAAATACTGTAAGGACACCAAACTATGGGTTGCGCTGGAAGCAGCACTCAGCGGAACTGACCTTCCGTCATAAATGTGGATACCAAAGAAATATAGAAGCCTATCAACTGACAAATCTCCACTTACTTACTCATCTCTTATGGTATGGGACTCTTTGTGCAAGGCCCATGGCTGGCCGTATAATTCACCCTTGATGCCCCTGACCAGGCATAATTATTTCCCACCAGGGAACATGGACTCCAGACCTCACATTTGGCACTTGGGGATAAAAACCCTTTTACATCAGGTCCTTGGCCAGTCGGGTGTACTCCCATTAACCACCATAATGGCTGACTCCTCCATCTCCCTTATGGACCAATGGAAACATCGACAACTAACTGCCTTTATTAATTCATTACCGAAAACCTCTGAGATCCTTGACGGACTTGACACCTTTTGAAACCGCGTTCTCAGAGGCCCAAAGAAAGGAGAAACCCATATCTTATTTTTACCATGCCCTGATCTCGCTATCCTCTACCAACACTACTACGTTTATCCGCAATTGGGAACTTGATCTCCACAAGGAACTGACCCCGGATCAAAAAAAAACAACATTCTTGCCTTGACCCATACTTCCTCCGGGGCCTCAAAAGTGGTGGAGGTGAGCTACAAACTCTTGGCCAGATGGCACTACACTGCTGTACTGCTACATAAAGTTTTTCCACAAATTTCTCCTATGTGTTGGAGAGATTGTGGTGAGAGGGCAACCCATGACATTATCTGGTGGTATTGCCCAAGGATACGCCCGTTCTGGCTTACAATTCTCTATTGGATTCAAAGTTGGGAAGTTCCCAATGACCCGTGGTTAGTCCTTTTTCATTGCACAGGTAAACCAGTGGAGCCATACAAAAGATCAGCGACGCCCCATTTACTTAACGCTGCTAAAACCCTTATTCCACAATTCTGGAAGACAAAGACCATACCGACCTTACACCGGTGGTTATTAAAGGTAGACGATATTTATCGCATGGAGGACATGACCTTCTCTCTTAGGGGCAAAGCTGATCTTGCGAAAAATATATGGTCTGGCTGGTTCGCCTTCAAATACACTACTGCCTATGCGGAAATTATGTCTCAATCTGTTTAATGTATTGTCAAAAAGCCAGGTTTGAATGTATGTAGAATGAGGCAGCAGCACCCCCTCCCCCCCCCCCCCATTTTTCCCTCCCCACCTCCCCTCCCCCTCTCTTTCTCTGTCCTTTATTTTTCCTTTCTGTTCATTCTTCTCTGTATTTCTCTCTCTCCTTTTTATTGTAATAATGAAAAAGAGGCATACTTTACTTTGGAACGTCCGTAGAGACGGTGTCCATAGGTCTGTCCTAATGGGTTGTCCATATAACGGGCTAAATTATGCTGGTTTCCATAACGTCTCTCTGTTTCCCTTAAGGGAGCTATGTTCTCTTACCGTTGGAGACTGTTCTCTCCCCACATATCTGTAACCTTTACATACTCTGTAACAGATACTGTCTATTCTATAACACTGTATGTACCTCTTTTTTCTAATAAAAATTGATTTAAAAAAAGAGTAATTTTCTTATTTAGGGAGGTTGCAGTCAATCTGTCTTGATGTTAATGTCCTCATCTTGTAACCAATTTTGTCAGTTCACAAAAGAAACTATAGTATTTACCAAGATGCATTACTAGTGCTTTACATTGGCACGCTCTGCCTCCATCCACTGGCATTAAAGCCAGATGACAGGATGAGCTCCCTGTTTGACAGAGTTGGTGTTTCAATCAGACAGATGACAAAATGAATTTATCCACTTTGCTTTTATTTCCTGTTACATTGGCAATTACATTAATACACAAAAACATTATCTGACACTTTTTTCCTTGATGCTGATGTCGCTTGGATGACGGCACCACCTCCTGCCTGAACGTTATAAAATATTTATCCTTTGTGCCTGAATTGTGACTATGAGGATGGTGATATTCCTAAAAGCTGCTGGCAAATATTTATATACAGTGGTTGGAAAATACCTTTTTGTTGTGCGTGTTTTTTTTTTTATCTACGTTTTACGCTGTAGGAGTGTTTTATTACTTAATTCACTCCTCCATTCAGCAAAAAAACTGATGTATCCTGATTTTCTAGATGTTCCTGGGTTAAGTCTTCTATCCGTTTTGAGTATACTATATTACCAAAAGTATTGAGACACCTGCCTTTACATGCACATGAACTTTAATGGCATCCCAGTCTTAGTCCGTAGGGTTCAATATTGCAGCTATAACAGCGCCAACTCATCTGGAAAGGCTATCCACAAGGTTTGGAAGTGTGTCTATGGGAATGTTTAACTATTCTTCCAGAAAAGCATTTGTAAAGTCAGGCACTAATGTGGACGAGAAGGCCTGGCTCGCAGTATCCACTCTAATTCATCCCAAAGGTGTTCTATCAGGTTAAGGTCAGGATTCTGTGCAGGCCAGTCAAGTTCCTCCACCCCAAACTCGCTCAGCCATGCCTTTATAGATCAAACTGTTCCCACAAAGTTGGGAGCATGAAATTATCCAAAATGTCTTGGTATGCTGACATCTTAATTGTTCCCTTCACTGGAACTAAGGGGCCAAGCTCAACCCCTGGAAAACAACCCCACACCATAATTCCCCCTCCACCAAATGATCTCGATCAGTGCACAAAGCAAGGTCCATAAAGACACGGATGATCAAGTTTGGGGTGGAGACTGGGATGCCATAAAATAGGTTGTAAACCCTGGAAAAACCTGTAAGCCCTTGTACACATGGTCGGAGAGTCCGACAACCAAATCCGTCGGATTTTGTCCAAAACTGTTGCATGCACACGGTCGGACAAAGTTGTCGGAAAATCCCATCGTTCAGAACGTGATGACGTAATTTCATTACAATGGGACTACGTTCAGGCTAGTAGCCAATAGCTTAGATGTAGGAATTTGATCTGAGCATGTGTGGCACTTGGTCCGATCGGAATTCTCTACACATGATCGGAGTATGTCCGATCGGAGCATTTTGTCGGAAAATATTTCCAGCAAGTTGGAAAATTTGGTCCGACGGATATTCAGACGGAAACAGTCCGATCGGAATCTCCGATCGTGTGTACAAGGGCTAAGACAAAGGCATACTGAGCTAGTATAAAGGAAAGAGAAAGGCGCCTCTAAGTGCAGTGGTTAAAAGATTTATTACAGGCAAAATGGGATTAAAAACATTTAAAAGGGAGGTCATAGTCATATAATGTTTAGTCCTCATGCGGTTTGCTGTAATCCTTGCCTGTCTGGGGGAGAAAGAGAGCTGTCCTGCAGCTGTCAGGGTCCCTGGTGACGTAAACTAGCGAGGAGGGGAAGATGCGATGAGGCGACCCTGGTTCTGGAAACAAGTTGGAACACACACAGCCAATGTAACATCAGGTGAAGGTGAAGGTAGTGGCAGATCTCGTCAGACCTATTCACATGCTTGCCCGATGGGCTTATGACAGGTGCAAATGAGGGGGGAGGAGAGAGGAGAGGGGTTGGTGTCTGTTGATAGGCTGGGAGAAAGAGGGGCGGAGTGTAGACCTGTTGATGGATGTTGTTTTACTAAAGGGCCAGAGTCATGTGACTGGACATATGACATATTTAGCACATTAGAATTAGTGTGCCTCTGGTCTTAATGGTCAAGTCATTTGATGTAAAAAATATTGAGTACATTTGAGTTCATCTGATGTTGAATGGAAAATATTAAGTACATTCGATGTTGAATGTCAAGTACATTCGATGGTGAATAGAGAGTGAAATTGTCAAGTACATTCGATGTTGAATGGAAAAAATATTGAATGTACTTAACATTTGCCATTCAACATCAAATGTACTCAATATTTTTTATATCCAATGTACTTGACTTCCTTCATCACCCAACAAAGTAACTTTGGCTGTAATCTACCCCCCCCCCCCCCCCATAAGTATGTATGGACAGGTACATACAGTATCTCACAAAAGTGAGTAAACCCCTCACATTTATGTAAATATTTTATTACATATTTTCATGTGACAACACTGAAGAAATGACACTTTGCTACAATGTAAAGTAATGAGTGTACAGCTTGCTTAACATTGTAAATTTGCTGTCCCCTCAAAATAACTCTACACACAGCCATTAACATCTAAACCGCTGGCAACAAAATTGAGTACACCCCTAAGTGTAAATGTCCAAATTAGGCCCAAAGTGTCAATAATTTGTGTGGCCACCATTATTTTCCAGCACTGCCTTAACCCTCTTAGGCATGGAGCTCACCAGAGCTTCACAGTAGACATGTGCGATTCGTTTTGTACAAATCAAAAATTTGTACGAATTTCCATAAATTCGTACATTCGGATCTGAAATACGAATTTCTATGCTTCCGCATTTTGTATGAAATACGAAATTTCGTTTATGAATTTCAGATCCAAATTCCGTTACAACGGAAACGTGACTGGTATTTTGTTGACCAGTCAGAGGTTTTCTTCTGCTGCTGAGTGAGGGTTGGGAAAATTACCTTTTTTAATATGGGAGTGGGAGACTAGTGCTGGTAGTCGATGGGAGATTCAGAATCGGACAAAATAAGAATGTTCGTTAAGTACGATTATTCGTTATGATGAAGTTTAAAAACCCAGGAAGTCAGCACAGCACAGAGATGCTGGGAGCCCCTCATAATGATAAATTCATCATAACGAACATTCGTAATTGTTACAGAAGAAAAGAACCTAACGAAAATTCGTATTTCATATGAATCAAATGAATCCACATGTGTCTACTTCACAGGTTGCCACTGGAGTCCTCTTCCACTCCTCTATAACAAAATCACAGGGCTGGTGGATGTTAGAGACCTTGCGCTCCTCCGCCTTCCATTTTGAGGATGCCTCACAGATGCTCATTAGGGTTTAGGTCTGGAGACATGCTTGGCCAGTCCATCACCTTTACCCTCAGCTTCTTTAGCAAGTCAGTGGTTGTCTTTGAGGTGTGTTTGGGGTTGTTGTCATGTTGGAATACTGCCCTGCGGCCCAGTCTCCGAAGGAAGGGGATCATGCTCTGCTTCAGTATGTCACAGAACATGTTTGCATTCATGGTTCTCTCAATGAACTGTAGCTCTCCAGTGCCAGCAGCACTCATGCAGCCCCAGAAGATGACACTCCCACCACCATGCTTTACTGTAGTCTTTGTACACCTCACCTCACCAATAAGACCAGATGCACACTAAATCGAATGTGCTTAATATGTTACATGTCCAATCACATGACTCTGGCCCTTTATGAAACCAACATCCACGTCTACACTCTGCCCCTCTTTCCCCTTTCCCCCAGACAATCAGCAGACACCAACCCCTCCCCTCTCCCCCCCTCCCCCTCACAAGCCCGTTGGGGGAGCATGGGCGTAGGTCTGATGAAGGAGCTGTGCATGCTCTGAAACGTGTTACCGCCCACCACCTTCCCCTGATGTTACATAGGCCGAGTTTGTTACAGCATGGTTCCAGAACCAGAGTCACCTCATCGCATCTTCACCCCCTCGCTAATTTACATCACCAGGGACTCTTACAGCTGCAGGACATTTTTCTCTCTCCCCCAGACAGATGAGGATTACAGCGATCCACATGGGGATTAATCATTATATGCCTATGACCTCTTACTCTCTTGTAAGTGTTGTTAATCCCAATTTGAACCTTTGAAATCTTTGAACCACTGCACTTAGAGGCGCCTTTCTCTTTCCTTTATGACCCTCCAGAGCTGCTTCTTCTCTACAAAGTGCTGCCCTCAATGTCATCTATCCACTGCTACTAAGTACCAGATACCCAGCCTCACCAGAGCACCCTCATCTTTCCCTCTTTTCATAATGAGCTAGTATGCATCGCATACTAGCTCATTATGAAATACTTACCTTAGAACAAAGCCCTCCAGTGACACCCGCACACCGCTAAGGCGGCTGACATCTTCCCCGGTGTTTCTTCCAATTCACAGGCTCCTGCACTGTGAGTGGCTGGAGCCGCGATGATGTCACTCCCACGCATGCACATGGAAGCCGCCGCTAACGGCACGGTCTCAGACGGTCCAGCACGGTAATGACTACATCGGCTGCATGCATTCTAAATATCTCCTAAACTGTGCAAGTTTAGTAGATATTCACAGTACCTACAAGTAAGCCTTAATATAGGCTTACCTGTAGGTACAAGTAAAAAATAAGAGTTTACTTCCTCTTTAAAGTTCATGTGCGTGTAAAGGCAGGCATCCCAAAACTTTTGACAATATAGTGTATCTCTTGATGGCTCTGTTGGTACGATTTTCATTCTAGTATCTATTTTATATTTTTATATAACAGGACCGTTGGAAATAATCCAAAACTTATGGGTGGGATTGAGCAAATTTAGATTCCATGAGAGTTATAAGCAGACAAGTGGTGAACACCAGGCCATCCTTTATAACCCATCACTCAAATATTACTTTTTGAGGGGACTGACTCTTTAAGCACACTTACAGCTTCTGATGGGGTGTACGTGGCAGCATTGATGAACAGGAATAGGGATGAGCCGAACACCCCCCCCCCCCGGTTCGGTTCGCACCAGAACCTTTGAACGGACCGAAAATACGTACGAACTTTAGAACCCTATTAAAGTCTATGGGACTCGAACGTTCGAAATCAAAAGTGCGAATTTTAAAGACTAATATGCAAGATATGCAACAGACAACACCAGCAATAAGGGGTATCTTCAGGTGTATACTGTACTGAAGGCACACAACACCCACTTTAACTCCTGCAGATGCCTGTATTAGGCCGCGTACACACGGGCGGATTGTCTGCCCAACTAAGTTCGTCAGACAATCCGACAGACAGTCCGTCCAAATTTTGAATGAACGGACTTGACCACACACGATGAACAGACAGTCCGCTGAAAGCTTGCGCGATGACGTGTACAGCACGTACGACGGGACTAGAAATACGACGTCCAATACACTGCAATGCAACCTTCGGCCGTGTAAATCCTTTCTGAGCATGCGCCATACTTAGTCCGTCCAACTTGCCTACACACGAGCGGACTGTCCGCTGAAACCAAGTTTGGACGGACAAAACCAAGTTTGGACGGACTGTATTACGGAAATTCCGAAAGACTTAGTCCGCCAGACTGTCCGCTGAAAAAGTCCGCTGAAGCCCACACACGAGCGGATTGTCCGCTGAAACACGGTTCAGCGGACTAAGTTGGACAGACAATCCGCCCGTGTGTATGCGGCCTTAGAGAACACCAGCAATAAAGGGTTGATACAGGTGTATACTGTGCTGGAGGCACACAACACCCACTAACTCCTGCAGATGCCTGTATTAGAGAACACCAGCAAAAAAGGGTAGCTACAGGTATATACTGTGCTGGAGGCACACAACACCCACTTTAACTCCTGCAGATGCCTGAGAAAAGAACACACTGTCCCTGCCTATCTTTCTCTTTCCCTGCACGCCGGAACACACTACACAAGGCCGCCATGCTAGCGGCCTTATATAGTGTTGGGCGTGTACTAAACCCCCTGAGCTATAATTGGCCACAGGCATCCTGCCTGTGGCCAATTATGGCTCTCCTCGCTGCCAGCGCTGGGATTGGCCAAGCATGCAGGATCACAGTGCATGCTTGGCCAATCATAATCCAGCAATGCACTGCGATGGCATAGTGCATTGTGGGCCATTCGTGCCCACGAATTTGGTGTGAACGGTCCACAAGGTTCTGAATTCGCCGAACAGACAAACGGCTGATGTTCGAGTCGAACATGTGTTTGAGTCGAACACCAAGCTCATCCCTAAACAGGAATATTAAATAACTCTATTCATTTTTGCATAGTGCCTAACAAAGCAAAAGCTCAACTATATATATTGTTCCATGGGTTAAGTACCTGGAAATGCTAATGCATGTTGGCAGACCACAAGAATACTTACCTGACATTGGGTTAAGTCTTGTGCATTTTTCCTCCCCAAACAAAAATTCCCCTCTCCCTCCAACACAATGTCCCAACACTAAGTTGCCCCAGCACATTTTCTCTTCTCAAAGTGCACGTTCAGCCTAAAACAAACTCTAATGCCCCATACACACGATCAGAAATTCCGTCAGAAAAAACTTGGATGTTTTTTCAGACGGAATTCCGCTCAGGCTTGCCTTGGGTACACACGGTCACACAAAAGTTCTCGAAACATTCGACCGCCAAGAACGCGGTGACGTACAACACTACGATGAGCCAAGAAAATTAAGTTCAATGCTTCCGAGCATGCGTCAAATTGTTTCCGAGCATGCCTGATTTTTTTTGCGCGTCCGAATTGCATACAGACGAACTCATTTTTGGATAGGAACTTTTTCCGACCGAAAAATAGAGAACCTGCTCTCAATCTTTTCCTGGCTGGAATTCTGCCAGCAAAAGTCCAATGGAGCATACACACAGTGGGAATTTCTGGCCAAAAACTCACATCCGACTTTTGCTGGCAGAATTTCTGATCGTGTGTATGGGGCATTAATCTACCATCTACTGGCAGCCACATTCTAAGACTAATCTATCTAAACCTCTAAAGCAAAAATCGCTATACACACCTTTTCTGCAGCTGGTCCCATCTGGTCATCGCTGAGCTGTCAGCGGTGGCTTCTCTGTGTAGGTGTGTGCAGAAGAGGCAGCCAACAACGGAAACCCCATAGTAAGTCTATGGGTGACGCCACACTTCAGGCATTTCACAGCCGTTGTCGGCTGTCTCTTCCACACAGCATCTGCCACTGGAGACGGACCGGCTTCAGAAAAGGTATGTATAGTGATTTTTGCTTTACATGGTTAGATAGATTAGTCTTAGAATTTGGCTGCCAGTAGATATAGAGTTAGTTAGTTGTTTTTTTTTTAACAAGAAGAGTGTTAGGCTGGATTCACACTTATGCATTTTTAGTGCTTTTTGCATTTTGCAGATTTGCACTACAGAACTTGTTCCATGGGAAACCATGTTAAATGGACTGAAGTGCAATTCTGCAAAATGCAAAAAGCACTAAAAATGCATAGGTGTGAATCCAGCCTTAGTTAGTTTTAGGCTGAACTTCTACTTCAAGTGTTCTTACCAGACCATGGCATTGCATATTTTGTTGAGTGCTCCAGGTCCCAACCCCACAACCACTTGCATTTTTTTCTCAGCTGCCTGTCAGATCTGTAGCCCAGAGTAAGGCCTGATTCACACCTATGCATTTTTAGTGCTTTTTGTATTTTGCAGATTTGCACTACAGAACGTGTTCCATAGAAAACCATGTTAAATGGACTGTAGTGCAAATCTGCAAAATGCAAAAATCACTAAAACTGCATAGGTGTGAATCCAGCCTAAAGGAGGACTTTCTGAGTACTTACCCTAGCTCTGAGACACAGATCTAATAGTTGGCAGGTAGGCTGTCGGGCATGGACAGAAGCAAAGAAACGCAGGTGTTTTGCAGACTGCAGCACATCAGCCAGAGATGCGAGTGCCCCAAGTGCCCAGTGCTAGCGAAGCTCGTGCCCTTTCCTCTTAACTTTTTGTTCTGGGGACAATTCTAAAATGTTGGATTTCCCTAGAGATATGCTTTAAATGAAATTCCAGTAAGTTACTGGTTTATACTTTTTTTTGTGATTTAGCAGTTGTCAAGTGCCTGGGAAGCTAGTCAAGGCAGGTTGCTGTATACCCAACATTTTGAGGAGCTGGGCTGCATAACCATCCACTAACAAGAGAAGCACAAAAAAGTGAGGATTAGAAGACCTTGGGTAAGCTAGATGCAGACATCTAATAATATCGCAGACATTAGATTGGATGCGCATGAATGATCCAGTTGTGGTCAGCACAAAGCAGTCTACAGAGTTGTCATCTCCACTCTGCTGAGCTAACAAGTTCACATAAAAAAGAGGAATGGGAGGCAGCATAGAAGAGGATGCCTTAGCTGCCTTTTCAATGAAGGGACAATAGTGATTGAGACTCTAACCTACCAAAATGACTATTATCTAATAATACTAACTTGTAAGAAAGTAATTTGGTAGGGGGGGCATTTGATACACCTGGTAAATCAATTGAGAAGATTAGGCTTGGAAAGGAGTAATACCAGCAAGTGGCCACTGCCCCCACCTATAACTGATTTATTGCAGCAAGGAGAACTGGAAGGGCAACATATGTCAAACAAATACAAAGATATTTCCAAGCTCAAACTTGCCAACCAGCCAGCGACCAACCAAATTGACCTGTCTAACAACATGCGTTAAGAACTGGGTTTTAGTCTGCACACAATTGTAAATACATGTGTAAGCTTCAGGCCCCATCAAGGTACTCTTTTTTCTGTAGTCCCTAACTCTAACTTCAGTGAGTCTCTACAATGAGAGCACATGCATTTTAATGGATAGGCAGAGGGCAGGTGGACCTGGAAGGAGCCCACCCCTCATTAAAGGTACAAAGACACAATGAATACCCAGGACATAGCACTGTGGCAGCAAAGATGTCAGTGCATTTCCTGATTAATATAATCAACATACAAACCGGTGGCCAATGCCCCCACCTATAACTGGTCTTTTGCAGCAAGGAGCACCAGAAGGGCAACGTATTATATGTCAAACAAATACAAAGAGATTTTTTTTTTTTATAAGTCAGGAGTGCTTTATTTAATGATATGCTACAGTACATTTATCAGCAATACAGATACATTGCATGCAACATTGCAGGTCATATCAGATCCGTGCAAAACATAAATCACACACTTCAGCTAAATAGCAACATGGACATCAGAACAATTCAGAGTACATTTACCCAATAATGAAAAACGAAGAAGATGAGTACGGGAAGGATAACTGACCATTACAAACCCCATTCAAGAGCAAGATTGTGGGGCGGGAAGAGGGAGAAGGGGGGGGGGGGGCAGGCAAAGGAGGAAATGGAAGGGAGGAGCAGGGAGGAGAAGGAGGGTAGGGGAGAGGAGGGGGGGGGACACCCATCACAACTCACTATTTTGTGTTTCAACCCGCCATCCATGATGACCAAATTTTTTCATATTCCCAGGGACAACCACGGCTAATGTATGTTATTTTATAGAGAGGCAAAGTGACATTTATTCTGCTTTCCCAGGAGGACACAGAGGGGAGCACT
The DNA here is from genome assembly GCF_037356315.1 of Lithobates pipiens. Taxonomy (NCBI): domain Eukaryota; kingdom Metazoa; phylum Chordata; class Amphibia; order Anura; family Ranidae; genus Lithobates; species Lithobates pipiens. Next base: position 343,425,071 of record NW_027507903.1, read on the forward strand.
GAGGAGGTCCACTTACACAATATTTCTTTCTTGGCATAGAACAGAAGGTAGAAGATCAGCAATTTACTGTGGTGAGATCTCTGTTCATCATCCACAACGCCCAGCAAGGCCAGCTCGGGCACCATGGGGACATAGAGCTTAAGCCGGATGTTCAATTGCTCAAATACCCCTGACCAGAAGGTCAACAAAGCTGGGCATGTCCAAAACATGTGTAAAAAAGTGCCCGGCGACCTCCCACACCTTGGGCATTACGGGTCCCTGTCGGGGTACATCCTAGCCAGTCATACAGGCGTAAAGTAAACTCTATGGAGAAATTTTGATTGGATAAGTTTGTCTCCCGCAGAAATAACCTACCTGGGGCCCCTATCCAAACAATCCTCCCAATCTTCCCTTTCTAGGGTCTTCCCTCCACACGTTCCAGAGCCTATCCAATTTACCCGAGTCAATGGGAAGCAAGGTGTTATATAAAGCAGATAGGGGCTTGGCCAGATAACTACATGATAAAAGATCCTCTACCAGATCCAGTTGAAGGAGCGGTGGCACGGGGAACTGGGCCCTAGCAGCTTGTCTAAGTTTTGCATAGCGGAAATACATCCAGCCAGGTAAGTTATACTTCTGTGTCAATTGAGAAAATGTCAGTAGAATTCCCGACGGCATAATGTCCCTCAGGGTCTTTATACCGAACCTTGCCCAGACCTGTGGATCCGGCATGGAACGAAAGTGAGGTAAGTTAGGGTTCCCCCAGAGGGGCTGGACCAGAGACCAGCGCTCAGCACAGAAGAATCTGCGCCTCGCCGCCACCCACACTCTAAGCATCGCCCTGGTTGGACTGGGGAGATCCCTGTAGGCTCTCGACCCTCTATAAGCCAAGTTCTGCAGTGCTCACAGCGAACAAACGCTTTAAGTACTATATTGCCTATCATATGGTTTCAGCTTGCTAGACTACTGCATGATCATTGTGTTATGTGCTCTTTTTTTTTGTAATTCTTATAAAACCCAATAAAAACTATTGGAAAGAAAGAAAAAAAAAAAAGTACAAAGATTTCAAATAAATACTTCACGTTAGCTGCAGTTGTTCTTAAATCAGATAAGCTTTTTCCTCAACTTGCTTTTCAAGTTAAACCTGATAACAGGAATGTTGATGACTTGCCTTTGGTGATGTAGTAAAATGTCAAGGACAGCCAGTAAGGGATTTTGAGTTATTTAGAGTCCTGTTTCTCATAACCCCACTCCCATTGGAGGAATGTTATAACAGGTGTTTTAAACATGAGCAGTAATGAGCTGGCCAATCACTGTTTTTTTTTTCCCAGGTCAGGGTTGTCCTAGGTGAGTTTTGCTCAGTTTTAATTGGACAGCCAAAATCCTGGTACTGACACCTTCAGCTTCCAAAGGCCAGAAATGTTCCACATCCTCTATTACCCCTGGCCCTGTTCAGGATTCAGAGGCAAAACCTCTTTTACTTGAGGATATTATAGAGGAACGTATTGAGCACCCTGATTTTGACATGGTGCACACTAGTCTTTGCCTAGCAGCACCTGATTATCCATAGTCTAAACAAGCCCCTATGAAGACTAAAAAAAGAAAAAAAAGAAAGACTTTTCCAACACATGTTGAGATTTATTGTATACTTTATGAGGGCTGGCCCAATCCTGAAATGTCATTGCAGTTCTCAATAAACACTTTACAATTCCTATTGAGGATATTCCTTCTTTTAAGTATTCTTTTGATAGGCGTATGAAAGCTTTCTTAATGGACTTCTTTGCCTTTGCAGGTCCTGTCCTGCAGTCACCTGTTGGTGCCATTTCTATTTGCTAGACTTAGACTATTGTTAACTGGACAAGACAAATGAACAAAGTCCAGGAACCTGTCTTTGAGGACTCTGCTTTCTTAGAACATTTGCAGCTGATGATCTCAGCCTTATTGTTTTGTGCTGATGCTCTAGAACAATGTTTCTCAACTCCAGTCCTCAAAGCACCCCAACAGGTCATGTTTTCAGGATTTCCCTCAGATGAAACGGCTGTGGTAATTACTAAGGCCCCTTTCACACTGACGTCCCGTTCAGGCCCGCCTGTCAGTTTTTCAGGCGGACCTGAACGGGTGCTCCATAGAGTTCTATGGAGCGTCGGATGTCAGCGGTGACATGTCCGCTGACATCCGACCCGCTCCGATCCGAAAAAGTGTAACGGAGGAAAAAGCTATTTTTCCATCCGTCTGCGGATCGGATCGGGTGACGACAGGCACTGCGGTCTGTCGTCATCCGATCTCCCATAGGGGAGAGCGGCGCTGTGACAGGTCTGTCCCTGCGCAGTGTGCAGAGACGGACCTGTCATCTCCCAGCTCAGCGGGGATCGATGGAGTGATCCCCGCTGAGCAAACGGATATCCACGGGGCGGATCAGAACTGATCCGCCCCGTGTGAAAGGACCCTAAGGCAGTGAAAATGATCAAACCACCTGTGCAAAATAATGAAGGGGAGGTGAGAGTACAACTTAGGAGTGAGAGTACATCTGATGGCACCAGTCTGGATCTAAGTTATCCCTGACCTCTGGGCCCAATCTGTCATTTCAAAGTGGTACACGAGTTGGTGCTCACTTTTATTGAAAAGAAAGTAAAAGTTCACATCAGAATAGTTTCTCTCTTGGTATGGGGTTCTCACCATCAATGTGACAAAACTACCAGTACTCCACCTTGTGGCTTTTCTGTGCAGTATCTCTGCTTTGGTCTCCTGCTTTGGTCCTTTAGACCGTCAAACACACAGTCCCCGTGCTCGTTCACTAAACGCTGAACCTTTCTCAGCTCTGACTGTTTCTCATGCACCTCCCTACTGCTTCATTCTTACAGGGTCGGCCTTTCACTGTCCCAGGGTGGACAATATGGAGCAACAAGCTCTTAACAGCTCCCTTGCACAGACTGACTCCCTCAGGAGGGTGGGGCCACTCATCTCTAATTCCAGCGCTAACATAAGCCTAGCACACACCTGGCTCATTATTGTGCCTGTTGTCTGCAAAACCTGGCAAAAAGTGACAAAATAAACAGTGGCACGGGCTCGCCTCTCTACACCCCTACTCACTTTTTGCTTTCCAATCTGCAAGCCTCAGACCAAATGAAAGTTGATTCAATGTTCACCTTGTACCAACTTCAGACACAAGAATGTTTTATATTTAAACCTATTCACAGTCCCATAACCAGATGGGAACATACGCTCCATACCAGACTTAAAATATCTAAATGGAATAATTTTAATGGTTCAGCGTCACACAACACCTAACAAATATGGCACCACATCCCTGAAAGTTTGAAAATGAATCAAAAGACAAGAAGGGAAGTTAGGGATTTTAGCGGTGCTAATTAACAAATATAATTAATTAAAGTACAAAATTTGTAATACAAAAATTTATTAAGTTTGAAGTTAAAATCAGTAGCAAATTCTGCTTAAAAAATACAGGATAATACAATACAGTGGTTGTTTTTGTTAAACACACATAGTCCCGACATGTTTCGCATTAGGTTGCTTCTTCAGGGGATGTGTGAATGTTTGAACAGTATCTAAACCAAAAATACAAAATAATGTAGTAATGAAATATATCACAAAAGTCATAAGTGCAGACATAAGAGAAAAAAAAAAACACATATCACACCCACCTTCAACCACTACGTAGATGGTAAAGTAGGGGAATTGTCCACCTCAGGGGTTAGCCGCAGTAGCGCTGAATCACAGGGGGCTAAAAAACCAGCCCAGGATAGCTAATAACAAGAAAGTGTACAATGAAAGTAGAATTTTTGGATTTTGGGGTAATTAAAAGTTCTTTGGTAAATGACTAAGTATAGAGGTTGCTAAAATAAATCAACCTAAAGGGATAAAAACCCTCTGAAGTACAAAAATTGAGAAAAATAATACAAAGGTATTTTAATTTCAGATATATTACTTACATGATTTAGATAGTTGCAAAAATAAGGGCGCACGTATTGAAAATTGAGCACTTAAGGAGACACACCTGCATGAAAGTACCGACTGGGCGGCCAATTGAAAGGAAAACAGAAACGAACGTTAGAATAAATCGGTAGATAGGATACAGATATATCTACATAGGGGTGCATGCATAGACATCTAAGTCTTATAAAAACACAGACATTCAGGCATAGGAACACACACTGGGAGTTAAACAATGACATCCCAGAGCATAGAGTTCTAAGCTAGAGAGTCAATGCGGAAATAATAGAAAAACAACATGGCAATAGCCCAGGTGTGGAAGGTCAAAAATCGATAAGAAGAAAGATCAGGTTCAAAAAATGGGAAAGATCGGCTATAGTAGGAGTAGAGAAATATAGCAGTCAACTTACTAAGGAATACGAAGTCTGAGAGATCAGGCGTCACCCTTGGCTGCAGCTAGCAAGGAATGACGGTGTCACGCTGGCTTTTTATAAGCCCCGCCATCAAGCCGACGTTTTACGTAGTCGGCCTGATGCGGACAAAAGGAGCGCTATTGCGCATGCTCACCAGTGGGACGAGACTGAGTAGGCCTACAAGTCCCATAATGCCTCAAGCCGGTGGGCGGGGGAGAGAGGGGAACGAACGATGCCTTGATCGCCACCCTCCGTAGGGGGCGACGGCATACACGAACGTGACCACCAATCCAGCCGCCCGATCGGGCATAGAGAGGCAGAAACGATGGAAAAAGCAGGTCGGAAAGGAGTGACCAAAGAATGGCCAGTCCTTCCGACCGATCGGAGGGGAGCGTCGCAGCACTGAAAAGGGGCAGCGGCACACAAGGCGCCTATGCCCCCGGGCGTCCGTGTGAACAGCACTAATGGGGAAACCAAAGAGGTGGACGGTTGTGGTGGGAAAAGAAAAGGAAAAAGAAAAAAAAAAAAAAAAGAGAAGAAAGGAAAAAATCATAATAAAATAAAAACTAAAATAGAAGGTGAAAAAATAATAATAAATTAAAAACAACAAAAAATAAAAATAAATAATTAGTAATAAAGAGAGGGATTTTTTCTCTGAAGCTGCACATCATAATACCGTGAGCACATAACATATAGATATTACAATACTATAATTATTATCACAGTTAGTTACAAACAAATCAATACATACATATTGCAAATTGAACAATAATACAAGAAAAAAAAAAGGGGGAAAGGAGGGGGGGGGGGGGGAAACCCTCACAAATTCACCTCTCAGAGGGTCGGTCAACAGAACTAAAGGACCAGGAAAAAAGAGAAAAAAATTGAGAGATATATATATATTTCACAAAAACGGTTTAAAGCTTAAGTTTTCATTAAAGCCAGGTGGTGTTGTAGCCCTTAAATTAAAAATCCATTCAGCTTCATGCTGAAGTAGAATATTGTCCACACTGCCCCCTCTCAAATCAAGAGGAATGTGTTCAAGTGCGGAGAAAGTGATAAATTTGGGATTAAAGGCATGGAAGAGGCCAACTGATGGCCGTATTGTATTATCCTGTATTTTTTAAGCAGAATTTGCTACTGATTTTAACTTCAAACTTAATAAATTTTTGTATTACAAATTTTGTACTTTAATTAATTATATTTGTTAATTAGCACCGCTAAAATCCCTAACTTCCCTTCTTGTCTTTTGATTCATTTTAAAATATCTAAACATATTTCTTTGTATACCAAAATTCTGGATGGAATAATCAAGATCTGTTGCTGCTTCTCTCAGACAAGGGAAACCTCTGGCATCAGTAGGCATACAAGATGCCTGTTTACACACCCTCATCCCCCCCTCACATCAGAGCTTTCTGTGTTTTTCAGAAAAAATTCGACACTTCCGATTTTTAACACTACAATTTAGGCTCTCCTCTGCACCCCAAGTGTACATAAAAGTGCTTGCGTTGCTTCTGGTTCTTCTGTGAACCCAGGTTTTTTTTTTATGTCACAAGTTACTAGGAGAACCTCTGAAGGACTCCTCAGTTAAAATCCTGTCTGCCAATGTCCATGGGATGTTTCCTTCAAACCTTTCACTGGATTAACAACTTTCCAAAGTCTGCTCTTCAGTCCTCACACCATCTGGAGTATCTGGGTCTAACTTTGCCCAAGCCAGAATTTTTTTCCTCAAGAGAACATTGGTTAAAATGGCACCTCTGGGTTTGCTTTGCATAATGATTCTGGGGTTATGGTAGTCTCCTTTGAGGCAGTTCCCTTTTCTCAGTTTCACTCCAGACCTCTTCAATCCAGCATAACCATGACGCTGAACAAGCAAATTGAATCCTTGGATCACCCAATGCTTCTATCCAGCCAGAAAAAAAGCACCCCTGGACATGGTGGCTCTCCCATCCGGCCCTGGCACTGGGATTCTTTCCTTCACGTGCTCTGGAAGATGGTGACAGCAATTGCCAGTTTTACAGGCTGGGGCCGAGTTTACAACTCCCTGACTGTCCAGGGAACCTGGCCCCCACAGGAGTCAAAACTTCCCATCAACATTCTGGAAAGGAGAGCCATCATGTTATCTCTGCAACACTGGACCTCCCTTATGCAAGGTCAACCAGTCAGGGTACAGTCATACAATGCCACAGCAGTGGCCCACATAAACCATGAGGGGCACAAAAGAGGTCCAGTTGTTCTGTCTGGCATTGTCAGTCTGACACACCCCTCCACCAGTCTCAGTAAAGAGCCTCCGTCGGATCAGCCGTGTCCAATCTGATCACGATGTAAACAGGAAGCGCCGTTGATCGGCTTTTCCTCACTCGCGTCTGACAGACGCGAGTAGAGGAGAGCTGATCAGGGGCTCTCCTGATAGGGGGAGTTTGCGCTGATTGTTTATCAGTGCATCCTCCCCTCGGATGCCCACACTGGACCACCAGGGAAGCTGCCATGACCACCAGGGAAGCCCCTAACATGTGGATGGCCAGGTACATCCCCCATGGCCATCCACATGTGCCAACTTATGCCTAAGATATGCCAATCAGTGCCCACAAATGGGCACCGACTGGCACCATTATAGAACTAATAAAATCAGTGATGCCCAGCAATGCCATCCATCAGTGTAATCAGTGCCACCCATCAGTGTCCCTCAGTGCCACCTATCATTGACCATCAATGCCCATCCGTGCCACCTATCAGTGCCCCCCATAAGTACCCATCAGTGCCAACCATAAGTACCCATCAGTGCCGCCTATGAGTACCCATCAGTGCCGCCTATGAGTGCCTCTCAGTGCCGCATACCAGTGCCACCTATCGGTGCCGCCTATCAGAGCCCATCATCATTGCCCATCAGCGCCACCTCATCGTTACCCATCGGTGCCCATCGGTGCAGCCATATCAGTGCCGTCACTGAAGAAAAAAAATGTACTTATTTACAAAAAAAAATATTTTTTCAACATTTTCGGTCTTTTTTTATTTGTTGCACAAAAAATAAAAATCACAGAGGTGATCAAATACCACCAAAAGAAAGCGCTATTTGTGGGAACAAAATGATAAAACATTTGTATGGGTACAATGTAGCATGATTGCGCAATTGTCATTCAAATTGACACAACGCTGAAAGATGAAAATTGGCTTGGGCAGGAAGGTGTATAAGTGCCTGGTATTGGAGTGGTTAATGAACAGGTTTCTGCTTATCCATTCTATTCCAGAAAGCTCTTGCTCGGGTTCCCTAATCAAAAGTTTTCTGCAGGGAATTGTTCATATAAATCTCCCAATTTAACCTCATTTGGCAACTTGAGGTCCCAACCTGGGGCTCTCTGTTTTTCAGAGGCCGCTCTTTTAACAGATTAGAGATATTTTGTTGGAACACCTCACTTTCCTTGACCATTATATCTGTTTAGCGTGTTTCTGAGTTGGCAGCTCTTTCTTGTACAGAGTACTTTCTTGTTTTTGCACAAGGAGAAGATGGTTTTGAGACCATTCTCCCTAATTAAGGTGGTCTCATCTTTTCACTTTTACTTGTCCTGGCCCAAAACATGACAAGGAAATGGATTTCCAGGATGTGGTCAGGGCTTCATTTCCTGAATGTGGTCAGGGCTTCAAGGTCTGCCAGCCACCCACTGTCTCTGTTCGCAAGACTGAGACTGTCTTTAATCTGCCTGTGGGCTCACGCAAAAGGCATGCTGCTTTTTGCGCCACCATTGCTAGGCGGATCAGACCACTTATTTACAGAGCCTATGCCTTTAGGCAGGGGGTCTCCAAACTTTCAAAGCAAGGGGCCAGTTTACTGCCTTAAGGTGACAAGACTATGCCCAGTGGGAGTAGAAAATGCATCAGCATCAATGCCTATTATTATTTTAATGTGAGAAATAGTGTCCCATTGTGGATATCAATGAGAAGAATAGTGACCAATTGATGGTGTCAGCATAGGGAATGGTACTCCATCGTTGGTGTCCGTTAGTGGAATAGTGTCCCAAGGGACAGATAAAGGCAAGCAAAGGACCATATCTGGCACCCAGACCACAGTTTAGAGACCACTGACCCCTGCCTTTAGGAGCCAAGTTCCTCCTTTTCCTGTCAGAGCTCATTCTACCAGGGCTGTTGGTGTCTCTTGGGCTCTTTCGCATCAAACATCTGTTTTCCAGATTTGTCAGGCTTCCACCTGGTCCTCTGTTTACACATTCTCTAAGTTCTACGAGGTGGTTTTTCCGACCTTGGCTGATGCAAGCTCCAATCGCAAGGTTCTTTAACCCTTGTTTTTACATTTAATTTTTGGAACAGCCCCACAGACAAATGATGAGACCAACCAAAAACAGCATAATAAACGAGTGACAGGTCATGAGATTCTTACTAACTTGTTTCCATTAGGAAACTATGGATTCCACTATGTTTAGGAAGCGAGTGTGTGTGTGTACAGACATATAAAACACAGCTGTATTTTGTATCATTGCTATAGCCACATTTCCATAACAGCAACAAGAGAAATGTTTGAATATTCTACATTGAACGCCATACAAATTTTAGAGAGGAACTGAACTCAAAAAGTGAAAATCTGATCGATTATAGGCAGTGATGTAAGAAACTCAGTTAAAATAAACGGAGTTACTTAACACAGTTACTTTAGAAGGTAACGAGTAATCTAACTGATTACTCTTCCCCTCATGGTAACTCAGTTCCCATTACTTGGGCGACATTACCACAATTACATCTACCACCCGGGAGGCCCACCGTGGCCACGCTGCCTGGCCGTTCATTCCGCCGCGGGGAGGGGGGCTTTTACCCACTGAGCTGAGAAGAGGCTGAGACTCAGAGAGACTGTCTGGACCGCCCCATCCCTCCCCGCCTATCCTGACCAGCTGACACCAATCGAGTGAAGGGGAGGGTCTCTCTCTCCCCATGAGGAAAGGCATCCCTGGAGGCATTCAAGTAAGTGACTGACAATTCGAATTGCAGTGCAATCGATCCATCCTAAGTCCTCTACCAACTCTGCTTCTTACTGATCCCATCCCTACCCACCCACCATCACTTCTACAACAGAGATGATGGGGGGGGGGATATGGGATCAGTGGTGGTGGGGGATGGGATCAGTAAGAGGCAGAGGTGGTGATGGGAGAGGATGGCACCAACACCGCTGCCACCCCCCAAGTACCACCGCTGCCTGCCACCCCCCCAAGTACCACTGCTGCCACCCCCCCAAGTACTGTACACCACCACCACTGCCACCCCCCCAAGTACACCACCACCACTGTCACCCCCCCAAGTACCACCGCTGCCACCCCTCAAGTACCACCGCTGCCACTCCTCAAGTACCACCGCTGCCACCCCCTCAAGTACCACCGCTGCCACCCCTGTCCCAGTTACTTTACTGAGTAACTAATTACTTTTTCAATGTAGTAACCGAGTTACTAACACAATTACTTTTGGGAGATGTAATTTGTAACTTAAATAAATTACTTTTTTAAAGTAAGATGACCAACACTGGTTGTAGGGAACATTTAGACGTGTCAGTTGTGCCTAAGCATTACCCTGAAAATGTACTTTTCACCTGAAATGCCTGCTGAAAAGAAGCTATCATGTACCTGGTAGCAGAGCCTGATATGATGAGGAAGGCCTCTGTTACAACTCTGATTTGGGGCCCCTGATAGTGTAGACAGGAGAGGCAGGAGTGCAGAGTGGCATGAGTACCTGTTGGACTTGCTAGCAGCAGGGCAGATGTCCTCGCTGGGCAGGTGAAGTCGTCAGGTGGGTTCAGCAAGCAGGCAACAGCAGACAGAGGAGAAGAGTCAAGCAGGCCGGGTCATACACAGACAGGATGGATCGGGTACAGGGCACAGACAGGAGTGAGGTCAGGGAACAAGCCAGATCTGAAACCGATCAGTGAAGCAGGAGCCAATGGAGCAGACAGAAGTGGAGGTCAGGGGACAAGCCGGGGTCGATGCAGGAGGAGTTCAGAGAATGGTCAGGACAAGCTGGATCAGCAACTGGAAGCAGGATACAGATTCACAGGACCACAGGGTAAACGGGAAGCTGAAGACAAAGCAGCACTGATCCTGAGCACTGGCCGAGTTGAAATAGTCCGTATTTACGAGTACGCGCATGCTATTCTCGCAAGCACGAAAGGGAATATGTTTTTATGTAGCCTGAGCACAGAAGTCTGTCCAGAGGAGTCATCTTGTTTACTGGTATGCCCATCCTGGCAGAAGCAATGCATTTCCTTGTATGTGAGGGTGCTTAGACATTTCTGTGCCTACAGACGCACAGCTGTGTTTCTGCAGTGTGAGATCGAAAACACTGCTGTCTCTGCTGACTAATTCTCTCTGGAGATTTGATGATATCCCTACTGGGCAGCTCTCTTTTCTCCTTGCTGGAGGCTGCAACAAGAGGAAATAAAAGCCCTTCCTCTACCAAGTTGGCTGCTAACACTCAGACACAGTGCAGAACAAGGTATAGTAAATCAGGAATGGAGAAAAGATAAGCTGCAGTGAGACCACTACAATAGTGGGGACTAGTCATTTGCCTTCCCTTTTCTGGACACAGTGTCCACAGTTTAGTTCCTCCTTAACAGCCTGTACTTGTGTAAAACAGGTAATAATTACTTTTTACAAAGTTAACTTCAACACACTAAGCCCTTGTACACACGGTCGGACATTCTGCCAACCAAATCCGTTGGATTTTGTCCGACGGATTTTGTCCGATGGATTGTGCCCGAAACTGTTGCATATACACGGTCGGACAAAGTTGTCGGAAAATCCGATCGTTCAGAACGCGATGACGTTATTTCGTTACGACGGGACTACGTTCACGCTAGTAGCCAATAGCTTTGATGTAGGAATTTGATCTGAGCATGCGTGGCACTTTGTCCGATCAAAATTCTCTACACATGATCGGAGTATGTCCGATCGGACCAGTTTGTCGGAAAATATTTCCAACAAGTTGAAAAATTGGGTCCGACGGAAACAGTCCGATGCATACCACACACAGTCGGATTATGCGACAACAGGGTCCGATAGGACACATTCCGACGGATTCTCCGACCGTGTGTACAGGGGCTCTTTCACATGGACGATCCGTTCAGGTCCACCTGTCAGTTTTTTAGGTGGACCTGAACGGATGCTCCATAGAGGTCTATGGAGCGTCGTATTTCAGCGGTGACATGTCTGCTGACATCCAACCTGCTCCGAACCGAAAAAGTGTGACGAAGGAAAAACCTACTTTTCGATCCGTTATCGGATCCGGTGACGACGGACTCTGCAGTCCGTCGTCATCCGATCTCCCATAGGGGAGAGCGGCGCTCTGACAGGTCCGTCCCTGCGCAGTATGCAGAGACAGACCTGTCATCTGCCTGCTCAGCGGGGATCAACTGAGCGATCCCCGCTGAGCAAGCGGATGTCCACAGGGCGGATCAGTGTGGATCCGCCCCGTGTGAAAGAGCCCTAATGCTTTTTGCAGATAATAAAACTATACATTTTGGCAAGTGATGGGGCTGCCTCAGAATTGGCATGTCACCTGTACATCATCATAGTTGAAGATAAAAGCTAACTCCATATCAGGATTCAGAGTCTTGTTTTGTGACAGGTTTATTGAGCCGTTGTACATTTTTAATGAATTTTAAATGCATTTTTATTACATTGTTTTGGACAGGACAAAGGACTTCAGTTCCATACAGTACAATGTAGTGGTGTGAATGGAGAATCCTGAAAACTGTCAAAAAAAAACAATCAAAATGCTTGACAATGCAATCAGTGTAAGCAATGTCCAAGTAAGGACATAAACAAGCTCTGTGGATGGGAGAATCTGATCAGAAGGGAGATCGAAAAAAAAAAAAAACGGTCCATCTATGCACAACCTTAAGCCATACACATTATCAAATTTTCTGCTGATTTTTTCCTTCAGATTTACCAAAACCATATAATATGAGGTCAAACCTTAGGAGTTTAACCACTTAACAACCGCCCATTGCCGATTAACGGCTTCAGGGCGGTTGTTTAACTCTGAGAGGCCGTTAATTAACGGCCTCCCAGAATTCTGCTCTCACGCGCCCCCTGGGGCGCGCACACGAGAGCATCCGTGACCGCTGGGTCCAGTGGACCCAGCGCATCACGAATCACGGTAAACGGCCGCTCATCGCGGCCGTTTACCACGTGATCGCTCCGTCAAATGATGGAGTGATCACTTGTAAACAAGCCGGCGTCATGTTATGATGCCGGTTCCTCCCTCCCCCTCTCTGTACCGATCGGTACAGCGGAGGGGGAAGAGATCGGTGTCAGCAGCGATGTGGGCTGCATCTGCAGTGCCCACATCGCTGCTCACCGAAAATTAACCCCTCGATTCCCTGCATTACTCTGCAATACCCTGCCATTACTCTGCATTACTCTGCAATATCCTGCCATTACTCTGCATTACTCTGCAATGCCCTGCAACACTCTGCAATGCCCTGCAACACTCCGCAATGCCCTGCAACACTCCACAATGCCCTGCAACACTCCGCAACGCCCTGCAACACCTTGCAACACTCTGTAACACCTTGCAACACTCTGCAACACCTTGCAACACTCTGCAACACTCCGCAATACCCTGCAATACCCTGCAACACTCTGCAATACTCTGCAACACCCTGCAACACCCTGCAACACCCTGCAACACTCCGCAACACTCTGCAACACCCGCCAATACCCTGCAACACTCTGCAATGCTCTGCAACACCCGCCAATACCCTGCAACACTCTGCAATGCTCTGCAACACCCGCCAATACCCTGCAATGCTCTGCAACGCAGTACTCTGCAACGCCATACTCTGAGATACCCAGCCATAGTCGGTGATACCCTGCAATACCCAGCCATAGACATCCCCCCCCCCCTCCCGCCGCCCTCCGCCCTCCAGTGCTTCTACCGAATCGCTAATACGATCAAAGCCAGAATCTTTTTTTTTTTTCAGGCTTCCCAGCTTAGAGGTGAGATGCGGGGTCTTATTGACCCCACATCTCACTGTAAAGAGGACCTGTCATGCCATATTCCTATTACAAGGGATGTTTACATTCCTTGTAATAGGAATAAAAGTGATCCAAAAAAATATTTTTGGGTAAAAAAATGTCAAACTAAAATAAATAAAGTAAAATGAACAATAAAAAAAAATGTTTTTTTTTAAAGCACCCCTGTCCCCATGTGCTCGCATGCAGAAGCGAACGCATACGTAAGTCCCGCCTACATATGAAAACGGTGTTCAAACCACACATGTGAGGTATCGCTGCGAACGTTAGAGCGAGGGCAATAATTCTAGCCCTAGACCTCCTCTGTAACTCAAAACATATAACCAGTAAAAAAAAATTAAATCGTCGCCTATGGGGATTTTTAAGTAGCGACGTTTGGCGCCATTCCACGAGCGTGTGCAATTTTGAAGAGTGACATATTAGGTATCTATTTACTCAGCGTAACTTCATCTTTCACATTATGTAAAAATTGGGCTAACTTTACTGTGTTTTTTTTTTTTTTAAGCACAAAACTGTTTTTTTTCCAAAAAAAAGCATTCGAAAAATTACTGCGCAAATACCGTGCGAGATAAAAAGTTGCAAAGACCACCATTGTATTCTCCAGGGTGTTTGCTAAAAAAACATATATAATGTTTTGGAGTTCTATGTAATTTTCTAGCAAATAAATGATGATTTTTACATGTAGGAGAGAAATGTCAGAATTGTCCTGGGTGCTCCAGAACACCTGATGGCGCTCCATGCATGTTGGGCCTCTGTATGTGGCCACACTGTGTAAAAGTCTCACACATGTGGTATCGCCATACTCGGGAGTAATAGCAGAATATGTTTTGGGGTGTAATTTGTGGTATGCATATGCTGTGTGTGAGAAATAACCTGATAATATGACAATTTTGTGAAAAAAAAAAAAAAAAAAGTAAAAAGAATCTTGATTTTGCAAAGAATTGTGGGAAAAAATGACAACTTCAAAAAACTCATCATGCCTCTTACTAAATACCTTGGAATGTCTTCTTTCCAAAAAGGGGTCATTTGGGGGGTATTTGTACTTTTCTGGCATGTTAGGGTTAGGGTCTCAAGAATTGAAATAGGCCGTCAGTACTTCAGGTGTGATCAATTTTCAGATATTGGCACCATAGCTTGTGGACTCTATAACTTTCACAAAGACCAAATAATATCCACCAATTTGTACTTATTTTTACCAAAGATATGTAGTGGTATACATTTTGGCCAAAATTTATGAAGAAAAAAATTACTAATCTGCTAAATTTTCTAACAGAAACAAAGAAAAATTCATTTTTTTACAGAATTTTCGGTATTTTTTCTTTTATAGCACAAAAAATAAAAAACCCAGCGGTGATTAAATACCACCAAAAGAAAGCTCTATTTGTGTGAAAAAAAGGACAAAAATTTCATATAGGTCCAGTGTTGCATGACTGAGTAATTGTCATTCAAAATGCGAGAGCACCGAAAGCTGAAAATTGGTCTGGTTATTAAGGGTGTTTAAGTGCCCAGTGGTCAAGTGGTTAAATTTGTATGCAATCAGGCAAAGCCCTTGCACTACATGGTTTTGGTAAATCTGAAGACAAAAATCAGCAGAAAAACTGATAGTGTGTATGGGGCTTTACACTCTATTTAGATAATTTAAAGTAGGAAGAAAACTCCATAGGGACCTAAAGTAGTCCTATTGGGACCAAGCCATTGGGTAGGGCTCAGATTTGTTCTTTTTCCTTGAAAATCATATCTTGTATAGATTTAATCTCGTTCAACTAAAAAACCCATTTCCCTTTTGATAGTATAGTTGCTGTTGGCCAACGCTATAATTGTGCAAGCTGTAGATAGCACATGGTGTAAAAGATATTTTTTTAATAGATTAAACAACCCCAGTAACATAGATAATAAAGTAATAAATGGATTGGTTTCAGAGATATAGTGCATTCAGAAAGTATTCACAGCACTTTACTTTTCCACATTTTATTATGTTACAGCCTTATTCTAAAACAGATTGAATTCATTATTTTCCTCAAAATTCTACAAACAATACCCTGTAATGACAACATGAAAGAAGTTTGTTTGAAATCTTTGCAAATGTATTAAAAATAAAAAACAAAAAAAAATCACATGTACATACTGTTATGCAGCTTACACATGATCGGAAATTCGGCCAGCAAAGGACCGTTGAGAGCTTTTGGTCGGAAAATGCGATAGTGTGTATGCTCCATCTGACTTTTTCTGGCCGAATTTCGGCCAGCAAAAGATTGAGAGCATGTTCTCAATTTTTCGGGGGAAAGTTCCTATCCAAAAATCTGTTCGTGAGTATGCAATTTCGACGTGCAAAAACTCAGGCATGCTCACATTCAACTACGAGACGGAAGCTATTGGCTACTGGCTATTGAACTTCCTTTTTCTCGTCACCACGTTCTTGACGGTCGGAATTTTTTGTGACCGTGTGTATGCAAGACAGCTTTAGCGAAATCCCGTCGGGAAAACCATGAGATCTTTTTCCAACCAAAATTCTGATCGTGTGTATGAGGCATAAGCATTCGCAGCCTTTTTCATGATGCTCAAAATTGAGCTCAGGTGCATCCTGTTTCCACTCAGCATCCCTGAGATGTATCTACAACTTGATTGAAGTCCACCTATGGTAAATTCTGTTGATTGGACATAATTTGGAAAGGCACACACCTGTCTATATAAGGTCCCTGTACAGTTAACAGTGCATGAAGCCATGAAGCCATGAAGTCTAAGTACTTTTTTTGACGCCCTGCCAGCGCAGCGACTATGTGAAAGCGCTCAAGCTTTCACATTGGGATTGCAGATGAGGCTTCTTTCAGGTGATTTTTTTAACACTAAAGCGCCTGAAAAAATGCCCCAGTGTGAAAGGGGTCTCAGTGTGAAAGCTCTCGGACTTTCACATTGGGATTGCAGATGAGGATTCTTTCAGGCACTTTTTTTAACGCTAAAGCACCTGAAAAAATGCCCCAGTGTGAAAAAGGTCTCAGTGTGAAAGCACTCAGGCTTTCACATTTGGATTGTAGATGAGGATTATTTCAGGCGCTTTTCTTAACGCTAAAGCGCCTGAAAAACAACTGAAAAATGGCCCAGTGTGAAAGGGGTCCTAAAGCGCCCCTTCCCATTGAAATCAATGGGAAGCACCTGCAAAACGCCTGCAAAGCGCCTGCAAAATGCTTTTGACAGTGTCGCTTTGTGGCCGCTTTTAACCCTTTATTAGGCCACTAGCGGGGGTTAAAAGCGCCCGCTAGCGCTCAAAAAACACCGGTAAAGTGCCGCTAGTTTAAACAGTGCTTTTTCAGGTGCTGGCTCTTAAAGAGGAAGTAAACCCTGATGAGTTTACTTCCTCTTTCATTCCCTGCAAAGGCAAAGCATAATGGACTACTATGCATCGCATAGTAGCCCATTATGTGTCACTTACCTGACACAGGAGCCAGCGAAGTCGCTGTTGTCCCCTATAGTCCGCCGCATCCATCTTGTTGGTGGGGTCTCGCAGCTCCGCCGCTGTCATTCGGCGAAGCCGCGATGACGTCACTCCCGCGCATGCGCACGGGAGCCGACACGCGCGGCAGCTCCATCGCTGAGAAGGCCGCACTCAGTGCGCCTGCGCGCCGCTGTCTACGGCGCATGCGCCGTAGACAGTGGTGCCCGTTTTCGGGCAAATATCTCCTAAACCATATAGGTTTAGGAGATATTGCTTGGACCTACAGGTAAGCCTTAATCTAGGCTTACCTGTAGGTCAAAGTGGTTTGTAAGGGTTTACAACCACTTTAAAGCACTTGGGCTTTCACATTGGGATTGTAGATGAGGCTTCTTTCAAGCGCTTCACAGGCGCTTTTTTTTAACACTAAAGCACCTGAAAAATGCATGATAAAACAGGATTGTAACAAGGTACAGATTTGGGGAAGGGTACAGAAAAATGTCTGCAGTATTGAAGGTCCCAATGAGCACAGTGACCTCCATCTTCCGTAAATGGAAGAAGTTTGAAACCATCAGGACTCTTCCTAGAGCGGGCTGTCTGGTCAAACTGAGTGATCGGGGGAGAAGGGTCTTAGTCACGGAGGTAATCAGGAACCTGATGGTCACTCTGACAGAGCTCATACATTTCTCTGTGGAGAGAGGAGAACTTTCCAGAAGAACAACCTTCTCTGCAGCACTCCACCAATCAGGCCTGTATGGTAGAGTGGCCAGATGGAAGCCGTACCCCAGGAAAAGGCACATAACAGCCCTCCTGGAGCTTTCCAAAAGGCAATTGAAGGATTCTCGGGCCATGAGAAACAAAATTCTCTGGCCTGATGAAACAAACAACTCTTTGGCCTGAATGGCAAGGGCCATGTCTAGGGGAAACCAGGCACTGCTCATTACCTGGCCAATACCATCTCCACAGAGAAGCATGGTGGAGGCAGCGTCATGCTGTAGGAATGTTTTTCAGGGGCAGGAACTGAGAGACTAGTCAGGATTGGGGGGAAAATTAATGCAGCAATGCACAGAGACATCCTTGAAAAAAAATTGCTCCAGAGTGCACTGGTCCTCAGACTGGGGCAAAGGTTTATCTTCCAACAGGACAATGACCAGTGTTGGTCATTTTACTTTAAAAAAGTAATTAGTTAAGTTACAAATTACTTCTCCCAAAAAGTAATTGCGTTAGCAACTCCGTTACTACATTGGAAAAGTAATTATTTACTCAGCAAAGTAACTGACTTTTTAAAAAAATATTCTATAGACGGGACTAGGAAGTCGGTGTCGCCGCCTCCATCAGCGAGATTGACATCTTGTGAGCCCCGTCCCCTGGTATGGATTTAAAGGGGAACCCCTACGCCAAAAAAATGGCGTAGGGGTCCCCCCAAAGTCCATAGCAGACTCTTATCCAAGCATGCAGCCCGGCCAGTCAGGAAAGGGGGTGGGGATGAGCAAGTGCCCCCCCAAACCGTACCAGGCCGTGTGCCCTCAACATGGGGGGGTGCCCCAAAGCACCTTGTCCCCATGTTGATGAGGACAAGGGCCTCTTCCCGACAACCCTGGCCGTTGGTTGTCGGGGTCTGCGGGCGGGGGGCTTATAAGAATCCGGGAGCCCGCTTTAATAAGGGGGCCCCTGGATTCCGACTCCCCACCCTATGTGAATGAGCATGGGGTACCCCTACCCATTCACCTGGGGAAAAAAAGTGTTAATAAAAAAAAAAAAACACAAAGTTTTTAAAGTACTTTATTAGACAGCTCCGGGGTTCTTCTTCCGGGGTCTTCTCGCCGGGGTCTTCTCGCCAGGCTCCTCCGCTATCTTCTGCTCTTTTGCTAGTTCTTTTACTTTCTCCTTTGTTGCCGCCGCCATCCGGAGGTCTTCTTCCGACTTCGGGGTCTTCTTCCAACTTCGGGGATCTTTTCCCGCTCTTCTGCCGGGCCTCTGCTATCTTCTTACAGCTCTTTTACTAGCGTTGGCCCCGTCTTGTCGCTGTCGCCGCCTCTGCCGCCGCCTTCTTCTCCTCTTCTTCTTCTTCCTCCTTCCGATGTTGACACAGCGCTCTCTCCAGCTGTAATGGCAGGGACACGTTGTGTGGTGACTTATATCGGTATAAGGGGCAGGGTCACCGGGTGATGTCACATGGTGACCCCACCCCTTATGATGTCACAGTCCCAGAATCCCAGGGACTGTGACATCATAATCATCATCATGACATCATAATGAGCGGGGTCACCATGTGACATCACCCAGTGACCCAGCCCCTTATACCCATATAAGTCACCACACAAGGCGTCCCTGCCATTACGGCCAGAAAATAGCGGAGGAGCCTGGCAAGAAGACCCCTGAAGTCAGAAGAAGACCCCGGAGCTGTCTAATAAAGTACTTTAAAAACCTTGTGTTGTGTTTTTTTTATTAACACTTTTTTCCCCAGGTGAATGGGTACATCATACCCCATACTCATTCACATAGCGTGGAGGGCCGGAATCTGGGGGCCCCCTTATTAAAGGGCGCTCCTGGATTCTGATAGGCCCCCGCCCGTAGACCCCGACAACCAACGGCCAGGGTTGTCGGGAAAAGGGCCTTGTCCTCATCAATGGGGGGACCCCCATGCTGTTTTTTTGGCGTAGTGGTTCACCTTTAAATCCATACCAGGCAACGGGGCTCGCGAGGTGTCAATCTCGCCGATGGAGGCGGCGACATTCACTTCCTTCGCTAGTCCCGTCTACCTGGTCCCGGGCGGTAGATGTAATTGTGGTAACGTCGCCCAAGTAATGGGAATGGCGTTACCATGAGGGGAAGAGTAATCAGTTAGATTACTCGTTACCCTGTAAAGTAACTCTGTTTATTTTGAGTTACTTACATCACTGACAATGACACAATCAAGATAACAAAGGAGTGGCTATGGGACAACTCTGTGAATGTCCTTGAGTGGCCCAGCCAGAGCCCAGACTTTAACCCAGGTAAACATCTCTGGAGAGAACTGAAAATGGCTGTGCACCAAAGCTCCCCATCAAACCTGATATTGCTTGAGAGGTCATGCAAAGAAGAACGGGAAAAACTGCCTACAAATAGGTGTGCCAAGCTTGTAGCATCATACTCAAAAAGTAATACAATGAAACAATTTGTTTGATAGCAAATAAAATAAAAAAAAAGGTTCACATGCGGCGCTGAAATGGAACTATAGCAAACAGTCTTTGGAGGAGGAAAAGATGAAATCTCTTCACCAGCTTCAGTGCGACTGCAAAGCACACCACACCACAGTGTCACTCCAATCTCCTTACCAGAAGTATGTGTAAAGAGAGTCCCGGAGCTAGCAGCCGTAGGGGGTGGGCGCAGGGACGGCATGACATGTGCTGGACTGCACAGTCGCCGTCTTTAGGGAAGATCAGGGCCACTTTAAGGAGGCCAGGTGGGTCGGAGCCAGGGGGCGGAGCCTAGCGCGTAGCTCCGTGATTCCAGGATGTGCTGCGCTCAGTCACAGAGCGGAGGAGGAAGTGATCGGACCCTCCCGCTCGGCGCAGCACAGCACAGCGCGGCACTCGTGACCATGGCGGCAGGTGACAATTTCTTGGAAGAATTGCGGTCGGCGGTAGCCAGTCGGGGCGCCGCATGGCTTAGGGCCCAGATAGCGGCCATGGCGGCTGAGGGGGAGGTGGCGGCCGGAGGGGGGGTGGCTACACCTCGGGCGCAGCGATCCAGGCCGCCCGAGCGGTACAGCCCAGAGGCCGGCCCGGGGGGGCACCATCACAGGGCGCACGGCACCCCTGGGGGGGACGGAGGAGCGGCGGGGACATCACAGACCCTTGAGGTGGCGGCCTCCTCCGGCCAGAGGGCCTCCAGGTCAGCCGGAAGGAGTGGGCTAAGGAGAGGCCAGGCGGCTGCATTGGGAGAGACGGGGGCTTCACAGGGCTCGGCGCCCCCGGCCAGGCGCCGCTGCATGGGGCGGCAAAGGGACACGAGCAGTGCGGGTGGCAACAGCCAGCCCAGGCGACGGGAGCAGGTGGTTGAGCGGGCGGGGGTCCTGTCCGTAAACGCGGCCCCCAGTCCCAGGCAACCCAGAGGCGGGCATAGGGGGCGCCATGCCGCCGGGGGGGCCTCCGAGGTGATGCCAGAGAGGAGCAGCCAGCCGGAAGGGAGGCGGAGGAGCACTTCACCGCCATGGGTGAGCACGGCGGGCAGCCACAGAAGGAGGGAGTCGGGCACCATACACCGCAGATCCGAGGACGGGGGAGCTGGTGCATCTGGAGTTCGCGCTCCTCGCAGGGAGCTGGAGGTCGATAGCGGAAGGTCCGAAGGGGAACTGTCGGAGTCGGACGGAGGGGACGACCAGGTCCGGTCGGCGACGGTGGGTCCGAACGAGGCGGCTGCAAGGCCCAGTCCTGGGCAGCCCGGTGAGTGTGCTTCTACTAATGTTTTTTCTTCCTTGTTACAGGATTTACTTCCACGGGGTAGCCCGCAGGGTACAGCTGCTGGGGGTGGAGTCGGGGCTGTGGGGCCTGGGGCGGACCTCCCTGTGGCAGGGGAGGGGGAGTGCGGTCAGGCGGGTCAGGAGGCCCTGGGGGGTTTGTTGCAGGGACTCAAAGATTTAGTGCAAAGGTTTGAACAGCGGGGTGCGGGTGGGCCGGCTCACGCGTGTCTGGCACAGCTGGAGGGGTGACTGGCGTGCAGGAGGCGTCGGTGGTTGAGCCGTTAGCAGCCCCGGCCGGGGCCCCAGCAGGTGGGGGCACGGTTAAACAGGCTGACAAGATGGCTGAATCGGTCCGTTTGGCAGGTTTGCGGCGAAGAGTGAGGTGTACGTCTGCTTCGAGGGCCCGCTCGGAGCACACCTGAAAACAGAGGTGAAAGAGAAGATTTGGAAAGGAGAGTACATCGAGATTTTCACCTTGTTGCCGCTGGAGAGGTTCAACCTGGATAGGTTGAAGCCCGAGGAACGGAAGAAGGAGGATGAGGAGAAGCATCGGTACAGGTTAATCCCGCGCACATTTGCCAACTGGCTACAGGCATTCGCCATCCTGGCGAGCGTCGTGGGAGAACGGACTCCGGAACACTGTTCGGCGATGTCCGTGTATTTGGAAGCCATCAGCGAAGCGCACAGGACGTATGGTGGTACGGCTTGGCTTCGTTATGATGAGCAGTTTAGACAACGTATGGCAGTCCGACCGTCTCTTCGCTGGGATCACAAGGATATTAGCCTGTGGATGAAGCTCATGACAGCGGCGCAGGCTCCCAATCCGTTTTTTCAGCCGGGGGTCGGAAGTTCGACAACCTCAGGGCAGCCAACCGAAAAACGCTGGGGTTTTTGCTGGCAGTTTAACGCAGGCACCTGTAAGTTTGGGGCCAACTGTCGGTTCAAGCACTTATGTTCCGGGTGCGGGGGTACTCACGCGCTCTCCAAGTGTTTCAAGAAGGGGAGCGGGCGTCCCGGAGATATTGCGCATAAGAGGATGTTGCCTTTCCTCAGTAGATACCCCGATCGGGCGGGAGCAAAACTGTTGGAAGACGGTTTTACTTCCGGTTTCAAGATCCCCTGTACTTTGACCTCGGTTCCACCCTTCCACCCCTGGCTAAGAATTTGAAGTCCACATTACAACACTCAGCTGTTGTTGCTGAAAAACTTGGCAAGGAGGTGTCCTTGGGCCGCATGGCCGGCCCATTCAGGGAGGCGCCTTTCCCGGACCTGGTGGTTTCGCCTCTCGGTGTGGTGCCGAAGAAGGAACCGAACAAGTTTAGGCTGATCCATCACTTGTCGTTCCCAAAAGGGGGTTCTGTGAACGACGCTATCCCCCTGGAGGAGTGTGCGGTGACATACACTTTTTTTGATGCGGCGATCGCTTGGGTGCGGCGCTACGGCCGGGGGGCCTTGATGGCGAAGTCGGACGTTGAATTGGCCTTTCGCCTGCTTCCTGTGCACCCGGACAGTTTTAGACTTCTTGGCTGCACATGGGAGGGGGGGTTTTATGTGGATCGATGCCTTCCTATGGGGTGTTCTATTTCTTGCGCCTTTTTTGAGCAATTCAGCTCCTTTTTGGAGTGGGCTGTCCGTGACGTGTCGGGCATCAACTCGGTAGTCCATTATTTGGACGACTTCCTATGTGTTGGCCCGGCGGGCACCACGGTGTGTGCTGTCCTTTTGGGGACGCTGCAACATTTGGCGGAGTGCTTTGGAGTTCCTTTGGCTCCGGGGAAGACAGAGGGGCCCAAGGCCTGCATCACATTTTTGGGGATCGTGATTGATTCCGCGGGAATGGAGTGCAGGTTACCATTGGACAAGCTGACGTCACTTAAGGAGGAACTGCGTGGGATGATTGGAGTGTGTAAAGTGCAACTGCGGCGGTTGCAGTCGCTGCTAGGGAAGTTGAACTTCGCCTGTCGGATCATGCCCATGGGGTATGGTGGCGGCAGCTACATCGGGTATCCGGTCCCCCCAACATTTTGTGACCCTCAATCAGGATCACAGGGCGGACTTGGCAGTCTGGCAAGGGTTTTTGGAGACCTTTAATGGCCGGGCACTGTGGATGTCCGGCCCGATCAGTAATTTTGACCTGGAATTGTTCACGGACGCTGCGGGTTCCACGGGGTTCGGAGCATTTTTTAAGGGACGATGGTGCGCGGCACGATGGCCGTCTGAGTGGTCTGAGGCGGGGTTGTTAAAAAACCTGGTGCTGTTGGAACTGTTCCCTATTCTGGTGGCAGTTGAAATTTGGGGGGAAGCGTTTCGTAACCTGAAAGTGAGGTTCAATTGCGACAATCTGGGGGTGGTGCAGGTGGCGAATCGGCTGACGGCGGCCTCAGGGCCGGTTGTCCGGCTTCTTCGGCATTTGGTTTTACGGTGTTTACAGGTGAATGCTTTCATCTATGCTGTGCATTTGCCGTGAGTTGACAACACAATTGCTGATGCTCTGTCTCGTTTTCAGTGGGACAGGTTTCGGGGACTGGCACCGGAGGCGGAGCATCACGGGATCAACTGCCCTGCGGGGTTGTGGAGCATTGCGCTAGAACAGCGGCAAGCTGGATAGAGCAATCTGTATGTAAGGCTAAGTGGGGGGCCTACTCGAGGGTGTGGCGTGAATGGTCGGATTGTTTGGCAGCTATCGGCATGGCCCCAGGTGATGCGGGCATGGCTCAGGCGGTGTTCTATTTCATTAGTGGTTTTCTGGATAAGGGGGTATCGGCAGCCACCATTGATCGGAAATTGGCTGGGCTGGCTTTTTTGTTTAAATGGCAGGGTCAGCGGGACTTCACGAAGGAATTCTGGCTAAGACAAGCGGTGAAAGGCTATAGGCGGGCACACAAGAGGAGGGAAGGGAGGCGACCAGTCTCTTTTGAACTTCTTCGTTCCCTGAGTCGGGCTGTGGTGGGGGTTTGTCGTTCAGCCTATGAGCGAACGCTTTTCTGCGTGGCTTTCTCCCTCGCCTTTTTTGGGGTGTTGCGGATTAGTGAACTGGTCAGCCCGTCAAAACGGGTTGCGGGGGGTTTGGCGCGGGATGATGTGGCACTGGGCCAGGCTGGGGTTAGAATCCTGATTCGGCGGTCTAAGACCGACCAGGAGGGTAGGGGGTTGCGAGTGGAGTTGGCCAGGATAGGGAAAGTGGCACTCTGCCCTGTTAAGGCTGTGGAAAGCTTCCTGGTGGTGCGGCCGGCAGTCTCGGCCCCATTCCTAATACATTTGGATGGCACTTACCTGTCCAAGTTTCAGTTTGTGACTGTTTTTCGTAAGTGTGTGGTGGCGGCGGGTTTTGACCCAACCAATTTTTCCTCTCACTCCTTCAGGATTGGGGCTGCCACCGAGGCTTCTAGAGTGGGGTTGGGTGTCGAGGCGGTTAGGCGAATTGGGAGGTGGGACTCGGACAGGTTTAAATTGTATGTCCGTCCGCAGCTGTTAGATTAATGTAATTTTCTTTGTTTCAAGTTTTGGGGCTGGATGGGTTTGTTAGTGGTTTTTCATATGTGTTAATCTTTATTTCTCCTCAGGTTATGAAGAGGGCTTGGTATGGATACTGGGCCATTCATACGTTTTTTGGGGAGCAAAGAGAGCAGATATGCGGCCGAACGGCAGGCAGCTTTGCATACCGAGGCAGGAGGCGCAAGTTCATTGGATTGGGATACCTGGCATGAGGTGGAACAGGGTGCTTGGAGAAGTGCATAGGTTCTCACGCCTGGACAGGTCACCCGATGTGTTGCTTTTTCATGTGGGGGGCAATGATATGGGGGCTAGGTCGATGAGGGATCTTATCCGGGACATAAAATGCGTTTTTTTTACGGTTAAAGGCTGCTTACCCTAATATGGTTATGGTATGGTCGGACATGGTGGGCAGGATGGCTTGGAGGTGGGCCCTATCGGACAAGAAGGCAGACAGGGCCAGGGTGAAGGTCAACAAGGAGGTCAGCAGGTTCTTCATCAGGAATGGGGGCCTTGCAGTCAGACATAGGGAATTAGAGCTGGAAACGTGGAGGTATTTACGGAGTGATGGCGTTCATTTGACTGACGTCAGGACAGATCTGTGGACATTAGGCATTCAGCGAGGGCTGCGAGTGTGGAGGTGCCCAAAAGGGTAAGGCTTTACCCCTTTTGGGCTGTGGCGGTTCTTTGGCAGTTTTAAGGTAATAATGTACGATACGGGTAGTAAACTGTTGTACCCATCCATGGATGGGGGTGGTTTATTGGTACTTCCAGGTTATGAGGGGTTAACCTGGAAGGGTTAAAAGAGGTAGGTCACTGCAACGATTTAGGTATAGCCTCCGAGACAGGGGTTTCCGTCTGGCGGTCAAGAAGTCAAAGTTCAAAAGTCGTTCGCAGTGACCAGTATGTTATTATGCTAGTACCCATGACCCGTTTAAAGGCTGGGAAGGTTTACGGTTATTTTAAAGTTATTTATGTTATTTATGAAACAGATTTGTTAAATAAATTACGGCCGGATGGCCATTTAATCCATATGTAGTCCAGTCGTTTGTTTAAGGTGGGTTACGGGAAGTGGTTAAGGGAAATTGGAGGAGTAAAAGGTTTATAATACACTGGGCTTAGAGTCCTACAGATGTCATGCATGCATGAACATAGGACTCAGCATGGGCTCCAGCCCAACCCTCTAATCGAATAACTCGATATCTCGTGGGAAAGACCTGGATCAACACCACTCAGACTGTGCCCGTGCCACTCTCCTCACCTCCCTCCGCTCCGCTCCTCTACTCAAAAAGACTCAAAAAGACCCGAGGCTGCCAACGGTGCTTGGAAATTGAGCAAAGACTGTGAATACATGTGATTTCGTTTTGTTTTTTTATTTTGAATAAATTTGCAAAGATTTCAAACAAACTTTCATGTTGCCATTAGGGGGTATTGTTTGTAGAATTTTGAGGAAAATAATCCATTTAATCCATTTTGGAATAAGGCTGTAGCATAACAAAATGTGAAAAAAGTGAAGCGTTGTGAATGCTTTCCGGATGCACTGTTTATCCACAATATTTTTTATAGATTAGAACGTTTTATATGTGTCTTGTTTTTCTGACATACTATAAACAGTTTAATATTACTGTCACTTCATTGTTCTTCTTGCTGACATCACACCGTATATGCCTTGCAGAAAATAAATAATAATAAAAAAAAAAAACATTGGGAAAAATCTAAACTGTTATCTGAAGACTTCCTCTACTATAGAGTTCCCTAAAAGCCTGATGTTTCCTGGATGAATATCATTGTTTATGTTTATAACAGTAGTTCTCATCCCCTGTTCTCACAGTGAGTTACACATTCCTTTCAAATGATTCTATGTGTAATTACCCAGGCTGCCTCCTCTTTCTCTATTCACTCTGAGCACATCCAGTTGTAATGACAGGGCTTACATTATGCAGCGAGGCTCATAAACATATGCATTCCCTGTTCCACTCTGTCTCTCTCTTTATCCGGCTGAATCACGCATCAACTGTCACATTGCTAAAGCTGCTGTCAAGTGCAATGTAAACAATAGTGATTTCACGTAAATGTGAACTTCGCAAATTTGGGTTGTGGAAGGGAGTGATTAACAACAATGATCTTGGGGGTTTTTTGCTTATTAATTGGATTAACATATTTTACTGTTCTATGGTTAATGCGCTCAAATACTTCATTGACGTTATTTGAAAAGGGAAAATCCTGTTTAAATTAATTTAGAAAATCAGCTACTCCTTGAGGGTTTAATAAAGTCTGCTCACTAAGGAGATAAAAAATGAAAACAAAACAGAATTCATTTATATACAGTAAAAAGAAAATAACTTCCTTATAGCAAGGGCCTTGCAGACTTTCAAAATGTGGCTTACTGTGTATTCACCCCCTCCGCACACTCATTCTACATCACAGAACAAAGCTTCAAAAAAGGAAAAAATAGGACACCTGGGGTGTAACTATGTGTAATTGGGCCCCATGGCAAAACATTAATGGGCCCCTAAGTTTGACTAGTCTTTGTCTCAAAGCTGGTCCTCTAGTAAAGCAGAATACTAATTGTTTTAATAGCAAATAGAAATTCTGAAACTTTATACAAATGAATTTTCCCAATACTGTTGCTACCTCATAAATCACTATATAGCCTTACAGCTGCCCCCCCCCCCCCCTCCCATGTTAATAGACCCCATAACATTTGCACAGTCTTCTATAGTTAAGGTCAGGCACCTATAGTAGTGGTTATCAACCTCAGTCTTCAAGTACCCCCAACAGGCCATGTTTTGGGAATTTCTCTTAGATAAAATAGCTGACCAAAATACCAAGCCATTGACTCAGATTTAAAGCACCTGTGCAAGAAAAAGGAAAACCTGAAAACATGGCCTGTTGGGGGTACTTGAGGACCGAGGTTGAGAACCACTGCCCTAAAGGACACATTAAGAACCACCCTTGATCAAACCAAGCCCAGATCTATCCAAAAATAAAGTCATGCCCTCATTTGAATTCATCATATGAATGGTAAAGTCAAGACAGTTGTAAGGTGCAATGTATCGTATGTGTGTACGTTTTTGGGAGTTTCTACTTCTTTGACATAGCAGTGGGGCTGGCTTGTGTAGTTAAATGACCCCATTAGTTATCTGTGCCCCTTTTAGGGAGATTCACCGTCTCTATGTGTCCTGTTTACCATTATCATCAAAAGTGAAAATAAAAGAAAATCACAAATTTAGGGTTGTTCCAAAACAGTAATCAAGGGTAAATCTCCAATGGGGGTACTAGTCCTGACTTCTGGTGACCCTAGTGGCAAGCAGGGTTTGGGGGGATTTCCTCTCATTTTCTGATATGGCTTTGGGACAGGAATTAAAGGGAAATCTCCCCAATGGGACAGAGATGGTAAAAATATACACATGACAGGGGTTATAACCCTCCATTACTCAATGCAAAATAAAAAAATGTTTTCTCTTTAGTTTTGCTTTAAGTTAAGGGAAGACCTGTTCAAGAACTTGCATGTAATGGAACAATGTAATAGTTTCTGATAATTATACAATTTTCTATAAAGGACATTAACATAATAATAATATTTTTGAATACGGTTCTTTGTAAGGGAAATTATCTGTTAACTGTAAACTAAAGAATATGAACCTTTTCTGAAACCTGATTTTTGGTCCTCATACAAGCCATTGTGAAGAAACTCCTCCCTACCACAGTTTAGACTGTTACTTGACTCTCAGTTGTGGGCTTCAGATTGGTATAAAGACACTCTGGGATATTATGCACCTTGCATGGCACCTTGTGATACTTCCATGATCTGTCTGCTAAGTTTGGTTTACCTAGATGGATGTATTTCTGTTATTTTCAATTACACCATGCAGTTCATTCCCAATTTCCTCGCCCTTTCAGCTTGGCCAGTTTTGCAGGACTCCCTGGCCAAGCCCCTCTCTTCCCTATATTTAGCTCTTCTTAGTGTGGAATCCCCTAAAATGGATAACCCGTAGGAGATGTGGAGGGCTGATATTCCGACAGGGAGGACTGGGAACACTGTTTTGAGTTCAGCTCAAGACTTCTCATCTCCTCTAGAGATAAATTGATCCAGATGAAGTTCCTTCTTTGGGTGTACTACACTCCCCAGAGGCTGCACAGAATTTACCCTCGATCCTCTAACTGCCCACACTCTCAGACAGCTATTCGCATGTATTTTCACATGCTCTGGATGGAGATTTTTAACATTAACGTTCATTTTTAGCTGTCCCTCACATTTTCACCAGAGTTGGCTTTATTGGGCATTCATGGTGATATGCAGAGGCCTAGATATACTAAGTTGTTGTTTTCCTTTTTGATGTATTATCCCAAAAAGGACATTTTATGTAAGTGGACTGCTTCCTCTTCCCCCTCTGTGAACACGTGGGAGACTTTGATTAATGCTGTATTGCCTATGTACAAACTTACATACATCAACAGACAGTGTCCTAAGAAGTATTAAAAAAATAACAAGACAGAGATTTACTGCTCCCTGTAATCGGAAGCAGTGATCACTGTCATCTCCTAGGTAGCCCACCCCCCTCACAGTTAGAATCACTCCTTAGGACACACTTAACCCCTTGATCGCCCCCTAGTGTTTAACCCCTTCCCTGCCAATGCAATTTATACAGTAATCAGTGTACCGATCGCTGTATAAATGACAATGGTCCCAAAATAGTGTCAAAATTGTCTGATGTGTCAGTCATAATGTCGCAGTCATGATAAAAATCACAGATCGCCGCCATTACCAATAAAAAAAATGAATAATAAAAATGCTACAAATCTATTCCCTATTTTGTAGACGCTATAACTTTTGCGCAAACCAATCAATATATGCTTATTGCGATTTTTTTTTACCAAAAATATGTAGAAGAATACATATCGGCCTAAATTGAGGAAAAAATGTGTTTTTTTATATATTTTTTGGGGATATTTATTATAGCAAATAGTAAAAAATATTGTTTTCTTTAAAGAATTGTCGCTCTTTTTTTGTTTATAGTGCAAAAAAAAAACCTCAGAGGTGAACAAATACCACCAAAAGAAAGCTCTATTTGTGGGAAAAAAGGAAGTCAATTTGTTTGGGTGCAATGCCCAAAAAGTGCTCTGGTCAGGAAGGGGGTAAATTCTTCAGAGGCTGAAGTGGTTAAAACAGATACAGAACCTAGAATGAACCCAGAAACTTACTATGGCATGAAATACCCAAAAAGAACTAGAACAAGCTGGAGAACTTTTAACGAAACTTTCTCAAAACTATTAACTGCCCGCTTCTTAAGAGCATTTAACCAATTATCACAACCAAATACAATATCCAACAACCTATTGGAAGCACACATTTGTGTTATTCCAAAACCCGGAAAAAGACCACGAAATAGCTTCAAATGATCACCCTATCTCACCTTGAACACCGATTTAAAAATCTTTGCAAAAATTCTGGCTAACTGTATACTTCCATTACTCACTAATTTAATCTCCAGAGATCAAGTAGGATTTATCCCAAGCAGAGAAGCCAGGGACAATACACTTAAAGCTCTGAACATCCATTACTGGCTCACCAAATCCAATACTCCTGGCTTCTTCTTATCATTAGACACAGAGAAGGCGTTTGACAGGTTGGCCTGGGACTACCTAGAAGCTGTGCTACAAAATTTAGGCTTCGGTGAACGTCTGATAGGCTTCATAATCTCTCTATACATAAATCCCAAGGCAAAAATGCACATAAACGGGCTACTGTGAAATGCCTTCCATATTAAAAAATGGCACATGTCAAGGATGTCCCCTATCTCTCATATTGTTTGTCTCAAAACTTTCCTACGTAAGATATGTGGAAATATAGATATCCACGGAAACACCATAGCTGACAATCAATACAAAATGGCCTCTTTCGCCAATGACATTCTTCTATTCCTATCTAAACCCTTCATAACCCTACCAAACCTCCTCAAAGACTTCCCCCACTAACCCTACCAAACCTCCACAAAGACTTCCAGATATTCCAGTTCATATCACATTTCAAAATCAACTTCACAAAGTCACATGCTCTCAACGTAACGCTAACAAAACCACAAGTCCTAAAATGCAAACAAAACTTCCCACTTGGAAAACAGAAAAACAGAATCAAAGGCACCCCAGAATTAGATACACCCAGTTAATAAAACTCAAAACCAAAGGGGAAATAGGCTTACCTGACATACTATTGGTCCTGTCATTTACAACACATCATAGACTGGCATACCCACCATCGGATAAAAGATTGGGTAACCCTAGAAAACTCTTTCTCCTTACACCCCGTTAGCTGCATCCCACTGCAAAACTCCCGGCTTGGAAAACAGACCTGATAACCTACCTAGGGATCCAAATGCCTGCAAAATTAACCAACCTTTACCTGAAAAATTATCTACCACTTCTCAAGACTATCGCTGAAGATCCTAAAACATGGAACAAAGCACACTTTTCTTCGTTCGGCAGAGCGGCTATTATTAAAATGAATATCCTGCCATGCATACTATACCTCCTTCAAACGGTTCCTATCAAACTCCCCAATACCTTTATACAATCAATCAAAAAAATATGTAGGACTTATCTCTGGAATCAAAGGCACCCCAGAATTAGATACACCCAGTTAATAAAACCCAAAACCAAAGGGGAAATAGGCTTACCTGACATACTATTGGTCTTGTCATTTACAACACTTAATAGACTGGCATACCCACCATCGGGTAAAAGATTGGGTAGCCCTAGAAAACTCTTTCTCCTTACACCCCGTTAGCTGCATCCCATGGACCCATCATAATCTCATGCCAAAAAACCTAACAGAACATCCCACCATAGGCCCCACATTGGAGTATTTCGCCAAAGTCTGCCATAAACGCAAACTTTCCAGGGCACCGGGCCCTCTATCACCTATTCTAATGAACCCTCAATTCTCTGCAGGGATAGCCCCTCATCCACTTTCCAGTAAACAACCAGACATAGGTATACGCATACACCACCTTCTTCGGGATGTTAAGCTGCTTACCCTGGAGCACATGAACATACTCTGGGCTGAACCAAACCCAACCTTCCCAGAAAACTTGCAAATTAAACATTACATAAACTCTATTCAATGCAAAACAGACCTTTCTAAAGCCTTAACCACATTTGAAAACCTATGCCTCAGCCCCCCGCCTCAACGCCATGTCATCTCTAAGATCCACAATGTGCTCTGGGACAATACCCAGACTGATAAGGGCTAAAGATCTAGACATAAACCTGAAAAAACATCTCCTGGGAACAAATATACCAGAATGTACACAAGGGCTGGCGCCATAAATGTCTCTATCCAAGAGAACAAGAGAACAATTATAAAATGATTTCATGTTGGTACTGCACCCCCTCTATTTTACACAGATTTGATGCATCCAGCTCAGACAAATGCTGGAGATGTTGACAAGCACCGGGCGATCTCTTGCATATATGGTGGAATTGCCCAACTATCCACGCCTACTGGAAACAAGTCCACAAACTAATAAAAAAAATAACCACATACTCTCTGGAATTTACACCTGCGCAGTTCCTACTCCACCACCATGAATCAAATGACACACCTTACTATAAATCATTAGCCATGATGTTAGTTAACGCAGCTAAAATGTGCATACCCACACTATGGGGCACACCCAGAGTACCCTCCATTTCAGATTGGTACAAAAGAATAAATAAAATTGCAGAAATGGAGGAACTCATCTCAATTTCTCTGAATTCTCCGCATAAATTCACTACTATATGGGCTTGCTCGACCCATTTCCAATGCCGCAAAAAATGAACCTCCCCCCCCCCCTAAAAAATGCACTCTACACACAAATTAATCTAGGATACAATTATAATTCACCTGACGTTAAACATTATACCGGTAGGAGCAATCTGTCATGCAGACAATATCTAAATACCTCATTATAATAAAAACCTCCTCGTCCCTCCCAAACCAAACACATACAGTATATACATATACAAATATGCAGACTTGAGAACAATAATATATATAATTATCACAACCCCCCAAACCCTCTCCCATACCCACTCTCCTTTAGTCCCCCCCCCATGCCAAACACCACCCCCCCCCCATTAATTCCTTATACAAGACCAGATCTAAATACAAATGTTGTGCTGGACACACGTATACATGTACAAGTAGACAAATCCAATTCAGAATCTACTCTCCAAATCGCCACACACTATCCAAGATACATAATGCGAGAACAAAAGAAGTGGGATTGGGACTTTACATGAGGCATGTTGGTGTATACAGTGATATATAAAATGAACATAAATGAGTTCAACATCACAATTCCCTTGGGGTTCATCGTAATACATGGTAATAATTGTAATAAAACCAATAGCAATGAAAAGGTAATAGATAGATAAATTATTTAGGGCTGTGGAAATTAAAGATTAATTCTTCAATTAATCGTTAATTTTTTGGAGCGATCACATTTATTTTTTACTCAAAAAATACTCATCTCTCTGCCGGTTTCCGGGTCTTCAGGGTGTTCCGTCAGAGATCCGGTGAGGTCACAGATATCACAAGGGGTAGTATTCCGGTGACGTCGAAGTCCTGATTGAACCTATCGCTTATGGGGGAGAAGCTACGCATGACGTCACCCGCTGCTGCCCTATGGAACTAACATGATTGTTGGCTTTACATGCTGTGTTTTTATAATCTTTATGTGAGTAGTTGTGTTTGAACAAAAATTTAATCTTATACTTAAGCGGTGAGCACTTAGATATTTTCTTTCTACCCATGACCTGGCGTCCTTGCTGAGATCTAAGGAGACGTGAAAGAAGTTTATGGTCTGTGTTAACCCTTTTGATACCCACTTGCATGACCACCTGTTTGCACAGGGGTCCATGCCATAAGGTGAGAGTGATTAGTTAGACCGGAGGTGGAGGGATTGTCACGCTACTGTGGAAAAAAAAAAGACTTACGTTAGTGCTACAGTTTGAATTTAAAACGTATTTGTGTGAACTGTGAAGTTAAGTCATGGATTGTGGAAATTAACTAGTGTCGGGCGATTGTATATCCACTTGCCGACCGCCGCACGACGATGTACGTCGACAGAATGGCACGGGCAGGCATAAGGGCTTACATGTACGTCCTTGCCTGCCCGCCGGTCGGGGGCCCGATCGGGCCCCCGCCCGGTGCCTGCGGCGGTCGGTATTCGTTCGGGAGCGATCCCGGGCGAGGGGACGGCCATTCATTCATGGCCACCCCCTCGCGATCGCTCCCGACGAATGAAAATGTCCCGTGACATCACTTCCTCTCCTGTAATGTAAACACAGGAGAGGAAGTGATGTATTCTCTCCTCCGTGTCGGTATTTTTCGTTCCGGCACCGAGGAGAGAGGTTCGGTGAGTTGCACCAACACACCACACATACAGTAAAACATGCCAGGCACACTCACACCCCCCCCCGATCACCCCCCAATTACCCCTGCCCCCCCAGTCACAGTGACACCAATTGCTTTTTTTTTTTTTTTGCATTGGTGTAATTTGTGACTGTAATAACTGTTAGGGCAGTTAGGGTTAGCCCCCTTTAGTTATAATGTGCCCCCCTAACCCCCCAATAAAGGTTTAACCCCGTGATCACCCCCCGTCGCCAGTGTCACTAAGGCTGGGTTCACATTGCAGCGGTTTATGAGAACGAATGTGATTCGCACCGCACTGCAGTGCAAATCACATCCGATCTCTGTGCGATTCGAGTTCAGCCATACAGATAGTATGGCTGAATTCGTGTCGCACCCGCCGCACCCGCCGCAAATTCGCACGGGACCCTTTTTTTGGCCCGCAGCAGAATCGGATCGCATGGGTGTTCACACCATGCGATCCGAGTTTGCAGATCGCACTGCGATATGCGAACTGATCTGGGGGTGTCATTAACATTTCACTGACACTCCCAGCAGTTCGCATAGGGCAGTGTGAACTGCCGCCGGGAGGCATGCGATGCGGAACCCGCCGCGGATTCATGGCGTTCCCGCATCGCTCCAGTGTGAACCCAGCCTAATAAGCGATAGTTTTTCTGATCGCTGTATTAGTGTCACAGGTGACGCTAGTTAGGCAGGTAGGTATTTAGGTTCGCCGCAGCTTTTTATAGCGCCAGGGACCCCCATATACTACCGCATAAAGCCCCCTGATTGCCCCCTAGTTAACCCTTTCACCAGTGATCACCATATAACTGTTACAGGTGACGCTGGTTGGTTAGTTATTTTTTTATAGTTTCAGGGCACCCGCCATTTATTACCTAATAAAGATTTAACCCCCTGATCACCCGGCGGGTGTCATTTGTGACTGTAATAACTGTTAGGGCAGTTAGGGTTAGCCCCCTTTAGTTCTAAGGTACCCCCCTAACCCCCCCAATAAAGGTTTAACCCCGTGATCACCCCCCGTCGCCAGTGTCACTAAGCCTGGGTTCACATTGCAGCGGTTTATGAGAACGGATGTGATTCGCACCGCACTGCAGTGCAAATCACATCCGATCTCTGTGCGATTCGAGTTCAGCCATACAGATAGTATGGCTGAATTCGTGTCGCACCCGCCGCACCCGCCGCAAACTCGCACGGGACCCTTTTTTTGGTCCGCAGCAGAATCGGATCGCATGGGTGTTCACACCATGCGATCCGAGTTTGCAGATCGCACTGCGATATGCGAACTGATCTGGGGGTGCCATTAACATTTCACTGACACTCCCAGCAGTTCGCATAGGGCAGTGTGAACTGCCGCCGGGAGGCATGTGATGCGGGAACCCGCCGCGGATTCGTGGCGTTCCCGCATCGCTCCAGTGTGAACCCAGCCTAATAAGCGATCGTTTTTCTGATCACTGTATTAGTGTCACAGGTGACGCTAGTTAGGCAGGTAGGTATTTAGGTTCGCCGCAGCTTTTTATAGCGCCAGGGACCCCCATATACTACCGCATAAAGCCCCCTGATTGCCCCCTAGTTAACCCTTTCACCAGTGATCACCATATAACTGTTACAGGTGACGCTGGTTGGTTAGTTATTTTTTTTATAGTTTCAGGGCACCCGCCATTTATTACCTAGTCTCACTAGTGTACCCCTAAATTTAGGGGTGTCTACTTTCCAAAATGGGGTCATTTGGGGGGGGTTTGTGCCATCTTGGCATTTTATGGCCTTCAAAACTGTAACGCCCTGAAGCCTGAAGGCGGTGCTTGGTTTTCGGGGCCCCGTACGCGGCTAGGCTCCCAAAAAGTCCCACATATGTGGTATCCCCGTACTCAGGAGAAGCAGCAGAATTTATTTTGGGGTGTCATTTCACATATGCCCATGGCATGCGTGAGCAATATATCATTTAGTGACAACTTTGTGAAAAAAAAAAAAAAGTTTGTAATTTTGTGGCAAAATATAAAATATTCCATGGACTCATGTGACAACTTTGTGAAAAAAAAATAAAAAAAAATTAAAGTTTGTAATTTTCCCGCAACTTGTGGCAAAATATAAAATATTCCATGGACTCAAAATGCCTCTCAGCAAATAGCTTGGGGTGTCTACTTTCTAAAATGGGGTCATTTGTGGGGGTTTTGTGCCATCTTGGCATTTTATGGCCTTCAAAACTGTAATAGGTAGTGAGAAGTGAAATCAAAAATTTACGCCCTTAGAAAGCCTGAAGGCGGTGCTTGGTTTTCGGGGCCCCGTATGCGGCTAGGCTCCCAAAAAGTCCCACATATGTGGTATCCCCGTACTCAGGAGAAGCAGCAGAATTTATTTTGGGGTGTCATTTCACATATACCCATAGCATGTGTGAGCAATATATCATTTAGTGACAACTTTGTGTAAAAAAAAAAAAAAAAAATTTTTTTTGTCATTATTCAATCGCTTGAGGCAAAAAAATAAAATATTCAATGGGCTCAACATGCCACTTATCAATTTCCTTAGGGTGTCTACTTTCCAAAATGGGGTCATTTGGGGGGGTTTTGTACTGCCCTGCCATTTTAGCACCTCAAGAAATGAGATAGGCAGTCGTAAACTAAAAGCTGCGTAAATTCCAGAAAACGTACCTTAGTTTGTAGATGTGACAACTTTTGCGCAAACCAATAAATATACAATTATTGACTTTTTTTTTACCAAAGACATGTGGCTGAATACATTTTGGCCTAAATGTATGACTAAAATTGAGTTTATTGGATTTTTCTAATAACAAAAAGTAGAAAATATCATTTTTTTTCAAAATTTGCGGTCTTTTTACGTTTATATCGCAAAAAATAAAAATCGCAGAGGCAATCAAATACCATCAAAAGAAAGCTCTATTTGTGGGAAGAAAAGGACGCAAATTTTGTTTGGGTACAACATTGCATGACCGCGCAATTACCAGTTAAATCAGCGCAGTGCCAAATTGTAAAAAGACCAGCAAAATGGTCCGGTCTGAAGGTGGATATAGTGTATACCACATTTACCACTGAATAATGCAGAGTTACAATGCAAGGAGATCAGCTAAAAGTAGTTGGATCTGTATGTGCGTTGTAATAATAAAAATTTTAATCAGCAACAGTCCTAAAATTATTACATGGTCTATAGGGATCCACTATTCCCCATAGATAAAGAGAGGAGAGAAAGAATGGAGAAAAAAGGAAAAGAAGCACTATCAATGTTACATACAAGGAAACCCATCTATATATATTTAATATATATATTAATCAATTTAATCAACTATAACATATACACATTCATCACCTCTGCACGCACTTATACTCACATTCACCTCACATCCACACCAGCAATCTAGCATTTTGAAGTGATTGTCCCTCACCAATTCACTTTTTGCTTTTTATTTACATTTTTTATTGCATATTTTCACACAGATGTGGGAAGCAGCCATATATGCACATATTTCATAACATGGCAATGTGCAGTGATTGTCCGAACTGCTCCCTGGTCATGGTTCCTCGAGGGTCCTGTTTCTGGGGATCTCCCACCTCAACCCCGGCTGGGACCACCTAAGCCCGGCCACCGCTCTATTCCATACCCCAGCACTGATTCCTATAGACCACATAATAATTTATCTATCTATTCATTTTTAGTTCATTCATGCATCCAACTCTTGTCGAATGTCAAGAGGCCATGAAATGCGTTGAGTGTTCATCTATGGATGCCAAATACAAATTTTCCCTAATAACTGTATCATATTACAACCTGCATCAATTTGTATATATTATGTTGATCATGAATGAATTATTTGTATGTACCGTATTTATCGGGGTATAACACACACCGGCGTATAACACGCACCCCAAGTTTAGGAGGGCATTTTAAGGAAAAAAGTTTTAGGAGGGAAGTTTAAGGAAAAAAAAACTTAAATTTTAATGCCAGTCATTGCAGCCTTATCAGTGTGCATCTGCAGCCTTGTCCATCATTGCAGAATGATCAGTGTCATTTGCAGCTTGCCCCACGCTGTTTGCAGCTTTGCAGTGTCATTTGCAGCTTTGCAGTGTCATTTGCAGCTTGGCCATGTTTAAATTTCCCGCCGCCGAGACAGACCGAGCGAGCGCCGCCGAAAAAGACAGAGCCGACTTGCTCGGCTCCGCTCGTAGTCCTGCCTCCCTGCTGTTTCTCTAGCGAGCGCTGCCGAAAAAGACCGAGCCGTCTGTACTGTGTATTGGGCTGGGCTCCGCTCGCAGTCCCGCCCAGCGGAGCCGAGCAATCGGCTAGGTATTTTTCGGCGGCGCTCTGTATTTTTCGGCAGCGCTCGGTATTTTACGGCCGCGCTCGCTATTTTTGACTCGCAGACAGTGGGGATCGGCGTATAACACGCACCCACGACTTTTCCCCGATTTTAAGGGGGAAAAAGTGCGTCTTATACGCCGATAAATACGGTATTTGATTGCTTATTATTATTTACTTTGTCACAAATCATGTTCTCTAATCAATCATTCATTATTAAATCTATTATTATTATATATTGACTCTTTATGATTATATTTTGTATCATAAACGTTTCATTTCTATTGGTTTATTACAATTATTAACATCTATTACGATGTACCCCTAGGAGATTGTGACATTCATTTATGTTAATTTTATATATCATTGTATACAACAACATGCCTCATGTAAAGTCCCAACCCCACTTCTTTTGTTCTCGCAGGGCATTTAGGGATGGAGGCATCTTGGTGTTTTTACTTCAGGCTGAAACTGGCTTTATTAACTCCTAGTTTTCCAAGATACATAATCGTTGTAAATTAGGAAAGGAATGGAGTGATGGTAGCAACATATATAATCTGAGCATCATTCGCCCTGCACATATAACCAATTACCCTCCCTCCCCTGTTGGAACCACTGAAATGTTACCCACTGTTATTGTTATTGTTGCAACATATCATTGTTCATTGTTCTTAACGTCATACTTGTCACCTATAATTTTTTTTTCTTTTTTCTTTTAAGATCTGGTCGTGTTTCTGTAAATGTCGCTCACCTATCTGATGTTATTGTAATCTTGCTTTCCTTTCACTCAATAAAAGAAGTTTTGAAAAAAAAAAATATGGTGACTATAATATCAACTGAACACAATCTGTTAATTGATAATCAATCGTTCTGATGGTAGAACATAGTATAAAACAGTACAAAAGTTTATAATCCCTACTAAGTCTAGTGAACATGACTGTGACAGATATAAGGAGCATAGTAAAAGTGCAATGACCAAAAATCAAGAGAAATTATCAGGACGGCACTTGGGTAACACCCGCAAGAGGGGTGACACCATCCATCCTATCCGTGACAGTGCACAGATTGGCATGCCCACACCGACCACATAATCTAAAGGGGTCGGTTTGGAGTGCACACCTTGACTGTGTGCTGCCAGCCTGAAACTAGCCTGCCCAGCGCCCTGCATATGGCTCTATGGCAGGCTACACAGGAGAGAGCACAATGCACTAGCCTGCCCAGTTTCTACTGCTCTATCCTGCTGTCACTCTGCAGCAGTAGGACAGAGCACTGTGGCGGGGGGAAATCCACACAAATGCGTCAGTGTGGTAACACATGGTGTCACCATGTGTTACTGCACCAGGTGACACCAACCCTAGTGACGCCACTAGAAATTATAGTATGTGGTAGACTGAGTAAGGAATGTCTTACCATACCATGCATGTTTAATTCAAGTCTCAAAAAAAGTGATTGGAAAAGAAGATGGTCCAATATATAAAACAAATAAGCAATCATTCTTTAAACTACAGTCCTGTCATTGCCTGTATCCAAGCTGCATTAAGCCGCAAAATTAAAGGCTATCATTGATGAGGAGTGAAGAAAAGTGGATAAGAAGGCTTATATGTTAAGCAAAACCTCCAGATTATACCCCTTCAAGGAAGAAGAAGTGAAACATCTGGAAAACGCTCCCCTGGTAGATGCAGCACTGATGCAACTGGCCAAACACGTCACTCTTCCCTTAGAGGACGCTGTATCCTTCAAGGACGGGCTCGAGAGGAGAATAGACCAAACCTCCAGAGAATTTACGAGCTAGTCGATATGGCTTGCAAACCCGCCTTGGCCCTTGCGGCCATGTCCAAGGCTATAAATGCCTGGACAGAGTGTCAGGGCTGGGCTCAGCCCTTCCTCTCTGAGCTGGCCGCTCAGCCATCAGCTAATTACCTGCTCCTATCTCTATACAGTGATTCACCTGTCCAGCTCATCAGTCCTGCCTACTTAAGTGTCCAGCTCAGATGATCTCTGCCTTCGCCTTGGTCACATCTCTAGAGACGCTCCCCTGTGTTCCTGTTAAAGACTTGCTTGGCTGACATTCCGTCTGGCTCCAGATCCTGCTTGCTGTTCTACTGCGCTCATCTCTGGCTCCCTGACGTTTTGGTTTGTCTGACTATATGTTCTGGTTCCTGAACTCTGGCTATGTTTAGACTATGTTTTGTCTGACTATCCGTTCCGGTTCCTGCACTCTGGCTATGTTTTGACTAAGTTTACTCTGTTTACCTTTTTTTTATTATTATTAAACAAGTGAGATTTAACTGTACTTTTGTCTCTGTCTGATTTGTGGTTTCTGACAGTAGGCGAAGGCCATGAATTCAGAAGATGCAGTCAATC
The DNA here is from genome assembly GCF_037356315.1 of Lithobates pipiens. Taxonomy (NCBI): domain Eukaryota; kingdom Metazoa; phylum Chordata; class Amphibia; order Anura; family Ranidae; genus Lithobates; species Lithobates pipiens. The sequence goes on from NW_027507903.1 coordinate 343,465,890, forward strand.
CACTTGTTGGTAATATTATTTCCAGGTTGGATAAGCAGGATCACCGCATGGATCAGTTTGCCATGGCATTAAAAATGCTCCTGAGTCACACGGCTCATATCACTTGTGTTGCAGGCTGTCCCTGCTGCTGCTCCGGTCTCTGTGCAGGCACCCGCCTCAAGTATTACCTCTATAAGAAATAAGGGGGGTGATCCAGTTTAATGCAGAGGGTTTCTCAACCAGGTTGGGATATACTTTGAGATGCTGCCCCGGGCATTTGCCACGGACAGAAGCAAAGTAGATTTCGTGATATCTTTGCTTTCTGAGAGAGCCTTGGCCTGGGCAAACCCTCTATGGGAGACACAAAAATCTGTTGTCTTGAGTTACCCAGAGTTTGTGGCTTCCTTTAAAAGGGTATTTACTGCATGCTCCGCTTCTGCTGCCAAGTGCCTCATGTCCATCGGAGTAGGAGAACTGTTGCCGATTATGCCATTGAATTCTATACTCTGGCAGCAGAGGTTGCTTGGAACAATGAGGCCCTCGTGGCTACTTTTTTCTCATGGTCTCTCGGGTATTATCAAGGATGAGATAGCAGCCCGAGATATACCCACTGAGCTGGAGAGGTTGATCATGTTTGCCATCCTCATTGACTCCAGACTCAGAGAAACACTCTCTTTTAAGGAGAACCTGCAGAAACTATATTTGTCTCTGAGCTTTGCAGTCCCACCCTTTCCTCCCTCACCTTCCATGCCTCCCGATACCGAGTCGGTCAGTGAAGATGAACCCATGCACTTGGGCTTCATGCGTCTCTCTGCGGATGAGCAAATCCTTAGGAGGAGGGAGAGATTGTGCCTTTATTGTGGCCAGGCAGGTCATTTTTTGAAGTCTTGTCCTACCTGTCCAAGGAACTCCCAAACCTTGAGGTCCTGTCACGGACAGCCTTAGGTGGCGTTCTTTCATCTCCCGTTATCCAGAAGAATACCGTAAGTGGATTTGCTGATTGTACAGGGAGCAGTGGTGCCTGTCCCAAAAGGCAAAGAGGGGGTATACTCCCCTCTCTTCTTGGTGCAAAATAAAAATGGCTCAAAACCCTCTGATAGACCTAACTTATCTAAACACGTTTATAAAATATGAAAGATTCAAAATGGACACTCTGTCTACCATCCAGCAAGCCATGCAGCCAGATGATTGGCTAATCTCAATCGACTTAAAAGATGCCTATTTAAAATACCTCCAGCTCAGGGTTGGGCAGGAACATCTACAGTTTACCTGCCTCCCTTTTGGGTTGCTGACCTCACCCCAAGTCTTTTCCAAAGTTCTTCTGCCCATGGTGGCCCTCATCAGAACAAAAGGAATACGCTTGTACCACTCTCGACAACCTCCTGCTTCTATCCCAAGACAGGAGGCAGGTTATCACCACACTGCTCGAATTCCTAAACCTGGAGAAAAGCCATCTGGAACCAGTCCAGTGCCTGATATACTTAGGGGGCCAGTTCAACACAGTGGAAAGTACCATCTCTCTTCCAGTGTAGAAGATCACAGTCATTTAAAAGAGAATTTCATGGGCCTTGGCTTCTCACACTTGAGGGCCTCACAGTGCCTAAAAATTGTCGACACAATGGTCTCTACCAACCCCATGGTCAAGTGGTCTCTGTGAAGGTTACGCCCTTTCCAGACAGGGTTTCTCCAGCAATGGAATTCAGGGGACGACAATAAATCCATTCACATAACATAAGTGATGAGGAACAGCCTCTTTTGGTGGCTTCAGTACAAAATCTGCTCACCTGCCACTCCAGTGCACCTGTAAAGAGGGACTTGTATCTGCACATGCGCGGGCGTGCACAGGCCAATGCATGCAGCCGCACACGTATTGGTGCCAAGTAGCCTATTTAAACTGAGCACTTGCACATGAATTTTGCTGAGTGGTCTTTCAGCTAGTGCTTGTTTACCCGATCTGTTTCAGTTTCCAGTGTCTTGACCTGGCTTCACTTGAACCTTCTCTTTGACCTCCGCCTGCCTACCTGATCCCGGCTTGTGTTTGACTCTGCTACTGCCTGATGCTCCTGTACCTTGCTGCCTGTACCAAACCCGGCCTGTGTCCCATCTCTACCTCTGCCTTTTGTTTCGGTACCTGCTCTGTCCAGCTGTTGATGACCTCCTGGCTTACGTCCCGGCTATGCCTCCTTCTGTTGACCCAGTGATACGGAGCGATACGAAGCTCCGATCCTCAGAGCCTGCCCAGCGCTCTTCAGCCACCTGGTTCCTGCCAAGGACAGGCCAGCACCATCCACTACATCAGCCCTCGTGCCACTCTGTGTCCGTCACTCCCTGTCATCACTATTAGCGGTGTCGGACAGGAGGTGCAAGAGAAGCCCTCTCTCCAGCTCGATCTCCACCAGGTACGTGACACCTGGCCAATATTTCAGCCCTCGTGCCACTCTGTGTCCTTCACTCCCTTTCATCACTATCAGGGGTGTCGGACAGGAGGTGCAAGAAAAGCCCTCTCTCCAGCTCGATCTCCACCAGGTATGTGACACCTGGCCAATATTTCCACGGTCTTCGTCCCTGGAGTCCAGAACGTCCAAGTGGACTTCCTGTCTCGCACACAGCAACAAGTGGTCCCTTCATGCGCAAGCATTCAAATGGATCTTGTCCTTGGAAGTCAATCCCAAAGTAGATCTATTTGCATCCCCCTGAAACTTGAAGAAGTATTACACTCGGGGGCCGTTGCAGCCGGGCCTTTGGAGTAGATGCCCTGACAGATCAGTGGAGCTTCAACAGGGCATATGCTTTTCCCCCGCTCCCGATCATCCTCAGGTTTTTACAGAGACTACAAGCGAAAACTATCAAGGTGGTGGTGATAGCGCCCTACTGGCCAAACAGGCCATGGTTGCCCCTCCTGACCCAGCTCAGCTTCTGGGACCTGGTGTGTCTTCCTCTCAGGCCAGAGCTTCTTTCTCAGGGGGCAGTCCTGCACCCTTGCCCAGCGAGACTGATGGTCTGGTTCTTGAGAGGCTGGAAACTCTCGGGTGCGCATCAAGAGTGATTTTCACCCTCATGAGCTTGAGAAAGGTGAGCGTGAATAAGATCTATGGGAGAATATGGGCCAAGTTTGTTAAATTCTCATCCTCTACAGGCAGATCGTTCAGAGATCCAGGAATCCATGACATCCTCAGCTTCCTTCAATCCTGCCTAGATCTGTCTCTATTCATCAGCTCTCTCAGGGTCCAAGTCTCAGCCTTGTCAGCCTTCTCTGAAACATCATGGGCCGCTCACCCTCTAATCGGGCAGTTCTTCCGTGGGGCGGCAAGACTCAGGCCCCAAAGAAGGCCAAGATTCCCCAAATGGGATCTTCCCCTTGTTCTCGACTCACTGTCTGGACTCAGTACCGCGGGATCTGCTCCGCTTTCTATCAAAGATCTTTCTGCAAAAGTCGCCTTCCTAGTAACCATCAATTCGGCCAAAAGAGTTTCTGAGATCGGGTCCTTGGTTCTTGGAGAACCATTCCTGACCTTCTCATCCCTATGCTTGGCTCAAACCCAAAAGTTACTTCAGTGTTCCATGAGAACCAAGAAATTATCCTACCTACATTCAGGGCCCCGGCGTCCACTGAAGTTCACCCTATGGATATAGGTGAAATACTGAAGGAATACCTGCAAGCTACTTCCTCCCTTAGATGCTCCGACTACCTGTTTATCTTGCATTCTGGCAATAACAGAGGGAAGCGAGCTTCGACCAGAACGATTGTGGCCTTGATCGTCCAGTCCATCTAGAAGGCTTATAGGGCTAAGGGCTTTGTGGGGAGCATCTGCAAAGCGGCCTCATGGGCCTTCATTAATACCTTTATGTCACATTACTGCATAGAACCTGCTTCTCTATCTTCTGTGAACTTTGGTTTAAGAATTGATGGGCCAAATTCATTTTTTTTTGATTAGCATACCCACCCGTGTGGACTGGCTAGTTATTTCTCACAAGTAGACTGCCATGGAGTCTGTCAGGAAAACTGAAAATTTATTATCAAATACTTACCATAATTTTCCTTTTCTGATGGACTCCATGGCAGATGGAGTTCCCACCCATCGGTCAAGAGTTGGCTAGTTAAAAAACGCAGTCTCTAGCGGGGAGCTCAAATTTATGAGAGTGGGGTCCTATAGCATTTGATAATAAATTTAGTTTTCCGGAGATTTTTTTTACAGTTTTCCCTTAAGAACTAAAACATTCAGTATTCCATACATAGCACTGCCCCATAGGGGTTGCTGTGTGTAGACTTCCCTGGGCTTTTCCCCTCCTGATCTTGCAGCCAGTTACAATTTTTTACACAACCACCTGTTCTCTCATCCACTCCTTTCCAATAATCAATCCAGGGTTTTTTTTTTTTTGTAGTAATATTGGAATATTCCAACTGGAACTAATTACAATTGAGGACAATTCTCACTCGGCCTCAGAGGTTAGATGTGGTAACAGACTTGCTGTTTTCCCATACAACACTTGTATGGGAAGAATAAGTCTTTTGCTTGCTGTGTTAGCAGACTTAATGAAACTGTTTATCTTCAGGACACTCACTGGCATCTCCTTTTGACTAACACCCATCCACTGACTCTTTTAGTTGAAGGGGTGGCCCTCATAGGGCAGGCCCCATGACACAGATCTATATTCACCATAGGCCAAAACAGATCCTTCAAACAAAAGAACTTGCTGCTCCAGGTCAGACAGGAATCCTAATGATATCACAGGTGCCCGCCTCGGCTCGCCTCCGCATGCGATCAACACTGAAGAAATGTCTGCACTCCAAGATCCATCAAAATTCTTACTTAATAACGAACATCCCAAGTGTTGCAGACAGTTCAAATGGTAGTGTCACGTACCTGGTGGTTGAGCCCACGGATGCTGGGAGCGGCAACTCGTATTCCTCCGGCTCAAGAACTCTTGGTAGAGAGGACAGAGGTTCAAGAACGCAGAAGGGGCACAAGCGTCTAGCGGGTCACAGGTGCAATCGCTAGTCCAGATCCAGGAACAGAGGAGAACCAGATGCAGGCTGGAACTGAGGTCAGCAAGGAACAGGAGCTGCAGGAACACACACGCTGGAGAGGCAGGGAAGGTGTCTTGTAGTACGGTACACTCTGCGGACCTTCAAGCAGATTGAGTAGAATACTAGAAGGCAGGAACAGCAGTGGAATGGAAGGCTAGGCGTAGTTGTAAACAGGCCGGGTCAGGTACAGGCAGGCAGGTAAGGCACCGAATCAGCAGGCAGGAGAATCATCAGACAAGCCGGGGTCGTAGGCAGGCAGCAAGCAAGGAGTCGTCAGGGGTAAGCCGAGTCACAAGAGTAAGCAGGAGTCAGACAGGTACAGGGGGTCTCTTCAGGAATGCTGTAGACCGGACAGCAAGGAGGCAAGGTAACAGGCCCCTTTAAATAACCCCTTTGGCGCCAAGAACTGTCACGCCGCGTGCGTTCACGCGCACACACGAACGCCTGCGCGCACACACCAACCTCTCCGCGCACCCGCGTGCGCCCAACATCACTAGCGTGCACCCGGGTGCGCCCGGCAGCAACAGTGCGCACTCGCATGCGCCCACCAGTGTTAATGCCCATCAGAGCAACCGCGCACCCGCGTGCGCCCACCCGCGTTAGCGCGCACCCGCGTGCGCCGAATGGCACTTTTACCGAGGACTTTGCGGATAGAACCTCCGGGGACAGTCGGACGATCGGGCCGACCTTCTTGACATTGCCCCCCCCAAGGGGCAGCCCCCGGATGCCCAATTGAGCCAACTTAGCTGGGTGCGCTCTCTTGAAGGCCAGGATCAGTCTCTCAGCATGAATGTTGGATTCTGGTTCCCAAGAATTATCTTCAGGACCGTACCCCTTCCATTTCACCAGGTACTGAACCTGTCCATGTCTCTTCCTGCAGTCCAGAATCGATTCTACTTCAAACTCGACTTCTCCATCGATCAGAACAGGCTCAGGTGGACCAGTATCTCTGCCAACGAAGGGATCGGGGACAGCGGGCTTGAGTAGAGCCACATGGAAGACCGGGTGGATTCCGAAAGACTCTGGCAGTTGTAACTCATAAGTCACGCTGTTGATCTTCCTCTTTATCGGGAAAGGACCAATGAACTTAGGACCCAGCTTCCTGGAGGGACATGCCAGTTTTAAGTTCAGAGTTGATAACCAAACTTGCTCCCCAGGCTCCAAGTTAAGTTCCCCTCTCCTCTTCCTGTCAAAAATTTATTTATAATACTCCTGTGTCCTGGACATTGTTTCTTGAAGAAGCTTGTTGTTGGCACTGAAGAAGGCCAAGGTTTCCTGAGCAGCAGGTACCGAGCATTCCGGAAAGTTATTCGTTAGAAACAGGGGATGAAATCCATAATTCGTGAAGAATGGAGTTTGCTTGGTGGCAGAGTGGACAGAGTTATTGTAAGCAAATTCAGCGAGAGGTAAGAGAGGTACCCAATCATCTTGGGAGAAGGAGGAGAAACAACGTAAGTATTGTCACAGAGTCTGGTTCGTTCTTTCCATCTGGCCATTAGTCTGCGAATGGTAAGCAGAAGAAAAGGAAAGCCACAAAATGCCCTCCAGAACCTCGAAGTGAACTGCACTCCCCGATCAGAAACAATATCCACAGGAATCCCATGAAGCCTCACAATTTCTCTGATAAACACCTTGGCAGTCTCCGCAGCAGAGGGGGTACCTTTCATGGGAAGAAAATGCGCCATTTTTGAGAGTCTGTCCACAACCACAAAGATGGTAGAATGGTCTTCAGAAGGAGGCAGCTCGACAATAAAATCCATGGAGATCATCCTCCATGGTCTTTCAGGAATGGGCAGAGGTTTCAGCAGACCCCAGGCCTTGGATCTGCTGCCCTTGTTTTTTGTGCAGGCCACGCAGGATTCCACATAATCTTTGCAGTCCTTCGCTAATTGTGGCCACCAAAAAGTGCGCTGGAGAAGTTCAAGTGACTTGTGTACCCCAAAATGACCAGCTAATTTATGGTCATGGCAGGCACCGAGAACAGCTACCCGTACCCCCTGAGGTACAAAGATCCTATCCAGATGCCACAATAGATTGTCCGTTGCCTGCAGAGTGACACCAGAAGGAGGAGAGACATGGAGCGAAGCCCGTTTGATCTGATCCAGCAAGTTTTCCTGAAGTAAAAGGAAATTTCCAGGAGGCAGGATGGTATCTGGGGATGAAGAGGCCTCGGATCCGCTAAACATTCTTGAGAGGGCATCTGGCTTGGTATTCTTTGACCCCGGTCTGTATGTTATATGGAAAGAAAATCGAGTAAAAAAGAGTGCCCATCTGGCCTGACGTGGTTTCAACCTCTTAGAGACCTTCAAATACTCGAGATTCTTGTGATTGGTATAAATGAGGATGGGGTGTGCTGCTCCCTCCAGAAGGTACCTCCATTCCTCAAGTGCCGACTTGATGGCCAACAGTTCCCGATCTCCCACATCGTAATTCCTCTCAGCTTCAGAAAGCTTACGGGAGAAGAACGCCACCGGATGAAGAAGAGCCTTGGATCCCTGTCTCTGCGAAAGTACTGCCCCTACCGCAATTTCAGAAGCATCGACCTCTAGAATGTAAGGTAGTGCCAGATTAGGATGCTTCAGGATTGATGCCGAGGTGAACAGGTTCTTGAGGGCCACAAAAGCTTCCTGTGCTTCAGATGTCCAATGTAAACGACAGCCCTGCTTCGTGAGTTTCGTAATGGGAGAGATGATAGCAGAGAACCCCCTAATGAATTTTCGGTAGAAGTTCGCGAAGCCCACGAAACGCTGAATGCCATTCTTATCCGTGGGAGCAGGCCAGTCCAAGATGGCGGAAACTTTCTGTGAGTCCATCTGAATGCCTTCCACAGAGATGATCAGGCCCAGAAACTGAATACTCTGCTGCTCAAAAACACATTTCATTAAAATAAGTCTTTAAGGTTGTGAAACCCCAGCTCTGTTAGGGGAAAGATCCTCCCGAAGGGGATTTCGGCTCCTGGGAGGAGCTCGATCGGGCAATCGTATGGCCTGTGTGGAGGGAGAGTTTCTGCACCTTTCTTGTTGAAGACATCCAGGAACCCATGATAAACTTCAGGAACAGATTGGTGAATTTCCTTGTCAGCTTCCAGGCATAATAAAGACGGAGGGTCATCGGTAATATTTAACAGGCAGTGCTGGTTACAATAGGAAGAGGAGAAGTTGATCTTCCCGGTGCACCAGTCAATCTGTGGGTTATGGGCCTTCAGCCAGGGCATGCCTATGATGATAGGGAATAAAGGGGAATCAATAATGTCCAAGCACAATAGTTCCTGATGGTTCTCGCAGATGGTGGTTAGCAGGGGTTTTGTCTCCTGCGTAACTGGCCCGGATTTAAGAGCAGAACCGTCGGCCAAGTGCACTGAAAGTCCCTTCGCCCTGGGCCGCAAAGGAATGTGGTTCTTGAGGGCAAAGGTCAAGTCCATAAAGCCACTGCAGGCTCCAGAATCAATAATTGCGATGACCTGGATATTCCCTCCTGGAAGCTGTAAGAGAGCGGAAACAGCCAAATGAGAAGCGTTGTCAGATAAAGTGGATACAGGAACAGGGGTAGTGGCGAAGCACTTACGGAGCTTGGCTGGGCAGGTCCTCACGTAATGCCCGGGTTCCCCGCAGTACAGGCACAGGTTGTTAGTCCTCCTGCGCAGACGTTCTTCTGATGTGAGAGAAGGCCGCAGGAGGCCAAGTTGCATGGGCTCAGAAGAATCCGGGGTAGAAGTCATCGGAGCAGAAAAAGCTGGCTGAGGGTAGCTGGTAACTCGGGGAAGCATCCAAACTAGACGAGAAGGACCGGCAGAGCGTTCTGATCTCCGCTCCCTTAACCTCCTATCAATCTGTATGGAGAGATTAATGAGAGCTTCTAAAGTCTCTGGGACGTCCAATCGGGCCAGTTCGTCCTTCCGGTTTTCGGAGAGTCCCATACGAAATTGGTAGCGCAGGGCGGCGGCGTTCCAGTTGGTATCGGAACTCCTGCGCCTGAACTCAGATACATAATCCTCGACAGGTCTGCTGCCCTGCTGTAAGGAGTGCAAAGCCGCCTCTGCAGTAGCTGTCAGTTATGGGTCCTCGTAGAGCTGGGACATGGCCTGGAAGAACGAGTCCAGATTATTAAGCGAGGTGTGCTTTTGCTCAAGAAGGCAGTGGGCCCAGGACTGTGGTTCACCCAGTAGCAAAGAGATGACGAACCCCACCTTAGTGGATTCAAGAGAGTAAGTCCGGGGTTGCAGGGCAAAGAACAATTCACAGGCATTATGGAAAGTCCTGAATTTGCTTCAGTCCCCTGAGAACCTCTCAGGCGTGGGGACCCTTGGTTCGGGTGGCAGCATTACCACGGAGGGAGCAGAGGCTGGTCCTGATGAAGAAGGTGAAGGCGCCGACAGAGCTTGAACTTGCCCCTCCAGTCGATTGTATCCTTCTTGCAGGCTCTTCACAACCTGAGTGAGCCCGGCTAGATGGCGGCAGAGTCATCCATCGGAGAGGCTCCCGGCGTGGGCTCGGACATGTCTGGTACTGTCACATACCTGGTGGTTGAGCCCACGGATGCTGGGAGCGGCAACTCGTATTCCTCCGGCTCAAGAACTCCTGGTAGAGAGGACAGAGGTTCAAGAACGCAGAAGGGGCACAAGCGCCTAGCGGGTCACAGGTGCAAGGGCTAGTCCGGCTCCAGGAACAGAGGAGAACCAGATGCAGGCTGGAACTGAGGTCAGCAAGGAACAGGAGCTGCAGGAACACACACGCTGGAGAGGCGGGGAAGGTGTCTTGTAGTACGGTACACTCTGTGGACCTTCAAGCAGATTGAGTAGAATACTAGAAGGCAGGAACAGCAGTGGAACGGAAGGCTAGGCGTAGTCGTGGACAGGCCGGGTCAGGTACAGGCAGGTGGGTAAGGCACCGAATCAGCAGGCAGGAGAATCGTCAGACAAGCCGGGGTCGTAGGCAGGCAGCAAGCAAGGAGTCCTCAGGGGTAAGCCGAGTCACAAGAGTAAGCAGGAGTCAGACAGGTACAGGGGGGTCTCTTCAGGAACGCTGTAGACCGGACAGCAAGGAGGCAAGGTAACAGGTCCCTTTAAATAACCCCTTTGGCGCCAAGAACTGTCACGCCGGGAGCCCGCTCACACGCACACGCGAACGCACACCAACCTCTCCGCGCACCCGCGTGCGCCCAACATCACTAGCGCGCAACCCGCGTGCACCCGGCAGCAACAGCGCGCACCCGCGTGCGCCCACCAGCTTTAATGCGCACCCGCGCGTGCCCACCAGCGTTAATGCGCACCCGCGTGCGCCCATCAGAGCAACCACGCACCCGCGTGCGCCCACCCGAGGACTTTGCGGATAGAACATCTGGGGACAGTCGGACGATCGGGCCGACCTTCTTGTCAGGTAGACGCGTTTCACACACTGCGCTTATTCATTACTAATGAATAACGCACATGTTAGTCTTTGTTTGATCTGCAGATGCCGTGCACATGTGATCAGTTTTGAGGCCAGCCATTTAATGGCTTGACAGTTTGACACAACGTTCCTTGAGTGTAGTTGTTTTTGAGATAGTTAAATCAATGGGTTTAGTTACATCCTTTTTTATTTTTGTACAGATGATTTTGTAGATAAATTAATATACTGACCACACCTGAAGAAGTGGATAATGTCCATGAAACGCGTTGGGCCACAAGAAATCAGTATTTTGAGACAATATATACCGTTTAGTCACAAGCATGTTTTAATGCTTGTTTTGTAATGTAGTGTCTTATGATATTACAAGAAAATTAAGAGCATTTTATGGATGTTAACTTTATTAAAAAGTAATGTTTTAATGTAAGATGATGTGCCTCAAAAGTCCCACTTTTTTAAACAACTTTTTTCTTTATATGCTATATAATTGTATAGGGATGTGGTATTGTTTCTTTTATATTAATTCCAATTTAAATTGAACTGTGGAGGTAAACAGCAGCCCTAAAGCCTAGCACACATAGGTTGAATGTCAACTGGCATCGGCTGGTTTAATAGAAACCATCCAACATTCAGCCCGTGTGTATGACAGCTGGTCCGACAGAAGCTGGCCGTTCGGCTGGCTTCTGTCAAAGTCTCATGACCGAAAGAGGTCCGTCGACCAACTCCAGATCAGAGCACTCAGCCAATGGCTGAGAGTGCTGATCAGAGTTTTTTTGGCGGAGGGGCCACCCCCCGTCAGAACACAATAGCACAGCAGGGGAGATTGTTGTACGAACATCTAATTATTAGTACAGCATTTTTGTTCAACCGAAAAACTAGTGGTGGGTACTAGGCTTAAGTGAGACCAACACAATGTTTGATACATTTTACACAGCAATTTGGATTGTGCTGGCAAAGATGTCTGCTGGTTATTTATGTAAATGAAGGGGCACAGCAACTACTCATACAATTCCGCCTCTATGAATCTTTATAATGAAGCCATTGTAAGTGACATTTTATATGATTTACATAAGTTCTAACTTAAGGGCAGTGTAAGCAAATAGTGTCATGAGCAGATCTCTTGATGATAAGCCTCTCACCCGGCAATGACACAGAGCTTTTATAGTATTGTAAGTGTATTCATCGCCTACATACAATGTTGGTCAACTCCATTCATATAGCAGACCTTTGATGTGTTATACTAGAGCCAATTCAGTGCAGCTATCGGCCTGGTCAGTCAATAACTCATAATCAGTAATCAAATCACTTGTATTAGTAGACTGAATACTCATTTTGTTAACACTGAACAATCGGACAGCTGGATTGCATAGTAAATAGGAACATTGTTGTCCAAATGGTGGAAAGCAGAGTAAATTCTTAATGGCTGTACACGCGGACTGAATATCAGGCAGCATTGACTGTTTTTTATTGATACTGACATTCAACCCATGTGTACGGAAGTCGCTCGGACAGAATCCAGCCGTTTGGCCTGCTTTAGTCGAAGGGGCATGACCGATAAAGGTCTGCCAACTGGCATGGCTAAGAGCGCTGAATGGTGTGTTCTGGTGGGGGGCGTCCCACTGTCAAAACACAATAGCTCAGTGGGGGAGATCCCTGTACTTGTACTAACATTGCATATTTGCATAGTTAGTACCAAGCTCTTCAGTTCGGTACTATACTGCAGGGTTGCACGAAAAAAAAAAAAGAATAGTGTCTGCTAGGCTTGAGCCTCGTGTTTCTCAATTTAATAAAGGCATATAGACTCACTAAGTTCACTTTGCAAAGTAGGTTGAACTTTGCAAAGGGAATTTTCCCCAGAGCTTAGTGAATGAGGTGAAGCTCTGCTGACTTTCAGTATCCAATCATGTGAAAAAATAAATATATATATTTTTTATTTTGATTGGATGTAATTGGCTATTGTTTACAAACCACATTTATTAAGCTCTTGGAAAAATTCCTTTGCAGAGTGCAACTTCTCTTGCAAAGTAATCACCCTATTTGCCTTTAGTAATGCAACCCTTTAGACTTAAAGCAGTACAAGGGGGATCCCAACACATTTTGAAGCTATCCGGCAAAAAAAAAAATCTGTTTCAGATACTAAGGTTAAAACAGCCTAAGCCCTTGTACACACGGTCGGAGAATCTGTCGGAATGAGTCTTATCGGACCGTGTCATCAGATAATCCGACTGTGTGTGGTATGCATTGGACTGATTCCGTCCGAATCTCCGTCTGACCCAATTTTCCAACATGTTGGAAATATTTCCCGACCAACTGGGCCGGACGGACCTAATCCGATCATGTGTAGAGCATTTTGATCGGACCAAGTGCCACGCATGCTCAGATCAAATTCCTACATCAAAGCTATTGGCTACTAGCCTGAATGTAGTCCCATCGTAACAAAATTACGTCATCACGTTCTGAAAGATCGGATTTTTAGCCAACTTGGCCCAACCGTGTGTATGCAACAGTTTCGGACACAATCCGTCGGACTAAATCCGACGGGCAAAATCCGACGGATTTGGTTGACAAAATCTGCGACCGTGTGTACGTGGGCTAAGAGCATTCAGCTTCCATGGAAGATCCAGCTACTGTTTCAGTGTAGTAGCCCTACTGTGTCACCTGACCTGGGACCCCTCCAGCTGTTTGCCTGTGTTACCAATGCTACCCTGAACTTCACTGAGCGGGATGTTGTTTATGAGGATTAGCAGAATAAGCTGTTTATGTTCTGAACTGAAGTAGTAATTCTCAGATAGACTCTCTGTTGTCTGATTTGAGTGCTTCAGTGGAAGTATATGGACCCAAAAACGCATCTTCCTGCATGAACAAAAGTTCCTTCACTTTGTCCAAACCATGGTAAATTAATTGTTGCACTTTTGAAAATATGCTAAAAAATGCAGAGGTGTGTGCCAAACACATATGTCAGTCAAAGTCTTCGATGGTGGATTTCATCAAATCCAAATAAGCAACAATGACAGCTGCACTAATCTGTTTGAAACTAGCACAATTGGAAAGGTGCACATTAAGGTCAACGGGTTGGAGGAAAGAAAATCGCAGGACACATTTTCAGATACAAGCACTTTGTCACATTTACTCATTACACTTTTTATATGTGTACATTTATACTTTCAGATTCAGTGTGGATCGGGTGTGTCCTCCCAGCTTCCCCTCACATTATCACTTAATGGTTATCTGGTTTGTTGCATCGCTGCACCCTTGCTTTGTATCCGGCCTCCTCCGTTTCCCCTAATTAGTAGCTGGGCCGGCTTTCTCAGCTGGCGTGTGAGTATGAGATTCCTTGCCCCCTTTTTTTTGTTTTCTAAACCTAGGTAACTTTTTACCAATACACTATTTTTCATTTAGATCTATATCTATTTGTGGCATTGTACTCCTGACAAGTGGACAAATCCACAAAACGTGCGTAGAGTTCACATCATGCCCTCAATCTTTTGATTCCCATTAGGAACACTCATCATGTACCTATGGTTGCAAACATCATTATGTATTTTTCTCTATGAATTAAGCTTTAATTGTGGGATGGAGTCTTGTGTACTGGATGGTCACGGCTCATATAAAGTCCCACTTGTTCTCGCTTTTATTTTTATTTTTATTTTTTCTAAAGCTTTATTTGTTATTTATCATGTGTCAGCTTAGAATGGCCTTTTTGGGATCTGTTCTTACACCAATTGTATTTTGTACCTTGAGATAATGAAATGTTTCAGCTTGTAAAATAAATATTTTTACTTATGCACCCTTCTATGCGATTTACATTGTTACTTTTCATTTGTGACACGCCTCATTCAAAGTCCCATGACCAATTTCTCTATGCAACCACCTCTGGCTCAGGCTCTCTGTTCCCTGCTCACCACTATTACTTGTAAACACAGAAGTCTGGCTTCGATGTCTACAAATAACAGCTTGTCTCTTGGGGACAGTGGGGGGGGGGGTTCAATGAAGGGGTCAGAGCTCTGGGGTGAAAGTAAGAAGTAGATGGAGAATTCAGAGGTAAGCAGCTGTGGAAGAAGGCTGAACTCTACATAATGCATGCCTGGTATTTAACCTCCCTGGCGGTATGATTATTTCAGATTTTAGGTGCTGAAAGCGGTACCATTATTTTGCATGGAAATTTGGCGTTTTATATTGTAATCGTTTAATTCTTAGGAATAACTCACTTAGATCTGTCAAAACCAGAGTCTAGCAGACATCCCGGGTATGATAAAGTTTGAAAAATGAAATCATAAATTATAATATAACAAATAACTATAAATAATTATACCAAATAATAATATAACAATAATAAAAAATATTCAATAATGTAATCAAATCAAAAACACTGAGATTTGCTCAGTTGTAGAATTGTCACTGTCATTACTTTTCAGTATTTGATGACGGATCTCCCCACAAATCACTATCGCTCAATTCTGCGAGTGATTCTAATTTATTATCGCTGTTTTCTAGCTGGTCTAAAACCATTTTTGATGTAAAGGGACAGTTTTGGTTGCTATGGACAATCTCCAGTTTCCAGGCGTAAAGAACAGTTTTTATATTATAAAACTGCAGGCAGGACACTGGACAGAACACTAGGGACAAAGGGGATGTGAAATAATTACATACAGCAATGTAATCTGTAAGATTACATTATACTGTATGTATATTGTGTGTTTCACTTTTTGAATTTGGCGCCATTCTCCATCCCGTGCGTCACAACACTTGCAGGGAACGGAGCACGGCTCCGTGATAGATTGAGCGGAGGGCGGCTTGCTCGTACAGCGGGGGGACATCGCTGGATCCAGGGGACAAGGTAAGTAAGCTCTTCCTGGATCCAGCGATGCGGTCCCGAGTCTGGCTCGGGGTTACCGCTAATGGTACAAAATTTTCACCCCGAGCCAGACTCGGGAATACCGCCGGGGGGGGTTAATGCCCCTTTAATCGACCACACCCACTATTTGATGCGGTTTGGAGGGTATGTGTATGTGGGACACATCAAATATGCTCCAAGTGATGTACAACCACTACAGAAGAACAAGGAGACCTGGAAGTGATGGTTTTTATCCTTCACAGAGCCCTGATCTCAACATCATCAGGTCTGTCTGGGATTACATGAAGAGACAGAAGGATTTGAGGCAGCATACATCCACAGAAAATCTGTGCTTAGTTCTCCCAGAGAAAAACTACTGACTACCAAACTACCTGCTGCGTTCCTTCGTGTACAAGTGTACCTAAAATAATTGATAAAAGTTTGCACCCAAAGGGTGGTCGGTCACGCTAAATACAGATATGATTTTGATTTTTTTCTTCAGTTTTTTTTCTTTTTCTCTTCTGTTTCCAGAGAGAAAGAGCAATGGAGTCCCACTTCAATAGGCGATTCAGGATGTCTGAGTTAAGAATAAACAGACATAAACAGCAAAAGTGAGCTCTCAGGAGTCAGGACCTGGATACAATAGTGGAGTAGTTGCTGCAATTTCTACATATACAAGAAATGTTAACAAATTTGTGACAATTCTAAGAATAGTGTCATTCTAGAAGTGTGCATTTGTTCTTCCTTGACAACCATAAAAACAAATGTACTTATGAGGATGCAACCAAAAATAGAGTAAACAGTAACATTATTGCAACACAAAATTAGCAAAGATACAGTAACATTCTAAAAAAAATATCCAAATAAAAAAGTTCCACATAAGATCCATTTTTCTACCTACTTTCTCTATCCCCTGTGCCCCCAATATATTCCTAGCAGCTAATGTACAGAAGCCTGTCCCTAAAACTGGTAATAAGATCCAGAGATCAGAGGACATAACCTCCTCTCTAATACACCAGTAAGAACATTTTTGGAAAATCTGTTACTGGCATGAGTTCCAGTTCTCAAGCTGAGGACAGAAAATGACTACACCAACACCTCCATCCTTGACCCTTTAATGAATCCCTTCTTACTCCCCCCCCCCTTTTTGTTCACCCCTGTCTTGTCACTTATCCCCACCCCTCTGCCCCCCCCCCCCCCATACTCTTATTTGACAAGTTTCAAAACCGCTCCACTCATTAAACTGGAAATTGACAAGAACAAATGTTTTTAAGGATGGCAGTCCACAGTGTCTCACCAATCTACCATTGTAGTTGGGGAGTGGTAAAAAACAGATAGTTTAACTGCATTTTTACTGCCAACCTCCCCCCCCCCCTTTAGCTTTAAAAGTAAAGCTGCCCAGGGATGAATCTCTGCCTTGTGGAAGCTCTCTACCCCACCGTCTTCTTTAACCACTTAAGGACTGCCACATGGCAATGTACATCGGCAGAATGGCACAGACAGGCACAAGCACGTACATGTATGTGCTTGCCTTCCAGCGGGAGGGGGGTCCGCTGGATGTGGCGGTCCATTTCGCTTCAGGAGCGATGCGGGATGAGGGGATGGCCGTTGGTTTCTTGCCATCCCCTCTCGATCGCTCCTGGCGAATGAGAAGCTTCCCCCGCTGTGTATTGTAAACAGGCAGGGAGGAAGTGATGTCATTCTCCTCGGGCGGTCTTTTTGACCGCACTGTGAGGAGAACACAGAAAGTAAGTGCACCAAACACTACACTGACATGTAGGTACACATAGGCACACAAATCCCCCCCCCCCAGTCACAGTGTCACTGATTGCAGTGATCATTTATTTACTGATCACTGCATTTAGTGTCAGTTGTGACAGTAAAAACTGTCAGGGCAGTTAGTGTTAGGTCCAGGGTAGCCCCCTACCCCCCCCAATAAAGGTTTAACCCCCTGATTGCTCCTAGAGTTAACCCTTTCCCCCCCTTTGGCCAGTATCACTAAGCAATCGTTTTTCTGATTGCTGCATTAGTGTCACTGGTGCCGCTAGGTAGCTAGTTATTTTTTTAGGTTCACCGCCAGGTTTTTATAGTGCTAGGTACCCCCATATACTACCCAATAATGGTTTTAACCCCCTGATTGCCCCTAGTTAACCCTTTCACCCCCTTTTGCCAGTGTCACTGAGCAATCGTTTTTCTGATTGCTGCATTAGTGTCACTGTGCTGCTAAGTAGCTAGTTTTTTTTTAGGTTCACCGCCAGGTTTTTATAGCGCTAGGTACCCCCATATACTACCCAATAATGGTTTTAACCCCCTGATTGCGCCTAGTTAACCCTTTCACCAGTGATCACCGTATAAGTGTTACGGGTTACTCTGGTTAGTTAGTTTGCTTTTTATAGCATCAGGGCACCCACCATTTATTACCCAATAAAGGTTTAACCCCCTGATCACCCGGCGGGTGATATCAATTAGGTTTTAGGGTCAGGGTCTGTGTCGCCCCAGGCAGCGCTAGGTTAGTGCCAGTACTGCCAACACCCACGCGCAAAGCATAAACCTCCCGTAGTGGTATAGAATCTGAACAGATCAATATCTGATCTGATCAGATCTATACTAGCGTCCCCAGCAGTTTAGGGTTCCAAAAAAACGCATTGTTAGCGGGATCAGCCCAGATACCTGCTGCCACCTGCGTTTTGCCCCTTCGCCCAGCCCACCCAAGTGCAGTATCGATCGATCACTGTCACTTACAAAACACTAAACACATAACTGCAGCGTTCACAGAGTCAGGCCTGATCCCTGCGATCGCTAACAGTTTTTTTTGGTAGCATTTTAGATTTAAATCCTGAAGGCAGTGCTTGGTTTTCGGGGTCCCATACGTGGCTAGGCTCCCAAAAAGTCCCCCACATGTGGTATCCCCGTACTCGGGAGAAGCAGCAGAATAAATTTTTGGGTGTAATTTCACTTATGCCCATAGCATGTGTGAGCAATATATCATTAGGGGACAACTTTGCGCAAAAAAAAAATAAAAAAGTAATATTCCTGCAACTTGTGGCAAAATATAAAATATTTCATGGACTCAACATGCCTCTCAGTAAATAGCTTGGGGTGTCTACTTTCCAAAATGGGGTCATTTGGGGGGGTTTTGTGCTAACTGGCATTTTATGGCCTTCGAAACTGTGATAGGTAGTGAGGAGTGAAATCATAAATCAAAAATTTGCACCCTTAGAAATCCTGAAGGCAGTTTCCTTGGGGTGTCTACTTTCCAAAATGGGGTCATTTGGGGGGGGGGGGGGTTTGTGTTATTTTGGCATTTTATGGCCTTCGAAACTGTGATAGGTAGTGAGGAGTGAAATCAAAAATTTTCACCCTTAGAAATCCTGAAGGCAGTGATTGGTTTTCGGGGTGCCGTACGCGGTTAGACTCACAAAAAGTCCCACATATGTGGTATCCCCGTACTCAGGAGAAGCAGCAGAATATATTATGGGGTGCAATTCCACATATAACTATGGCATGTGTGAGCAATATATCATTTAGTGACAACTTTTTGTAAACTTTTTCTTTGTCATTATTCAATCACTTGGGACAAAAAAAAAAAAATATTCAATGGGCTCAACATGCCCCTCAGCAATTTCCTTGGGGTGTCTACTTTCCAAAATGGTGTAATGGGGGGGGGGGTTGTACTGCCCTGCCATTTTAGTACCTCAAGAAATGAGATAGGCAGTCATAAATTAAAAGCTGTGTAAATTCCAGAAAATGTACTCTAGTTTGTAGACGCTATAACTTTTGCGCAAACCAATAAATATACGCTTATTGACATTTTTTTTACTAAGGACATGTGGCTGAATAAATTTTGCCCTAAATGTATGACTAAAATTGAGTTTATTCGATTTTTCTTATAACAAAAAGTAGAAAATATATTTTTTTCTCGAAATTTTCGGTCTTTTTTCATTTATATCGCAAAAAATAAAAATCGCAGAGCCAATCAAATACCACCAAAAGAAAGCTCTATTTTTGGAAGAAAAGGACGCAAATTTCGTTTGGGTACAACATTGTATGACTGCGCAATTACCAGTTAAAGCAGTGCAGTGCGAAATTGTAAAAAGACCTCTGGTACTTAGGCTGACCATTGGTCCGGGGCTGAAGTGGTTAAAATGCTGGTTTGCCAGACTAGCCAAAACCAGACCGATGAAGAGCCTAAAGGCGTCTCTTCATTGAAGAGAGGATCAATTTAGAGATACCTGGTTGCCATGGACAGCTTTTACTTACAAGCCTCAGTATACCAATGTTTCCTTCTATTAGAACAGTAGAGCCCAATGCACGGTGGCGCACCATGGTCCTCAGTCAACGCCCCTCCCCCCCCCCCCCCCACTGAGTGGGAGGTTATGGGTGCAGATGGAGCAGTTTCTTCCCACCCTTCTAGACCACCTTTGATTCTAATGTTCCCCCAACTCCCTGTCTCGTGTCACTTTTTTTGTACCCCTTTTTTTCTCTCTTCTTTTCTGATCCCCTCGTAAAGGGGGCAGGAGAGGTCCCCTCTTGTTTTTGTTAAGTTATGTCAGTTCAACTTGGGAAAATAACTCATTGTGTAGATTAGCTCATGTTTATTGTAATGCCCTAGAGTAGGACAGCTGGTCAGTGGGTACAACAATGCCCATCAATTGTGATATTTTGATCAAGCTGATCCGGGTTGTTACTTTTGCTTCATACTATTGGGCCTGTACATGCTGTCTGGCCTGTCAGCTGCGTTATGTTAGATGTTGCCCTGAAGTCTGTTACTTCTGTTTACAATGTCTGGTCTTACAAATTGTACTGTAACACCGTAATGTTCGGTGGGTTGATGTTGGCACCTGTAAATGATCAATGTACTAAAAAAAAAAGCTGTAAAGACAGCTGTACAGAAGTATACACATGCAAAAATTAACCCCCCCCCCATGATATTTGGCAGGTAGTACCAACCCTCAAGTGCAACTTGCCCCATTTTGCTTCAAAAGCAAATGGGGCCATGCTGCAACTCTGTACAATGCATAAGTTTGCGGTGCGGTAATATGGGCTTTCTTTAGGGGTGAAAACAGGTGGTGAGAAGGCGACATAATGAGTGAGTCTTTTAGGGGTTAAAATAGAATGTGATTCACCGCAGGTCACTTTTCAGAGGGCTTCTGCTAGTGTAATCCCTGCAGTGGGGCTCCCTGCACTACAAGGGTTAAATGTAGGGCTGCAACTAACGATTATTTTCATAATCGATTAGTTGGCCGATTATTGTTTCGATTAATCGGTTAATAACCTTAAGAAAAAATATAGTATATAATTTAGTTAATATGTAAAGTTTTAAAAAAAAGGCAATTTATTCTTAAATATCTCTATACAGTGGTAAATATAAATAACCAACTATATGGTTATGGAGCAAAATATCGAATCCCCTCTGAGAATAACAGACAGAAGAGATATACTGTGTATATACTATTAGAGGAGATATACTGTATATACTATTAGAGGGGAGATATACTGTATATACTATTAGAAGAGCTATACCGTATATACTATTAAAGGGTGAATCTAGTGAATATCAGACTTAGAGATCACATTTTTTTTTATTTAAAAAAACAATGTCCTCCTTCAAAAAAAAAAAAGTAATTTTAAGAACGTTCGTTCGATTTTCTAATCATTAGTGGGGTCAAATCGACCTTCACTTTCAACCACAGTGACGGGAAAATTTAGAAATAATAGAAAACTTCTTGGTCAAAGGCATTTTCAGACACTGTATGTGGTTTTCGTTCAGAAGTTACATTCATTTTAAAAGCAGAATGTTAAAAAACAAGTGAAAATTTCAAACAACATTCTTTCATTCAGCGAATGTACAAAGATTTTTCGTCTGAATATTCTTGTCTGAAAATTGATCCGTGTGGCCAGCATAAGGCTCAGTACACACCTATGCAGTTTGCTTTTGATCTGTTTCTGCAGTGCTTTTTGCTGTGCGTTTTGATTTTTGTACACGTGATTTTACTGCAATTTTCATTTTTTTTTTTGGTCGATTTGTTGGGCAGATTAAAAAACACAAATTGCTGCAAAAATGCATTGCATGCTTTTCTGCAGCATCTCCATTGCAGTGTATTGAACCAAAAAAGCACAGTTTTTGCATTAAAAAAAAAAAAAAAAGTCCCTGATCCTTTCCAAATATGCAGCGGATGAAAAAAGCATAGAAAAAAAAAAACACATAGATGTGATCTAGGTCTAAGACATTTAGTAACATAATGGAGTTAAAAAATAAAATTGGCCCTTTATAGTACAAAAAAAAAGCAGCTGTAAGGGCTTCATTTTTTTACTGTAGAACTGTGAAAATAATATTTACAGAAGCGATTATTTGCTCTTTTTGTACTATAAAGGGCTCATTTTAGTACACTTTAACCCCATTATGTTACTGGCCGATTAATCGATTATGAAAATAGTAATCGATTCATTTCATAATCGATTAGTTGTTTCAGCCCTAGTTAAATGCTATTTTCATTTAGGGGAACATATAAAGCAAGTATATCTACATTAGTTCTTGCCCCACCAAGCTTTGTCTCAGCTGCATGAACAGTCCTCCTTCTCTTCATCACTCCATCTACTGTACATTGGATGGTGTCAGTAGGGCAGAGATTGGTGTCAGTAGGGCAGTGGATGATGTCAGTAGATTTATTCTATTATTTTTTGACATGTTTATTTTTCTATTATTTTTTTTACAAACTTTTTAGGAGCCCCGTTAGGGGGCTTTGCTGAAATATAAGGGGTTTAAACAGGGGAAATCTTTGCCACAAAAGCTGATTAGGGGGTGCCCAGGCACACCTGGCACACCCTATGTGCAAGCCTATGGACTTGATACAACTGACTAAGTCAAATGATTGTTTATTTGTATTCGTGTATAATTGGAGTTCAGGGATTGAATCATCCTGGTGCTTTTAGTGAAAGTCTACCCTAGAATTACTCTAGGAATATTAAGCAGTCATGTAACACATGTAGCATGGTGAATGTGCAGCACCATGTTTGACATCTGCCTCTGCTCTGGTTATCCAGCAATCAGCACTGGAAACTGAGAGCTATTACCAATGACACCAAGCAAATCACGGTGTCACTCAGCCTCCCTGATGCTGTCTACATTTTTGACAGCATCATGACCAAGAGGAAGTATGTTCCAGTCAGGCTTTGCAACTACAAGACATAGATGGCATGGGTGCCTGAGTGACACCATGAGTTGTATGGTGTCAGTGGTGAGTGACTGGCAGCTTCCAGTGCTGATTGCTGACAGACGTCAATAAAAACCTAACAGGGGGTGTAATCCTCCAGGAGCCCAGCCCTGAATTATTGTGTGATCACTGAGAGCCTGAGTGTTGTGGTGATCTCACGAGCGAGATATTAAGAAATGCTGTTTTTTATTTAACTTTTTATGGGTGCAATTTTATGAGGGTATTTTAACCACTAGCCAGATACACTGCGGCAGGTGGGCTCTCCTGTGCAAATTGCTGTACCTGTACAGTGGCTTGCACAGGCACGGTTTCAGGTGGGTGCACGCCCCTGGCGACACAGGTGTACCTGCGGGTCGGGAGGACTTGTCTGCCGGCAACCTGCGACCACCTAATACAGAGACAGAATGGGGATCTGCCTTTGTAAAGAAGGCAAATCCCCATTCTGACAGGGGACATGTCAGAGATCTACTGTTCCCAGTGATCTCTGTCATGTCCCTGGAAGCCCACCCCCCCTATAGTTAGACTACACCTAGGGAACACACTTAACCCCTTGATCGACCCCTAGTGTTAACCCCTTCCCTGCCAGTGTAATTTTTACATTGATCAGTGCATTTTTTTAGCACTGGCCCTCAAAAAGTGCCATTTGGAGTCAGATTTGTCCACCGCAATGTCTCAGTCTCACTAAAAATCACAGACCGCCACCATTACTAGTAAAAAACAATAAGAAAAAATAAAAGTCCCTAAATCCATTCCATATTTGTATACGCAATAAATTTTGCGCAAACCAATCAATATATACTTATTGTGATTTAGCAAATATATTGGCCTAAACTGATGAATAAATGTGTGTTTTTTGTTTTGTTTTTTTTAGCTATGTATTATAGCAAAAAGTAAAAAAAAAAAGCTTTTTCCTTTAGTGATACTTTGTTATTGAGTGAATCAGGTTTAGCTGTAGAATTCTGATTGTTGTAATACCCACAGCCGTCCAGTAGAGGGCAGCAGGGGCCCAGGGCTTCCTTTGGTTCTGTACAAATCGAATATAAACACCAATATTAACGAGCGGCGTCCTGCCGGTTCCTTAGAGCCATTATTATCCGTGTTTTGTGGCGGGTTATCCCTCGGGTGTGCGATCCCTTTGGAGCCGCCTTAGGTGCTGTGTACAGAATGCAGTGACAGCATCACCTTTGTAGCGGGGCTCCGGACTACAGTTCCCAGCATGCTCCGCAGAAGGAGGGCGGGGCCAGGCCGGAGATTCGGGGCGCTGTGATGAGTGGCCGCCCGGTGTGTGTGTAGCTGTGTGTTGGGAGCGGACTGTGCGGTGTATACTGGGAGCTGTACGGAGCCGGGTGTACAGGGCGCTCAGTCCGGACCTAGGTGGGAGGTGATAGAACTCACTGATGCAGATGGGAGTTTCCAGGAAGTCCAGTGGCCATATTGGATCCCATTGAGATCTATGAGCTGGGATTGCATCAATTCACAAGAACACAGCAGCCGGGGACACCGTGCCGGGGACTGAGCCTTGCTGAGACACCATGGCAGCGACCGATGTGGAGAGGAGCAGTGTGAGTGATGACGGGGAATGTGGAGGGACACGGGCCCTGGATGTGTATGGGCACTCCGGAGACATACCCGGCACACATGGCAAACTTTTCATCATAGTACAACTTCTCCCTGCCATCCTACACCCAGCTCTGAGCTCTGCCACAGGGGCATCACCACTTTATACAGATCTGCAACTTCAGGGGCCCACTACTGGGGGCCCATATCACCCACACCAACTTCAGTGCTAGGGAAACCCAATCCTATCATTGGTATAGGGCCCCTGACTTCACACTGTGCTACCACCATGTCACGATATAGGGCCCCTGACTTCACACTGTGCTACCACCATGTCACGATATAGGGCCCCTGACTTCACACTGTGCTACCACCATGTCACGATATAGGGCCCCTGACTTCACACTGTGCTACCACCATGTCACGATATAGGGCCCCTGACTTCACACTGTGCTACCACCATGTCACGATATAGGGCCCCTGACTTCACACTGTGCTACCACCATGTCACGATATAGGGCCCCTGACTTCACACTGTGCTACCACCATGTCACGATATAGGGCCCCTGACTTCACACTGTGCTACCATCATGTCACGATATAGGGCCCCTGATTTCACACTTTGCTATCACCATGTCACGATATAGGCCCCCTGACTTCACACTGTGCTATAACCATGTTACGTTATAGGGCCCCCTGACTTCACACTGTTCTATTAACATGTCACGATATAGGGCCCCTGACTTTTTGGCTGAATTCGGATCTAAAACATACCAAAAGATGCACAGGGCTCTTGTACAGATCGCACCGGGGCCACTGTAATGTGTGAGCCGGTCACAATCTCCTGCTATGCAAATTGGATGCAGAGAAACCCACATTCAAGTCACATAGGTGTGAACCAGGCCTCAATGTGCTATTGCAATGCCATGTTATGATATGGGTCTCCTGACTTCAGGTCCCCTAATTGTGCTACAGCATTGCCTTGTCATGATATAGGGCCCCTGATTTGGTGACATATATATGTTTTTGCCAAACCATGATATAGGTCTCCTGACACTATGGCCCTTCAGTGTGCTATTATATTGCAATGTCTTGATATAGGACCCCTGTCTGGGACTTGGTGACTCTTACGTATGCTTCTGACATACTATGAAATTATAAGGTCTCCTGACTTCATGACCCTTCAGTGTGCTATTGCAATGCCATGTTATGATGAAGGTGCTTTTGTAATACCATGTCATGATTTGGGGCCCCTGACTTCATGACTGTTAAATATGCTCTAGCAGTGTCATGTCCTGATATACAGGGTCCTGACTTGGTTCAGTTTGCTATTGCAATGTCATGATTTAGGGCTCTTTGACTTAGTAGTGCAATACCATGTCATGATCTAGTGCCCCTGACTTGGTGACCCTTAAATGTGCTTATGCTATGTCATGATATAGGACCCTTGAGTTGAGCTCCAAATTTATTATTGCAGTGCCACAATATCGGTCTCCTGACTCGGTGACCCTTAAATGTGCTTTCGCAGAGCTATGATATAGGGCCCTTGACTCTGTAACCCTTAAATGTTCTATAGCCATAACATATGATATAGAGGCTCCTGACTTGATGACTCTTAAATGTCTTCTTTCCATAGCAACGCCATGATCTAGGTCTCCTGACTTGGTAACCTATAAAAGTGCTAAAGCAATGCCATGTTGCAGGTCTTTCCATACTAGGTTACCCTTAAATGTGCTGTTGCAATAGCCAAATAAGTTACTGATAAACTCGCTAGCTGAGAAAGGATCTTCGGAATATACTGTGTAAAGTTTAATTTGCAGCTTTTTGTAAGTAGAATGTGTCTTGTGCAGCAGTGTAAAAGTTAAATAGTATTTTGCATGTGACAGATCAGCCTTTAGCCATGTGACGGTGACCTTCTTCCCCTGTGATGCCACTTGTGCCGGCCAGCTGTTTGACAGCACCTCTGGCTCTTGCCTTTTGTGTCTTCCAGGCTGGGCTTTGTTCATAGACGTTCTTGTACTAAGTGTAGTGTGTTACACCATGTAGTGCAGGAGCTGGAATTCCAATAAAAGTGGAAACCTTTTCATCTCCTGCTATCTGTGTTTGCCATCTCCTCTGTGCTGGTACAGGGGTATGACAAATTAACACATTCTTTGCTAAAGTAAAGCCTCTGGTATTTCTATTTCACCAATCTAGAGTATGGGAAGTAGAAGCAAATAAGGGTAACGGGCTCAGCCCAGTGGCTTGGTGATTATTGGTACTTGTACCTTGCAGCATTGGGCTTCATTCACATCAGATATGGTGGGACTTCACTGGGCGGTTATTCCAGCGCAGTCCTACCGCATGGTAAGGCAAAATGCCTTGTGGTGTGGGTGGGCACAGTGCGTTGAAGAAGACTAGTGTGAATGGACCCTTGAGGTCCTTGGTTTGAGTCTTGGCCAGGGCACTCTGCTTCGGGGTCTACATGTTCTCCCTGTTCCTGTGTTTCCTCAGACATTCCAAAGACCTGCTGGTAGGGTAATTGGCTTCTGTCTGAATTGGTCCGTGTATATGTGTAGTCTATAGTCTAGTTGCAGCCTCCAAGACAGACCATGGTATCCCTTCAATAAGTGGCTAATGCAGCGCATGTATCTGACTTTCACAGAGCATGACCATGAGCACATGACTGACTTGTGCTGCTCATTCCAAATGAAAGTAAAGGGGGGCAAGAAAGGTTTGGGAGTTCAGAGGATGTTACAAGGAAAGGGGGAAAAAACGGTTATTTTATTTTACAAATTTAATTTGTTTTACAGGGCTTCTAGCTTTCACTTCAGGCGCATATACACTAGCAAAGAGGGTGGTCTTTAACGCACACGTGACAATGGTCACCAGAGCTTTCTGTCCTGAGAGTGTGCTCCAAGAACAGTGACTGAGCTGTCAAAGAAAGATCTCTAAAGGAATATTGTATAATTTAATGTATGGCCAGCCTAAAGCCAGGTACACCCAATTTATTATATATATTTTTTTCGTTTTAACCCAGCGGCTGAACGCAAAAAAATTGAAAAGCTTGGCAGACGCTTCTGTACTAACTATCCAATGTTAGAACAGCCATCTCCCCCGCTGAGCTATTGTGTTCCGACAGGAGGACGGCCTTCCACCAGAACACACAGGTCATGGCTAAGAATGCTGATCGGATGCCAATTGGCAGACCTTTTCTGGTCGTACCCCTTCAACAGAATGTGGTCTGGCTGCTGTACATATGGACTGATGCCACCCAACATTTGACCCGTGTGTATGGCCCTTAGGGACTGCGTTTATGATTTATTATAATTATACAGGATTTATATATCGACAAAGGTTTGCGCATCGCTTAACAAAATAAAGGCAGACATTGCAGTTACAATACAATTTGGTACAAGAGGGCCCTGCTCAATAGAGCTTACAATCTAAAAGAAATTAAAGGGGTTGTAAAGGTAAGTTATTTTTTTTTTTTTTTTTACTTTTAATGCATTCTATGCATTAAGGTGAAAAAAAACATCAGACAATGCTGGCCCCCCCAGCCCACTGTTTTACTTACCTGACCCCTGGAAGTCCTGCACTTGCCCCAGACATCCTCTTTGCCGCTCACCCTGGCCGTTTGTTACAGTGGATGGATTGAAAGCAGCAGCGCAGCCATTGGCTCGCGTTGCTGTCAATCGCATCCAATGATGCAGTGCGCTGTGGGGGCGGGGCCGAGTGATACAGTGAGCTGCTATGGCCGGCGGCCATATCACAAGAGCGTGCCCGCAAGCACTCCCCACCATGCGAGGGAGCTCACATGAAGTTGTGGAGTCCTTGCGGGGGGGAGCCGAGACAGCCACTGAGGGACCCCAGAAGAACAGGTTCGGGGTCACTCTGTGCAAAACGAGCTGCACAGTGGAGGTAAGTAGAACATGTTTGTTGTTTGAAAAAATACCTTTACAACCCCTTTTAAGTAAGCATTGAGTTCTTTTGTTAAAGTGTCAGCTCACTTTTATAGAAAAAATGTAAAGGTAAACTAACACTGTACCCCCCCCCCCCCCCCCCCAATTGCCACTACTAACCTCTGGGTGTTGCTGGGCTGGCAACACCCCACAACCGATCCAGTAGTTCAGGGATTTGTAAACCGTGCTCTTCATCCCCTTCTCTAGGCAATGCTTCCAGGATGGACCAGATCCATTCTGATTGGTTAGCACCGTCCATCCTAGTGAATTGATCTGGTCTGTCCTGGAAGTGCCGCATGGAGAAGAGTGGACAGCTGCAGGGTGCTAACAGCGAGGACCAGGTGGGGTAGGGTGTCTGGTGTTTTCTTTTTCCTGTAGAGAGGAGATCTAACCCTTTAAATGTGGTGTAGCATTTTACTGACTAGGCTAAAGAACCTGTGATGAGAGAAATATGGGAGCCACCGTTGCTGACGTAGTTTTTATTGCTGCAGCTCCCAGAGCTTTCATCTTCATCTTGTCTTCATTAGGCCCCTTTCACACTGGGGTGTGAGGGCGTCGGCGGCGGTAAAGCGCCGCTATTTTTAAATGAATGGCATCTCAAACGCGAGTCCAGCGATTTATCATTTGCACATCGGCGCTTTCAAATTGTGGCAAATCTGCCCATGATTCAAAATGCTGAAGTGTGAGTGCAGCCTTATAACGTGTAAACACGGCCGGACTTTTCGGCAGCAAAAAAAAAATCTTTCCGATGGACTCGAGTCCAGTCAAAAAATCAGTTCGTCTGTATGCTAGTCCGACGGACGAAAACTGACGCTAGGGCAGCTATTGGCTACCGGCTATGAACTTCCTTATTCTAGTCCGGTCCTACTTCACCACAGTTGAATCCATCTGACTTTGTGTGTGGCCAAGTCCGTTCGTTCAGAAAGTCCGTCGGACCTAGTCTGCCGGAAAGTCCGGTCATGTGTACACGGCATTAATATCATTTTTGTCTTCTGCTACCTTCCTCTATTAGCATGAATCACTTCTAACAAGCTTTCTTGAGACTAGACACTTGACACTAGAGCTGCAAGGTTCTGGCCAAAATGAGAATCCCGATATTTTTATTTTTTTTTCTCCCCCCCCCCCCCCCCCATTAGAATAAAAAAAAATCACGATTCTCACAACATAAAATCTTTCACATGAACCAAAAAAAAAGCTAACTTTTTAGGGCCGGTTCACACTGCGGGCGATGCGAGGCGACACGACTTGCCTCGCCGCAATCTGACAAGTCGCCCCCGTTCTGTACAATGGAACCGTTCTGAGAGGAGCGACTCGAGTCGCTCCGACTCAGAAAAAAGGTTCCTGTACTACTTCTGGGCGACCTCGGGGCGACTTGCATTGACTTCTATACAGAAGTCATTTGCAAATCGCCGCTGAGGTCGCGGCAGGTCGCGGCGAGGCAAGTCGGTGTCGCCTCGCATCGCCCGCAGTGTGAACCGGCCCTACTGTGTGTGTGGTGTCGCCCCCCCCCCCCCCAAAATGCTTTGAAAGACCACTGCACAAATACAGTGTGACATAAAATATTGCAACAACCACCAAAATATATATTTGGGGGTTCCAAGTAATTTTCTAGCAAAAAAATTATTTTAACTTTGAAACCAACCAATGTCAGAAAAAGGTTTAGTGTATAAGGCCCCTTTTAACACATGTGGACCGTATGTCCGCATTTCATCCATCTGTTTTCTGATGAAATACGGACATACGTGCATTCCTATGGGATAGCGGGTGTCTGCGGAGGAACATCCGCTGACACCCGATTATCATCCGTCTCCGCTATGGTCCGATTCTGCAGACGGAGGAAAATCCTATTTTTCTATCCGTCTGCAGAGCGGATCGGATGAACACAGACAGACGGTCCGTGTTCATCCGATTCCCACATAGAGGAGAGCGGAGAGCTGACAGGACGGTCCCTGCACAGTGTGCCGGGACCACCCTGTCATCCGCCGGCTCAGCGGGTATAAACTGAGCGATCCCCGCTGAGCAAGCGGATGTTAACGGGGCGGATCATCACAGATCCATCTCGTGTGAAAGGGGCCTAAGTGACTAAACTTTTTTTCACTTACACACAGTCTATTCTGTTGACAAATTGTTACAATGTTTATGCTGATAAAGAATGTTTGGATTCTTGGCAGACTGCCCAGTTTTTCTCTTCCTTTCTTTTGAGGGCCATGGCTTCAGAAGAGCAGAGAGAATTCTTTGCATAGAAAGAATTGTATAACACTTTAGTCAAGACTGTGATAACGATTCTTGACGATTAATTGTGCAGCTCTACTTGACACCAAGAGGAAAATGGCGACAGGGGAGGGTTCTCCAGGAGACTGACAGCCTGAGCTTTGTACTCGTGTGCTTTGGGGGGGTTGCTGAACTGAAACAGTTCTGTAAAGGGGAATGGTAAAGAATTACTGACTGTTGTGCACGTCTGATCTGCAACTACAGGAAACGTTTGGTCGAAGTTATTGCTGCCAAAGGAGGTTCAACCAGTTATTAAATCCAAGGGGGTCACATACTTTTTCCACCTGCACTATGAATGTTTACATGGTGTGTTCAATAAAAACATGGTTTAATTGTGTGTTATTCGTTTAACCGGTTCCCAACCAGCGCACGCCGATGTACGTCGGCAGAATGGCACGGGCAGGCATATTGGCATACAGGTACGTCCAATCTTCAATGCCGCCCTGCCATCGCTGGCGCGCTCGTGTGCCGGTCGGGACCCCCGCGAGTCCGGTCGTGGGTCCCGCGGACTCGATCGCCGCGGGCATACCCGCGATTGTCTCACGGGGTGGCTGAATGGAGAAATGCCGTTGTAAACAGCATATCTCCATTTTGCCTAGCAACTAGTGACGCTGATCTCTGCTCCATGTGATTGGAGCAGAGATCAGTGTTCACTAAATGAAAGCCCAACCCCCCCACAGTTAGTAACACACCCCTAGGAACACTTAACCCCTACACTGCCACCCACTGGTTAACCCTTTCACTGCCAGTGTCATTTACACAGGAATCACTGAATTTTATATAGCAGTGATTGCTGTATAACTGACAATGGTCCCAAAAATGTCTGATGTGTCTGCCATAATGTCGCAGTCACAATAAAAATCGCTGATCGCCTATTAATAAAAATGCCATAAAACTATCCCTATTTTGTAAACGCTATAACTTTTGCGCAAACCAATCGCTTATTGCGATTTTTGTGGAAAAAAATAAATAAAAAATATGCAGAAGAATACGTATCGGCCTAAACTGAGGGAAAAATTTTTTTATATATATTTTTGGGGGATATTTATTATAACAAAAAGTAAAAAATAATGCTTTTTTTTTTTTTTCAAAATTGTCGCTCTATTTTTGTTTATAGTGCAAAAAATAAAAACCGCAGGGGTGATCAAATACCAACAAAAGAGAGCTCTATTTGTGGGAAAAAAGGAGGCCAATTTTGTTTGGCAGCCACGTCGCACGACCACGCAATTGTCAGTTAAAGCGACGCGGCGAATCGCAAAAAGTGGTCTGGTCTTTGACCAGCAAAATGGTCCGGTCTGCAAGTGCTTAAGCAGACTGTGATTGTCTATTATTGTGACTTAGATGAAGATCAGATCGCATTTTATGATTAATTTGTGCAGAAATCCATATCATTCCAAAAGGGTTCACATACTTTTTATTTTTTTCCAATTGTATATTCAGGCACATTGGATGTGGAGAAGGGAATACTGCAGATAAACGGCTACAACTTATGTAGGAGGATTTGTTTCATTTCAGTGTATCAGCTGATAATAGACCCTTCACTGGGTATATGGAAGGGTTTGCAACCACTTTAAACTGTAATATTACACAACAGCCTTTTCCTAGTATGACCAAACTTGCAGGCTGCAGGCATTGTACAACTGGATTATAACGGGTCAAGCAGATCTGCTATATGACACTTGATGTAGTATGAAACCATGTATTACATTTAGGTTTTAAATAAGTGATGTCATAGAAGCATTGTTTTTAGAACTTGAAAACCTGAACATGATGCCTGTGATAAGGGCGCTCTTGTCCTCCTGACACTCATCTGTCTAGTGTCCTTCTGTTGGAATATGTTGAAATATTGAAGCTGTTGGCTGCTGGACCAGACCACCATCGCATGAGGAGGTCATATACATGGAAGAACAAGGTATTTTACACTGACTGAGGTAGAGGGGAATTGCTGGATGGCTTAAGGAGATCTTTTCACATACTTCCTGATGACACAAATGGGATTGTGAAACGCGTAGAGGCTGCTTGGACTTTGTACAACGCGGATGCCGGTAGCAAGGGACTGAGGCTTGGAACACATGTAATATGGAAGAAATCCATAAGGAAACACATGTTGGTCTAAGTCAGGGGTGGCCAAGGAGTGGCCCGTGGAGCCCTCCTGCTCTGGAATGGTGGGTTAGCAAGACCAGATCGCAGGTTGCTGACCCGTCATACCACAGCATCAGTGTTGTGAATGAAGCTGGTGTTAGAGGAAGAAAGTGGCTGCAGAGCAGAGCCCCATAAGCTGATGCTTCCTGTACAGCGCCGGCTTTTGCCACAGGCAGTCTATGGCACAGTTCAGTTACCTCACAGGATAGACACCGGTGTAAGTAAACCGCAGCACATCAGTGTGAAAGCAGTTTAGGCCCTTTTCACACGATCGTGGTTATCTGTTTAATGAACCAAAGGCGAGCTTCCATTGGTATCTGGTGAGTGGCCATTTCTCAAGGTGGTGGCACAAAGGGTGAGTTTTGCTGTGGATGCAGGAATCACATATGAGCAAATAGAAGCCGCTAATTGTTCACAAAAATTTTGTTGCACTGTAATGAAGGAATTGCATCTAATTTTATAACAACTTATATTTTGGAACGGATTTATTTATTTTGTCACGAATAGTGGGTTTATTAATCTAAGGGTTTATTTTTTCAGAGCATAAGGGCACTGGAATTTTTTATTTATTTTTTGTAAATGGCACTGGTGGTATAATTTTGTATTGAAACAGTGGTGAAGCAATAAGTTTCACATAATTATTAATTTTTTTTTGGTAGTTAGCGCAGTCCATATTTTATTATATTATTTAACCCTATTTAAGGGGTTTTTGTTTGACTGCAGCACACCTTTTATACAATCTATATTTAAAAATACCTTGAGCCTTTAGAATCTCTTTAATACAGCCATCCCATCTAAGAATTGGTAAGCTGCAGTATAATAAATGTTTGCATTTTGGTTTATTTCAGCTGTAAGTGGAATTTTGTGTAAATGGCTAAGTAGACCGTTGGGATATGTTTCCTGTTTTACCTACCATAAGAGCTTTAGTTCTGTTCAGCCATTCTTGTGATTGGCATACTCCCGACACACTGTACAGCCAGGAACATCACTTTTTCTGTCCTGGTTAGGATATTAAGATGCCTAGATTCGACTTTATGCCTCTTGGGTCACCTTTCTGATAACGGATTGGAGGCTAATATGCTAACTTATTGTAAAGTGAACAGACTGGAGGCAGAGGGGTGACATAGCAGGCTTATTTATTAAATGTCACCTACCTGGTATACAGTGTTATAGGTGTATAAATCACAAGAATGGTGTTTGGATGGAATAACCTGTACATTGGCAGGTAAAGCAATAAGCCTATGTGCTTCTCAAGCCAAAACGTTCTTGTCACTTGACGTGCTGGAAAATCTGTAAGTGAGCCCCCTCCTGTGTTCACAATGCACCAAGGCAACCACTTGACATTGGACCCGGAAGCTAGTGGAGATTGCTGGAGTTGTGGTGCCTACTACAGTGATTTCCAGCTTCTAGGGCAGTGATGGCGAACCTTGGCACCCCAGATGTTTTGGAACTACATTTCCCATGATGCTCATGCACTCTGCAGTGTAGTTGAGCATCATGGGAAATGTAGTTCCAAAACATCTGGAGTGCCAAGGTTCGCCACCACTGTTCTAGGGCAACTTCTCTCCAACCTTTTCAAAATGGAGAATCTTGTGAAATAAATTTCTGGTCTCGGGGAACCCCTGCTAAAAATAACTATCTACAAACCCTGGTACGTTTAGTGTGATGGAAGAATTACAGATGGCTAAAACGATCAGTGGTGTCAGTGGGAACGTATCTGAGAAGCATACATTTCTGGAGGAACCCTAGCCTAGAAACCCTGCTCTAGAGGGATCCCACAGGTATGGAACATGTATACTTACTTTGGTCCAAGCTGGACCAAGTAGATGTGTAAATATTGCCATACCTGGAGATTTAAGGAATATACCACCAATGAGATTAGGGATTTTATGGTGGTGGGGTAGGGCTGTTCACATGGTACTTGTAGTTGTAAGTTGATCTAATTATATGGCTGCAATGGACTGTAGTAAAGAACTGCGTATAGAGTATATCTTCATTGGTGGGGAGAATTGCTATATGGGTGCTGTGTGTAATGTTCTAAAGAGGACTGTATATAGGGGTGTCTGGTGGGGATGACTATGTTTGTTTATATTGCTGCCATATGGAGTGAAGAGAACTAGAACTACTGTAAGGGTTCAGGCCTGCATTCATCAGGCCATAGTAGTATTATTACTGGTTCCCATATATTTTGGGAACACTTATTCTGGCCTAAACCATATAGAGACTCTCAGGGGAGCTTCTGCTTGTGAAATTCACTAAAGAATTTGGGGTACTGGGAAACATTTCTCTGGCATGTATTATGGATGAACCTCGGGGCAAGTTTTCCCTTTGTGGTAACTAACTATAAGCGAAAAAGGAAGAGAGATTAAAGTTAAAACACTCCAGGGAATTTCCCTGTGCAAAATGATGACTCTGCAAACCTAACAGTTTACATTGTTACAGTTTGTTTGAACTACTAGTAGTCATTGTTGCCAAGTGACAGATAACAATAAATAGCCTTCTGTGTGCAGCAGCCGCCCCAGCACCCACTAATACTTACCCGAGTCCCATCTCTATCCAGTGATGTCCACGAGTTCCTCGGCTATCTGTGACTCTCTCCCTGCTGATTGGCTGAGACAGCAGTGGAGCCATTGGCTCTAGAGGCTGTCAAAATCAGTTGGCTAATAAGGAGAGGGGGTGGGGCCTGACGGCAGCTCCGTGTCTGAATGGACACAGCTCGGCTTGCTTGCCCCCATAGCTAGCTGCTTTATGTGGGGGCACTCGCCAGGAGCACAGAAAAGGGTCTCGAGAAGAGGAGGATCTGGGCTACTCTGTGCAAATCCACTGCATAGAGGAGGTAAGTATAAGAATGTTTGTAAAGTCTTTGTTATTTTTATAGAAAAAAATATAAAAAATCATCATTTTAAGTAACAAAGGCAGCCGGGTGAGGTTGTATACTTGCCACAGCTGCCATGCTTTTCCAAGTGAATTGGGTAATACTACAACCACATTCAATGCATGTAGTTGCAGCAAGCTTTTTAGGGGTTAAGGCAGGGAGTGAGGAGGTGATGTAGAACATCCTAGCTGCCTGTCAAATGCACTCTGAAAAACGACTCACCGTAGATTGCTCTACAGAGTGCAACACTGATGTAAACAAGCCCTAAAAGTGAATTGGGGGTAGGAGATGAGAGCCTGGTCAGGGACTAGTCAATCTGACCATTTCCACCAGTCATGGAGTTCTCTTTACTGCATTAAAGAGAAGTATGGCCAATGCTTTTTTGGCCACGCTTCTCTTCTGTATCACAGGAGAACACTTACTTTTGCCCTCCTGTGACCCAGAATCAGCCGTCAGCAGACTATAGTCTGTTGTCAGCTGATGTCACAGAGCCACTCCAAGCTCTGAAAGGATTCTGACAATATTGTCAGAATCTATCCAGCTGCCTGATTGATGGGGGGGGGGGGGGGGGAGGGGTTTACACTAGGGGAAGATCAAGGGGTTAAATCAGGGGTCTCAAACTGGTGGCCCTCCAGTTGTTGCAAAACTACAAGTCCCATCATGCCTCTGCCTGTGGGAGTCATGCTTGTAACTGTCAGCCTTGCAATGCCTCATGGGAATTGTAGTTTTGCAACAGCTGGAGGGCCGCCTGTTTGAGACCCCTGGGTTAAATGTCCCCCTGGGAGGTTTTTCTCACCGGGGGGGGGGGGGGGGGGGATCAGGGAAGTGGACTGACTGGGAGTAGAGAGAGCTTGCTTTTCCTGAAAACTAGGAACAGACTATCTGTCTCTACTCCCCTGTCAGAACAGGGATCTGTTTTACATTGACAGATCCCCGTTCTGCCTCTCTGGAACTATAGCGGGTGGCTGGTGGACAGTGGACATCACGCCCACAGACATCTGCTCCAGCGATGCGGGCGCACGCCTGCTATACACATTGAAGGGACCGTCGTACACCTATGGCGGTTTGCGCAGCCGAGCCAACCTGCCACAGTTAGAGGTTAACTAAAAGTTCGGTTGAACTTCTTCCTAATCGTCCCCCTTCAACCATTGCAGTTCTGCACTGTTGGCCTTCAACATGAACATAACACAGTCTGGTGTTCCTATACAGCACTTGAAAAGGAAAACATGTTGCAAGATTATTTCTTCTAACTACACATTACATTGTTTCTTTTTTATCTTTCGATAGACTGTGTTCAGGATTTGCCACTATGGTAGACGTTGGGAGCTGATTATATTTGGAACTGGGACCAGCCTGTCCTTTGCCACTTTGACAGCTCTATCTTGAGCTCCTAATTGTGCATTATCTTTAAAAAGCATATTGTAATCAATCCCTGGATTGAGATCAAAGTATCCAGCCAGCCACAGTCCTTGGCATGACGAGAGTCCTTTATGTGTCTTCCTGTACTCTTGGAATACGTTTTACTTTTATTCCTGTTTAATTTTGCAACATCATTACCACAGGACCTTAATTTATTTTAGAAGCCAAGTAGAGCTTTTATCACAATTATGGTTCTCTGGGTATTTGAGTTCACAAAATGATTTGATAATTTTATTATTAAAAACAATCCAATAATATTTGATTAATTAGGATGCTTTCTGAGGTTTTATCTCTTTGGATTAACAAGTCTGCACAACCCTGTAAAAATGGCAGTTTAATTTATTTTTATATATATATATATATATATATATATATATATATATATATATATATATATATATATATATATATATATATATATATATATATATATATAATCTCCACGCCAAAGGGTAAAACAAACCTTAAAGCCCAAACCTGATTTTACAACTCTGATATGTGTTCGTAAACTGTATGTATGATCACAACTACTTTGTGCATCCAGATGGATTATACCTTTTTTTTTTTATTTTTTATTTTTTTTTTTTTTTATCAAAGGAAAACTGGTCCAAAATGGTAAAAAGTATACATTTTTAAAATGTAGCTGTTATGTTTCTTGCTATTAGGCCTCATGCACAGTGGACATTTTACAGCTGCTGTTTTGGGCTTCAGGTGCTTTTTTTTTTTTTATATTTTTTTTTTTTTTTTTTTTTTTTCTTATATTCTTCTGCAGCCAGTAAATTCCCCATCATGTTATCCTGTGTCCATGCACACACAGGCTCTTGTCAGAATTTTCTGGCTGAAGTTAGAAGCTGATTGGCTACCATGCACAGCTGTACCAGATTTTGCACTGTCCAGTTTTAGTTAATCGAACACTGAGTGACACTGATACCCATTTTACATTTTATTTTTTTACCCCCCCAAAATATGCTGACCCTGGCTTTGACCTTTGACTCTTACCTTGACACTAACACTGACCTAGATCAAACATTGATCTAGCCTTTTTTTCATTATTTATTTTTTACAGACTTTTACATCTTTCTCTCCTGCAATGTTCCCTTTTCTCTTCATTGAGAAGATAAAAACAAAACAAAAAAACATGGTTGGGCTGCACAGTGACTAGAGGCCATCACAGTGATCAGGTGACCGGGAGTCCTAGGTCCCAATCATGACAAACGCAGGAACAGACATGCAGTGCCCAGGTTTAAAGCCTACCTCCTGGATGCAGCATATGTGTGTGTTGTGACCTATAAACGGTTTTAAAAAATCGATTTAAAATAAACTGAAATCTTTAAAAAATATACCAATAAACTTAAAATAAATAGCGTCATTGCATAAATATGTATACCCTTTAAAATACTTTGAAGCACCTTTTATTTTTTGATAGCATTGTCTTTGGTCTTAGCTGTTCAGCATTGCACATCTTTCCTTGGGAATCTGTGCCGCCTCTTCCTTGCCAAAGTGCTTCATATCTAATTGGATTCAGGTCTGGAGTCAGTCTTGGCTATTCCAAAACATTGAGCTTCTTGTGGTTTTGGTTTTCTATTGAATTGAACAGAATTTAGGTCTTAAAGGTGGAGAAAATTCAGAAATGATCTTTGTGTGGTGTGTGTGTGTGTGTGTGTGTGTGTTGTGTTTTTTTTTTTTTTTTTAATCTCCACTCCCCCCCCCCGTCTCAAATACCTGGCAAAAACAGGGGTGTGAAGATATTTTTTTATATACACTGTATATTATGGAAATAATTTAATAACGACTTGCCAGCCTCAGAATTGTTGAAGTTTTGTTTATCTGCGGTGTTGCTCTATTGCAGTTCCCTCACTGAAGCGATTTGAACAGTGAGGGAGTGACACCCACAGTGGAAATGGCAGTTGTATTTTCATGATGGTGCTGCTGACATGACAATCGCTGTGACCTAGACCTCATGTTTTTATCAGTAAAGTTTTTATATTTTTATATATATATATATATATATTATAAAAAAATGTTATTTATTTTATATATCAAGCAGAATTAAGCCCCCCTATTCTTTGCCACCGAGGAAGATGACATTTTGGCCTCTGTTTAATCGTCAGTTGCCATGGTGCTACACACATGATCAGCTATATGACACCAGCCATTTCACAGCTTGACTGTTGATGGCACAAGCAACTGGGACAGTTGTCATGCACGGCAGGCTTTTAATTATAGTATAATATTATTATAATTTAGTTTTGGAATACTGGCAAATCAATGGGTTTAGTTCTCCTTTTTAAAGCATGTTATTGGGGTATGTAAACTTTTGGGCATTTTCTGTTGTCATTGTGATTTTTAAAAAGAGTAAACACAGTTGATTGATACCGTAAATGGCTTTAGCCAAACACTAAGCATGAGTGAAAAAGAGGTTTTTGTGTTATCATTCATACTTTCTTGAAAAATGGGCAAGAAACCATAAATTCTGCCAGGGTATGTAAACTTATGTGCACAGCTGTATATGCATGAGCGCATATACTGCACTCTTAATGCTGACCTTATGCTACACTGGTCCTGTCAGCATTATCTGGCCCAACAAACTATAATTTAAAAATTAAAGGAGCCAAACAGTGACTGCAGCCTATCGGCTCCTGTTTAGATGTTCAAAACCCGTGCGATAGCTTGAATACAGTAGCCAGATTTTGTAGAAAGCGAAATGAAACCTTTTCTTATTTTCTTTGTTCAGTCCATGGGCTGAATGAGGGAAAACAAAAAAAGCTTTAGGATTTATTCACACTGCCTGCGTTGTAAATGCATTTCTTTTCCTCAGTAGTGAGGGGGTGGGGTTAGCGTGTGTGTGTGTGCGACTTTTATTTTATATTTTTTTTAAACTTTATTTGACCTAAACAAAGTGACACTTCATTCATGTCTCCATACACCATGTGTTGCAGTGCCATGGCATGCTAGGCCATTCAGTGCACTGCAGAAATCATAACATTCCTTCCTTTTTTGTGCACTGCATCGCACCAGCATTGTGGTGTGAACAGGGCACATTGAAACCTATTGGATGTGCCCTTGTGATGACTGGCATTTAGTGCGGAAAGCAAAGCCTTCTCTAATTAGACGAGCTGGACATCATGTCACCACCCTACTCTTCGCCTCTTCCAATTGGGGAATGCTTTGCATTTAGTGAGAAAAATGCAAAGTGTTCTCTAAATGGCGCTGATGAGCGGGCAGCCTCCTGTGTTTGTCACATACACTTGCTAAAATAGCCATAATAGGGATTCAGCATTAAATATCTTCAACTCCCTTTTGCTACTTTTATATAATAATCCTTTCAGACCCCTAAAAAATGAGAAACTGTGGTTCCCCTTTGTTCTAGATGCTCATAATGTTGTATGAAGTTTGTTGCAAAGTTGTCTTCTGCTGAAATGACTGGAGGTTTTGTGGTTGTCTCTCCTGTGTGCGCACCATATTCTGATCTATAACCAGCATGACTGCATTCTAAAGGAAACTTGCTCAGCCTGCAGTGTCACTTTGTGCTTCTATCTGATGGGAGCTGTGTCATGGGTGAGGTGATGCTGGGGAACAGTCCACCCACATACATATTACACAGCTTTCACTGTGCTGCTAAAACTCTACAGAATATTCTATCTCAGATGCTATCTGGAGATGCTACTAAGACATATTTTTATTTCATAATGTCTTGTAATTGTTTTGTAGTTATGGGCAGCTTGGACTAGTTTGCTGATAAAGTGGACTTAAAATCAGGGTGGATAAAAATGCTTTTATTAACTTTTTTTATTTTTTTTTAATTTAAATTTGTATTTTTATCAATTTTATTTTAATAAAATGCTTTTGGAGTAAAAATCTATCCAAAGATAGTTTTCTATTTAAGATAAGTTAATAATTTACCATATTTATTGGCGTATAACACACACTTTTTTTTTTCTCCTTTAAAATCAGGGGAAAATCGTGGGTGCCTGTTATACGCTGATTGTGAGTGGAGCGATCGCCGCCGAGCTACACATAGCAGAGTGTACTCTGCTGTTCTTGGCTCCACTCAGTCACGCCCATTCCCGCCATTGGACCTGTGTTATGTCCATCATAGGGCGGGACAGGGCGTGACTGTGAGCAGAGCCGAGAAGAGCCGAGTACACTCGGCTATGTGTATCTTTGCTCCACCCAGTCCCTGCGATCTCGGAGGTGTTCGCTCCGGCAAGTCTCAGTGGCTGCACTGCCAAGGCTGCAATAGACACTGGGGGCAAGGTTGCACTGGGGGCAGGGCTGCACAGATAAGGCTGCATTGATGATGTAAGAGGTTTTCTTTGTTTTCCCTCCTAAACTTGGCGTGCATGTTATACGCCGATAAATACTGTAATTTTTTTTTTCACTATGAAAGGAAGTTTTGTTTTGTAGCCATGCGCTGTGTAGTTAAATTTTTTGTAAACTCATTCAACGAATCCAAGCTGAGAACATGCACTGGCAATGCTATTGTTGTAAATAAAAGAATTTCAGTAGTTCTCTAACTATGTATGAGTAACCTAATATCGGTTCTGAGTTCGCTGTTTTACCTGACAGCTTATTATTGTAAATAGGAAACCTGCATCTTGTTTTCAAATACTGTATTAAAGATTCTAACTACCTGCAAGAATGAGTTTTTATATTTTAAAGAGCACCTGTTAGCAGGCATCCTCTCGGCTGCTGCGCCACATCCCTCACCTTGTCGCGTCACTGCCACATCGCCAGCCGTCCCATTGAAGTGAATGGGACTGTTGGCGAGTCAATAACGGGGCAGAGAAGGAGCTTCTGCAGGACAGATGACAGTTGCTCTTTAAAAATTATGATTTAAATCAAGCCCTTTTTACTAGTGATTTAAAGCATGAGCAAGTACACCCTGCTTAAAATCCAGAAAGGTAATAGTTGCTATCAAATACAGAACATCTAGAAATGTTAGTGTATGCCCAGGCATTACCTACATTTACCTCCTCAATAAATCATGTCCCTGCATTATTATTTTTTATTTTTATGGTAGAGCTGCACGATTTTGACAAAAATGAGAATCGTGATATATTTTTTTATTTTTATTTTTTTGCTTGGAATAAAGAGCACGATTCTCGCAGTGTAACAACATCTTTCACGTTCTACAAAAAAAATTAGGCTAACTTTACTGTTTTGTTTCTTAGTTTATTTTTTTAAATTGCATTTAAAAGACCGCTGCGCAAATGTTGTGACATAAAATATTGCATATATATGCTGGAATTCTTTTTTTTTCCTTTGAAAGAATGAAACGATACTTTATTTCTACTTATTCGAGCATTGTGATAAAACTTGGCAGGCTGCCTGGATTTATTTATTTTCCAGCTTTGAGAACTCTCTGCACTTGTTAGGAAGCTCTACTTTTAGGGTCCATTCACACAGGGGCAACTTAGATCCGACTTCAAGTCACCTCAGGTCGCACAACATTTAAAAATCAATGTAAGTGAATGAGAGCCGTCTTAATGCACACTACTGAAGTCGCTCCGACTTCAGAAAAGGTTCCTGTACTACTTATATCCGACTTGTAGGCGACTGGTACCCATTGATTTCAATGGAGGTCACCTCCAAGTCGGATCTCTGTCTATACGGAGGCGACTCTCAGAGAATTAGCAGCTCTCAAAAGGGAACTCCACGCCAAATTTATTTAAAAAATTTGGCATCGGTTCCCTCTCTGAGAGCATACCAGGCCCTTAGGTCTGGTATGGATTTGAAGGGGAACCCCCTACGCCAAAAAAACGGCGTGGGGTTTCCCCCCAGATCCATACCAGACCCTTATCTGAGCACACTACCCGGCCAGCCAGGAAAGGCCTAAACTGAGAAATTTTTTTTTTTTAAAGGAGATATTTATTATAGCAAAAAGTACAAAATATTGTGGTGGTTTTTTTTTTTTTCTCACAATTGTCGCTCCTTTTTTTGTTTTATAGCGCAAAAAAATAAAAACGCAGAGGTGATCAAATACCATCAAAAGCTGTATTTGTGGGGAAAAAGTCGGTTTTGTTTGGGTGCAGCGCTGCACAACCGCGCAATTGTCAGTTAAAGTGACGCAGTGCTATTTCGCAAAAAAATGCTCTGGTCAGGAAGGGGGTAAATTCTTCCGGGGCTGACGTGGGTAAGAGTTTGAGTTTGTTTTTTGTTAAACCATACTTACCTAGGGGGGTGCAGCATCTGTCCCCTGCTGCCTCTTAAGGGTGAGAGAATGAGTGGGCAACCACCGCTGATCGCTGGGTTCTCCCCACTGCTCGGAGCAGAGCTGGTGACTGTCCAGGGTACTGGGTGTATGCCAACCATGGTCGCAGTCTTTCCCAGCCTGGATTGGGCTTTATGACCTCTAAAGCCCATCGTTGACTGAAAACGGGTCACGGAATGTAGAATGAACTGCACTCCTGTTATCCACAAGGGAAGTACATCCAAAGGAGCTTTGGCTGTACTTCTCCTCTAAGTCCCTATTCACATATCCTCAGTGTGTGTGTTACTGCATGCACAATAACGTGATATTTAATTAAACATTCCTTGCTTTAAGCTGGCAATAGATCAAAATTCGGCAAGTTCAATAGGAACTGCCCGAATTTCAATCCATCTATGGGCAGGCTGGTTCATCGATCAACTTTTCTTGTGCGACCACCGCTGGCAGCTAAAGCTGTCAACAGTTATCATTGTATTGGGAGGGCTGGGAAACGCCCCGCTGTCTGTATACAATGGCACAGTGGTAGGGATTCCCCCATCAACACTGACTGTTTGTATTTGTATTGTATTTTATTTTTCTTCAGCTAATTGACCTACAACTGACTTGACTGAAAATATTTTTTAGGACACAGACCAAAGACCTGGCAGAGGTTCTAACACTCCCTATTTTATTCAAAGCAAAGATAAGATTTTGGTGACGTTGTGCCTTTAATAAGTATGTGATCTAAATGGAGACAGGAGAGGTACAATTGGTAAAATCTTATTCCCAAACCCCCCCCCCCCGTGTGTTTCATTAGAGCATTAACAGGTGTTTTGGCACAGTACAAGGTTCGTTTGTATGGATTGCAGCCACATACTTGGTGAAGCCTTTGTAACACATAGGTGTGGTTTTGAGGTTTTGGCACACATAGCAGGAGCTTGTCTGGAATCTATCCAAAGTGGAATCTTCGCTTTGTATCCATAGTGTCCTACCCACCTATGTTGGGACAAAGATTTACATAGCTGACGTCCCTGTAAATCCTAAATAAATAAAACAAAAATGTTGTTCTAATTGAACACTCAGTCTTGCCTACTATAGTTCTGTTTTTAATGGAATATCCTGTGTTTGGCCTTCTGCAGACACATACAAGGATCCTCTTTGGTCAGATCATGTGACCTAAGTGTTCCTTATTTCCTAGAGCGAAAACCATCAGGAACTGGTGCACTATATGCTGCATTTGAGGTTGTTTGTTTTTTTTGGAATTGGGGGTTTCTCTGGGAGTATAATGGACTTGCTGTGTTCCATATTGTATTTGGTGAAAATGTGCCTGTATTATGCACACAGAAGCAGTGAGGAGTTAAGGAGAGCTCAGGCTATTGTCTTTGCAGTGCTATCTGGACTGTAAACATGTGTAACACCAAGCATCTGGTTTACTATCATCTACTGTTGACATTTAGGTAAAGG
The DNA here is from genome assembly GCF_037356315.1 of Lithobates pipiens. NCBI lineage: Eukaryota > Metazoa > Chordata > Amphibia > Anura > Ranidae > Lithobates > Lithobates pipiens. The sequence continues at coordinate 343,510,189 of NW_027507903.1, forward strand.
TCTGTGTATTTAGACTTTGTCTTTGTTTCATGTCTACTAAATGTCAGTTACTGTTTAAGTTGAAATGCACCCTAGAATTCTATGGACAAAGCTAAACTCTGGAAATTAGAAAAAATACCCCCCCCCACACACACACTGTCTGCAAGGTGTATACTCAATATGTTTCTACCCTTTGGCAACACTGGCCTCTTCTACCCTAAGTTCCAGTCTATTGGAGGCTTCCAGATTCCAGAAAACCACACCACCTTGGGGACTGGATGTAGGGATGAAGTCCTTATTACCTCAACCAACTTAAGGTGTGTGCATGCACGCGTGCTTTTTGTCCCCCCTTTACAGTGTACACTCCAAATGTTAAAAGGCATGAGTAGTTAGAGTTCATGTACCCAAGCTGTGGGCCTGAACAAGGGTCTGGTATGAAATGAAAGGGGATTGCCACACCATTTTCTCTTTCTTGAATATGACGTAATAAAATGCTGTCTTTCCCCATAAAAGTATGCTTATTTTTAATTTTTTTGCAGTGGTTAATGTCTCCAAATATCCATTTTGTATGTTCTCTGTTCACAAAAAGCAACCCTTTTTTAATAAAAGCTTGCAAATTATTCTTGCAAAAGGCCAGAACAAATTGCAATAGTCACCTCACATAGACTTTAGTAGAGTTTAGCGCTGTGTTTGGAGATCACTGAACCTCCTGCAAAGCGAACATTGCTTTGTTCGCTCATCTCTGATGCTGAGTGGAGGGTCTCTCTACACTGAGGAATGCCTATTACATTGATAGCCATTGGGAAGCATGCTCATTACTATGGTGGCAAGACTGCCCCTCCTCTTACATTTGGCAGAGGAACCCTAGTTAAGAGAGAGGCTGCTATAGTGTCAATTAGGGGTCCACTTTGAGTCTGATGTTGCTGGCATCACATCCAAGATGTGCGCAAGTTTCAGATTTTGCGTATGCAAGGGAGCAGGTTTTTACAGGTAAATAATACGCATAAGATTTTTTATGTGACAAATCCTCCTGTATAAATTGTCCACAGCTGCAGCAGTAAAACAATGGGTGCGTCACAATACATGGGACAGACAACATGTAAGATTTGTTATCCTCTGCTAGCAGTGACATTGCAGAGCCATGTGGTACTGTCTGACCTGCACTAAATAGTGGATGTAGGTAAATGTTAATATTGAACCCTCTATGCCAATGGGGAAATCCCTCCCCCAGAGCTATTGTTTTATTCCAGGTGAAGAGTGCAGGGGTCCATCCCTGCTGATAAAACACAATGATAACTAGCGGCTATAGCCGATGGCAATAATTGCATGCTAGAAATCGGACATGCCGGTTGTACCCAAGTTAATCTATGGATCAGCTTTGGTGCAATCAGTCTACCCATGGATCCAATCTCGGCTGCTCCGTGCTGAACCGGCCGAGATTCAGATATTATATGGCCGGCCTAAGCCTCCAGGGAGCAAACAAAGGTCCTGGGGTGACAGCCAGCTAGCGGGTAAACCCAAGCACCGTACCGAATTGATAGAAAAAAAGCATGGTCAAACATCTAATCGGTGAAGGCGGTAGCAGTCTGAATCTGGGTCCACAATACAGGCCTTGGTTAAATTTCTAGGAAGGATTTCAAAGCTGATGAAACAGAAATTAACAAATGCAGCAATTTAGAATTGGGATGGAAGGTTTAGTACTGGGAAACACTTTGAAAGATGAATAGCATTATTATTCTAATACAGGATTTAAATAGCTCCAACAGTTTCTGCAGCACTTTACAACATGAGGGCAGACGGTACACTTGCAATACAAATCAATACAGGAGGGATCAGAGGGCCCTGCTCCTTAGAGCTTACAATCTAGAAGGGAGGGTCAAGTGGAAACAAAAGGTAATAACTGAGTTGGAGAAAATTAAAATGCAGTTGTTAGGTGCGAGTATAATAGGCTTCTCTGAAGAGAAGGGTTTTCAGGGATTGTCTAAAAGCTAATATAGTAGGAGATATGCGGACAGATTGGGGTAGGGCATTCCATAGGATTGGAGAGGCTTTGGAAAAGTCCTGGAGGCGAGTATGGGAGGAGGTGATGAGGGAGCTAGAGAGCAGGAGGTCTTGAGAGGAACCAAGAAAATGAGTAGGTTGGTATTTAGAGACTAGGCTAGTGATGTAGCTTGGGGGGGAATTGTGGATGGCTTTGTACGTAGTTTGCTAGTAATTTGAATTTAATTCTTTTGGCTGAACTGGAGCCAGTGGAGGGATTGACCAAGAGGAGTAGCAGACCCAGAACGATTGGTAAGGTGGATGAGTCTGGCAGCGGCATTCATAATGGATTGAAGAGGTGATAGACTATGTAGAGGTAAGCCAATGAGAAGGGAGTTGCAGTAGTCAAGGCAAGAGATGACCAGTGAGTGAACTTTGTTGTGTCATTGGTTAGAAAGGGGCTTATTTTGGAAATGTTGCGGAGGTTGATGTGGCAGGATTTGGACAGTGATTGGATGTGTTGCTTAACGGAGAGTTCAGAGTCCAGGACTACACCTAGAACCTTGGCGTGTGGGAATGGGCTTAAAGTTGTGCCATTGATTTTGACAGAGAGATCAGAGGATGGGGCATATGGGGAGGCAAAATTATAAGTTTGGTTTTTGGATAGATTGAGTTATAGGTGTGACATCCAGACTGATATATCAGTTTATTAATGATGCATGAGGAGACCGAGGGAGTGAGCTGAGGGGTAGAGAAATAGATTTGGGTGTATAGTTTGTATACAACTATATAGATAAGACCAAAATGAGGGACAAAGGAACTTTTTCCCAAAACCGGGGCAGTCCCTCGAAATTTTAGATCATGGCATACATTCATAGAGAGAGATTTCCGAAGTTTAAAATTTCTTACTAGCCAGTCGTTTTTCACTCTGATTAATTCTGTTTTGTTTTTTTGTTTTTTAACTGAGCAGGATATCATCCAGTAGTAAAAGGCACACCTTCACACATGATAAATATAGGTGTAGCGGCAGACAGCAGGAAGATAAATGATCCTAGCATGCTCACTCTGCCAGCAACAGATGTCTGTTCTCAAATAGAAAGCCTCTCAGGTTCACTGTAAACCCATTAATCAGTCTGGATGAGCGAGCACTGGCAGGACACACTGGGCCGCCTTACAAAGGGCTTTGCTGGCCGAAAAACTGGAGCGAAGAGCTGGCCAATACTACTTTACACAGACAATACACAGGTTCCCTGCTTGTAACTGTCTGTAATGGGATAATTGTTTTTATAAACAAGGCATAGGCATCATTTCTATTAGGCCAACTTACACCAACCAAGAATTCACTATCGCATCAGCCATACACAAGACGTAGCATGTTTTAACGCAATAAAGAAATTAAATTAGTACAAAGGTTAATTAAACAGAAATCTGGGCTGCTAGAATATCCATATTCTGTAGTTATAAGTATACAGTATATATAACAGTGAGTATCACACCAGCCCATTATGATCAGTGGGGAATCCATGAACAGAACTCGTGCTGAATTGGAGCCGAGCGATACGGATGTCACTTTTGGGATATCCATATCTATTCAAAATTTAGCTTTTTTTTTTTATGTCTGAAAAAACATGACTACTTCATTACTTTTTTTTTTTTTTTTTTTTTGGTGGGTTTTCAAACTTGGAGGCAATTGGATGTAATGTATGCACGCACATACGCACACCAATAGACTGACATGGGGGAATTCTGCTTTTCCTTCCCGCCTGTTGTATATTTGGAGTTTTGTGTTAAGACTGGCAAAGAGCTGGGTTGGTTAAGGACACTGGATTCTGGGACGTGTGTGTGTGTGTGTAAAAGTCAACAGCTATAGTATTTGTAGCTGCTGACTTTTTTTACATTTTTAAAGTGGTAGTAAAGTTTCCAAATATAAAACAATAAAAAATAAAATCTCCCTGCTAGGTAATATGATTTGCTAGCATGCATTGCATACTAGCACATTATGAGAGACTTGCCTTAAAACAAAGCCCTGCCGATGCCTTCCTTCTGGATTTGCGGGCTCTGGCAGCTTGAATGGCTGAGCTGCGATGACATCACTCCCGTGCATGCCAGTGATTATTGCACAGGGCTCTGAAGGAAGGGCATGAGTATGCCCTTCCTTCAGAGTGCATGCGCCAGTGATATCCCCAGCTGCTGCTCACTGGAGTATCTCCTAAACAATGCACATATAGGAGATATTCATTTTATCTACAGATGAGCTTTATTATAAGCTTACCTGTAAGTAAAATATGACTGAATAAATGACCTTATGCATTCATGAAGTTGAATATCCAGATCTGGCAGATTTTTGAAAGCCAGATGTGGCCAAATTTATAAAAAGAGGATGCATCACATGGTGTGATAACTGTATACAGATTGAGACATGAAAGTCTCGTCAAACAGTGACGTATAAAACTGAAACCAGAACTCCAGTCTGCAGTAGTCTACATTTTATATTCCCTGCATGTTGTGCAGCTTTCTTCCCTTATTTCAAACAGACCTTGTTTCCAGACCATTCATTTCCACAAAATAAAAGGTTATAAGTGCGTTTAACATATTTATTTGCCGCATGGCCATTTTAAAGCCCAACTCCAGCCAAGTTTTTTATTTAGTGTTCTTTGTCCCCAGTAGTGAGATTTCCACTCTTCCAGTCTAACACGCTACAAAGGTTGTCGGTACAATGGGAACTACAGAACAACCGCCACACCGTGCTTTGCAGTAACTTGCACTAAAATTTATCACACATTAATACAGTGCACTAACATGAATGGGCTTTTAGGAGCTCACTTAAAGTGGTGTAAACCCTAACACACTTTAACCTACAGGTAAGCCTAAATTAATGCTTACCTGTAGGTGCTGCAAATATCTTCTAAACCTATATGGTTTAGGAGATATTTACAATTCCCTGTACAAGGATTTCTTCTGCGCATGCACCGATGTACTCGGCACATGCACCCTTTTTAGAAGGGTCACGGTGTGCCGTTTTCATTAAACGTCATGCTGTGACTGTCGGCTCCCGTGCGCACGCGACTCCGGCCAGTCACAGACCAGGAGTCCATGACCCCGGAAGGAAGATGGACGCTTCGAACCGGCGAGGAAATCGGTGATATCGCTTGCTCCTGTGTCAGGTAAGTGACACATAATGGACTACTATGTGATGCATAGTAGCCCATTATGCTTTGCCTTTGCAGGGAAACAAAGGGGAAGTAAACCCATCAGGGTGTACTTCCTCTTCAAAGCAAAATGACCGAGTCTGTCAAGTTGCATATCCAGATCTGGCATAGTCCTTTCCAGGGCCGTTGAATTGGCGATTGTAAGGAACTGATGCCAAGTCAAATTGATGTAGTACAGGTTACGTTTAATGATTTACAGGCACTCCCCAGGTTACAAGAGATAGGTGGTTTATGCTGGTGAAGTGTAGACCTTTTTATTTACCCAGAGAATTTACAGTGGTCATCATTGTTGCTGTATATGTGTGTATATATAATGCCAGATGCGGATACTGCAGTGGCTCTGGATATTTTGTCACATCTCATAGGCAAGTATCAACGTGCCCACCCTGATGGGGTTTTGGTAGTTGCAGCTGATTTCAATAAAGTGAATTTGGGGGCTGCGTAGCCAAAACTACATCAGTTTGTTAAATGTGCTAATTGAGGTGAAAATACATTGGATATGGTTTATTCTCATTTTAAGCATGCCTACAGAGCCATTCCACTATCCTATCTGGGTCAGTCAAAGAACCTTTCTTTATTGCTATCAGGCAGAAAATAGTTTGAGTGAAAAATAAGCAGCATTTGGCCAGAGATGTCTCTCTGTCTCTCTGTCTCTCTGTCTCTCTGTCTCTCTGTCTCTCTGTCTCTCTGTCTCTCTGTCTCTCTGTCTCTCTGTCTCTCTGTCTCTCTGTCTCTCTGTCTCTCTGTCTCTCTGTCTCTCTGTCTCTCTGTCTCTCTGTCTCTCTGTCTCTCTGTCTCTCTGTCTCTCTGTCTCTCTGTCTCTCTGTCTCTCTGTCTCTCTGTCTCTCTGTCTCTCTGTCTCTCTGTCTCTCTGTCTCTCTGTCTCTCTGTCTCTCTGTCTCTCTGTCTCTCTGTCTCTCTGTCTCTGCTACAGGATTATTTAGAAAGAACAAATTGGGAGATATTTGAGCAACAGGATTTAGATCTGTATACAGAAACAGTTGTGGACTATATAAAAACTTGTGTGGACAATGTTACTGAGGATAAATGCATTTTGAGTCTTTTCAAATCAGGAACCCTGGATGACTAAGGAAATGTTTTTTTAGAGAACGGAATGGAGCATTCAGGGTCAGAGATAAAGCAGTGTATAGTACTGCAAGAGCTAATCTGAGGGGCATAAAAGAAGCCAAATTAGCCTATAAAAAGATAATTGAGGACTACTTTAATGGAAAAGATGTGAGAGAGGGCTTGAGGGGTATACAGTATTTCTGACAACATAGAGGGACTACAAAAATGGAAGGGAATTCTAGTACTTCACTGATTAAACTCTCCCACTCTGATGCTTCTTTTCATTTAGTCCATTATAATAAATAACTATCAAACTATAGCCACTGTAATCCAGTCCAAATAGCATATTACTGTTTAAAGAAACATTAAAGAACTTGTTTCTAAGGGTAAGGCAGCGCCATCTTAAGTATTTGTTTTCTGAGTCCATAGTAGAGTGTATTTCCGCCCTTACATTGAGCACTTTTTGTACTGTTAACCAAGCCGCCTCCTCAATCCAACGTTTCTATGGCAACCCTGCTTCCCTGTTCATAGCTGACTTGTTTTGTTTTATTTCGTAATATTTACTCGTGCCGATTATCTAGTGTTTGCCTTGTCAGTCTTATCAGCTTCGGCTGATGCCCAGGTTTACACTGCATGTGAGGTCACATGGGGTGTAGTAGGACGCTCTGAGTGATATACAGTCTTGTGGGGTTTCAGTTTTGTGCCGTAGGAAGTTCTGATAATAGACAGACATGCACACAGAGTGTGCCGTAAATCGGGGGAGATATGGGCATGCTCAGTGACATCATTCTTCAGAACAAAAAGGATTACAAAAATAATCAAGTAAGGAGATATCTACAGGCAGTGATCATTAGGGTTTTTTATGCTGATTTACATGGGACATAGTTGTGGGGGAGAGTTTACAACCACTTTAAAAAAGGTTCTTCACACAGTTTGAGGTTGTATTACCAAACCAGGATATGGGGTGTTCTTTTGGTCCAGGAAACTGTATAGGAATATGCGGCGAGGCAGGCATCTAAGGCTATAAATACGAGAAAATAATCAGGTCCAGATGGAATCCCACAGAGAGTAGTTAAGGCCTGTGCTGATCAGTTAGCTGGAGTCTTTGCCAAGATCTTTAGTCGATCACCATCATCTGCTGCTGTTCCGGTATGTTTAAAATTCCATATCCGTTAGAAGCATTATAGAACATGTGGGAACCCCCCAGTTTCGAACTGACTTCATGGAAGAACAATGTCCATATCTCAGGCTACCCAATTTATTGAAATATGGATGTGGGCTGGACTTTAGCCCTCGGCCAATCAACCCTGGGGGTGTTCCTGTCTCGACCCACAGGATGTTTTGTGTTCTGAAATTACTAGAGTTGAATTGGCCCAGAATGGCGCTGATTGCTGGGTCATGGATTGGATTTCCAATCCCAGCGCATCAGTCCGATCGCAACAGTACCAATCAATGCCTGCCTGCCGCAATCAGGCGCCATATATCGGTTTTGTGTGGTTCTCTAGGATTCCACACATGCTAAAAATAGTTACATGTCCACGTAACCCATCACGTGTACGATCAAAAGGAATTATTTCCATCTCTCTGTCGATAATATTTTAGCTTGTATGAGAGATAAAATAAGTTCCTTAGATCTGTTGATATTAATCAGTTTGCAGACCGGCCGGGGCCTTGTGAATGCCCCCTGCAGATCTGTGTAGCCAAAATGACTAGCAGTTTTCTTTGAGGCCCAGGAAGGTGGCAATCTGTTTACTCTAATGGGAACTTTTATTGGCATCTAGGTGTCACTTCGATCCTAGAAAACTGGCTCTGTTCTTTTCAAATGCTAATGAATCAACATATGTGCATGACTGACATAGAATACTATATTTTTAATAACCCAGAATTAAACCTAATCTACAATTACACTACTTCTACAGATCACATCACATCTTGCTAAGGCAAAACTATCCTACGCTTACATTTTCGTTACAGGCAACTGTGGGAAGTTTGGACGATTATAGACCAATAGCACTGACCTCAGTACTAATGAAGTGCTTTGAAAGGTTGGCCTTGAAATATATCAAAACTAGATTAGATCCTTATTAGTTTGCGTATAGGGCAAATAGAAGCACAAAAGATGTGATGGCTTTAGCGCTGCATGGGGCACTTGGTCATCTGGAGCATTTGGGAAACTACATAAGGCTGTTTATAGATTGCAGCTCTGCCTAATACCATCATTCCAGATCGGTTGTGGTTGAAAAAAATACAAAAATGTAATTTGTCGCCCTTTATTTTTGGATGAGGGATTTTTTTGGGCCATCGCTCACAGGTGGTGAAATCAGATACGTTTTTTTTTTTCCAAGCAAGCAATAAGTACTGGAGCACCACAGGTTTGTGTGTGTAAGTCCCTTTCTCTATACGCTTTGCACATATGACTGCACCCTCTATTATGAGACCCATACTATAGTTAAGTTTTCCAAGGACACTACCGTAATTGGTTGTATCACTGGAGACTATGAGGAGCAATACAGGAGAGAGGTTGATGGGATAGTGTAATGGTGTACAGCAGTGGTCATCAACCCTGTCCTCGGACCACTAACAGGCCAGGTTTTATGTATTACCCTGGGTAGATGAACACTATAATACGGCAATGACTGAGCAGCAAATGATTTCACCTGTGATGTATTTCAGTTATCTTGCAAACCTGGCCTGTTAGTGGGTCCTGAGGACAGGGTTGATGACCACTGGTGTACAGCGAATAACCTGATCCTAAACACAGGGCAAACAACAAAGGAACTGATTGTAGATTTCAGAAGGAACAGGCCTGAACCAGCACCACTTTATTAAAGGCGTGTGCATGCAGCGGGTCTCTACATTTAAGTTTTTGGGGACATGCATTTCTGAAAACCTATCGTGGACAATCAAATGTTAAAGCCATTATTAAGAAATCGCAACAGTGTTTATATTTTTTGCGACTCCTTAGGAAGAAGGGCTTGGGAAGGAAGGTACTAGAGACCTTCCATGGCTCTGCCATTGAGTACATTCATGTATTGTATTCTAGTTTGGTATCCTAGTTGTGCGCAGGCAGATAAAAACGCTCTAAACAGTGGTTTGAACAGCGCAGAAAATTGTAGGGTGTGAACTTGTTTCTCTAGAAGAAATATAGGAGACTTTTTGCCTTTGTAAAGGCAAAAACAGAGACCAGACTCATCCTGGTTGTCATTTCTTTGAATACATTGTCATCTGGGAGACGTTTTAGGGTGATTTAAAACGAGGACCAATAATTTTAAAGAGCTTCATTCCCAGGGCTATTAAGGCTATTGATGCAGGAATAAGCGCAAGCATTCCTTTGTATTCTATGTATATCTGCACACTTCTGTATCGGTGTAAAAACTCCTGCTTGCTGCATTTCTGGTGCATATTTGGTCAGTTAAAAAAAACAGCCAAAACTGCTTTGAAAATATGTCAAAACACATCAAAAATGCAACACGGGTGTCTTTTTGATGCGTTTTGACATATTTTCAAAGCAGTTTTTTTACTGACCAAATATGCACCAGAAATGCAGCAAGCAGGAGTTTTTACACTGATACAGAAGTTTTTGAGTCGCATGTCCTGTGAAAAACACATCGCGAACTTGTATGTGTTCTTTATCATGTTTTTTGCTGCAGATCGTTGTGAAAGGTAGCCCAAGTTGAATTTGTATGAAAGTTGGAACAGGTAAATATTTTATTTATTTTTGGCTAGCATAGTGAAGGGTTAACACCCCCGTAACATTTGTTTTGCTGTCTGTGCCCCTGTTCAGAAGATTTCACCTCACTTTCTGTCACTGTGACAATTGGATGGAAAATTTTGGGTTGTCATGGAAACAAGGATTGGTGTTAAAGCTTCAGTAGAGACACCTTTGTTCCCATTATAACTTTTTGGAGTGAATTTCCCTTCCTAGGGGGTAGATTTCCTCGCACTTCCCTCCGTTTTTTTAAGTATGAGTTGTATGCAAGTTGGTGACTGCCTGTACTATTGAACACAGAGCTGCAATAATTTAGTTCTTTAACAGCGTGAAGCTTCTCTGTAAATTAGAAAAGCCTAAATGTAAGTATTCTTACTACCTATTTTGCCCAACCTGTATAAAAAAAAAGATCTGTATACCAACCTATTTTTAATTTGCTCTGGTCCGATCATGTGATCCTGCAGCTCTGTGTATTGGAGCACTTGATAATGACTGACTTCCAGGAGCTGTTGTGTCACCCATAGACTCCCATACCCTCCCTCCTCTCCCCTGCAGCAGTTGCTTACTGACCCAGGGGAGCATGACTGGCCTAAAGAGGGTTAAAAACATTTTTTTTTTTTTTTAATATAAGTTAGGTAGGATGGGTAGGATGAAGGGGGAGGGAATATTTTTAAGAATCTGGTCTGAAAATGACCACTGTATTGCCACGGAAGAGAATATGGAGAGAAATTTTTTTTTAGTCATCACCAGCTTCTTTTTACAGCACTGTTAATTTGTAAGGCAGCAACTTTGTTCATATTGAGCTGCTGTAACTCAATGTTAAAGTGGAGGGCCACTCAAAAAAATAAATAAAATAAAATATTTGCCTAAAAATAATCCCAAAAAATTGGAGGAAATTATATATTTTTTTAACATACCAGAAATGCCTGTTGCTAGGCAGATCGTCCTAATCTGCCTCTTCCTATTCCACAGCGATCTTTGGTCTTCTCCTTCTCACGTTGTCTTCTAGTGAATGGGGTGCAGTGCGTTCTGGGAACTGTGTGTGTCCCAGAACACAGCGTGCCCCATTCACAAAGTGCTGTGCGACTCGCGCATGTGCAGTAGGAAATGGGCAGTGAAGCCGTAAGGCTCCACTGCCTGTTTCCTTTAGTTGGAATGGCGCCGCCGGAACCCAAGAGCTGGTCGGCCCCGGGCGGCCAAAATCGTGGGCACCCAAGACGGGTAAGTGTGCTTATTAAAAGTCAGCAGCTACAGTGTTTGTAGCTGCTGACTCTTACTTTTTTTTTTTTTTTTTTTTTCCCCCGGCTGGCTCTCACCTTTAAACACATTTTAGGAGATATTCCCCTAATTTTAACTGCCTAAATAACCCTTGTGCAGTGATATCTACTTTTATTTAAAGTATTCTATACTTCTTGACTATGCTACTGGTAATTCTTGGAACCTTTCAGACGGTTTATGACTTCCTTGGCCCAATGTACTGGTAGAAAGATAGTTGCTGCAGTTGAGCTTTGCACTGTAATCTTGTATGAGATGTCTGCTTTCATTTATTTGTTCGGTTTCAGAGGCCTGTGGCTCGCGTTACACGTCTACATCACTGACGTTTCGATTATTTCTTTAATTTAATAACATTTTAGACATGTCTAGGGCTTTGGGCTTGCACTGGGCAGGGTGCAGAATAACAAAGCTTCATTTCCTCTGAAAATTCCTTACATTCTGAAATGATGTACGTTAGGCCTCCATGCACAAGATACTTTGATCTCCCAACAATGCTATGCAGTTTAACATCATGTTGATATCATTGACTTTGTAACTAAAAAAAAAAAAATGAGTTTGTTACAATACAGCATTCTTGCTAGACATTTTATTATTATTTTTTTCCCCTTGTTTTGTTGGCTAAATTCTATCTCTTTAGAAATGTAGGAAATACTGTAAGCTATACTTATGATGTCCATGAAGGTGAATAACTAGCTTGCTGGATGCAGTCTACATCCAGGGCTGATCACTTGCATGTGATTGTTGCATGAGCAGTTGCATGCAAGCAGCTGCGATTGGCTATGGGAGCTGGCAGCCTCCTTCAAAGGGGCTGCCTCCCACAGCTAAAACCACTGCTGGGGTTCTTGCACATTGCAAAGTGTGAATTTATCCTTGAACTTTAATTTCGGTAGAAAAAAATAAAATGTATATATATATATATATATATAATATTGCAACACAAGTCATATTGTAATTGAATGTTATTTAAAAATGACCTTTCCTTCTCAGTCTTCAGCGCTGTAATGCAATATGACTACCTGGAGGCATTCTGTACATAGTGCACAGAACACCCCCAGGTATGTAATGGTTACTGATTTTCCCAGAAGTCTGCAATAAAATACAAATCATTTTTTTTTTTTTTTTGGAATCCCCTGTAAGGAAATGTCTTTTTTTTGTTTTGTTTTTTTGAGCTACTCTAAAAGGAAATCGCATCTAAAGGCATGCAGACCCGACAGCTATCTGCATTTGAGCCCTGCAGGCGCAGCAACTGATTGATCATTTTAAACCAATCCCATACATATTCACATTGAACATGGACACAGACAAACACACAGCTATTCCTTCAGAATAACAAAAGGTAGGACTCTGCAACAAAGTTTGTTAAAATCCTTGCAATGCACATTGATCGCCCAGGGGAAGGTTTTTTTTTTTTTTTTTTTTTTTTTCCCTCAACAAAAGAGAAAACCTATAGATATAATATAGGTTGCCATAGCTGATTTTTAATCTAACGTTGTTTGTTAATTGGTGTTATTCCAAATGCTAATTCTCTGGCTTTGTAATATTTTAAAGCTGCTGACCCTAAACTAGAATGCAACAGTAGGGCGCCCATTCATGCCACTTAGGTTAACGCTTGTTAACATGCATGGTCTTCAGGCAGTCCATTCATTTAAATAAACGTGATCATGTTGCCTAATTCACCCCAACGGACCTGTAATATGTTTTGCAGAGCAATCAACAATAGTGTGTTAACTTGTGCCCTGCAATGCATAGGTTTTTTCCAATCTTTATTGCTTGCGCTGTTTTAAAGATTAGTTGTGGCAGATCTGCAGTTGGGAATCAAAAGTGTAAATGTTTCACAGCACTTTGTATTGGATGAGAGAGCTGCTGATCTATAGATATCCTGAAGATGTCGGGTAAACCATCATAACTTGAGATGCATTTTTTATTTTTGCTCTGAGCCCCATATTACTCAAGTTTCTAGGATTATACCACAAGACGCTGCTGGTTTAAACATTTGGCTGATCAGTCTGTGGTCATCTGACTATGGGATCATTTTGTTGGCACATATTTTGCTTCTCCTGAACCTTCACTTTCCTCATATCAATATAACCTTTGGGCAATTTGAACTGCATCTGATTTGCATGACATGAAATAACATGACTTAAATTGAAACTGTTCACATATATATGCGTTGCATCTGTTGTGCGAGTTTAAATGGGACTGAAACCACCGCCTGTGGAAGGGAATTCCACATCCTTGCCGCTCTTACAGTAAAGAAACCTCTACGTAGTTTAAGGTTAAACCTCTTTTCTTCTAATTTTAATGAGTGCCCACAAGTGTTATTAAACTCCCTTTCCGCAAAAAGTTTTATCCCTATTTCCAGTACATCCTTCCTGAGGACTGGTGCCCAGAACCGGACAGCATACTCTAGGTCAGTGATGGCGAACCTTTGGAACTAAATTTCCCATGATGCTCAGGCACTCTACAGTGTAGTGGAGCATCATGGGAAATGTAGTTCCAAAACATCTGGGGTGCCAAGGTTCGCCATCACTGCTCTAGGTGCTGCTGGGCCAAAGTCTTGTAGAGAGGGAGAATTATAATTTTATCTCTGGACTTGATACCCTAATGCATGCCAATATTCTGTATGCTTTGTTTAGCAGCAGCTTGGCCTTGCAATGCCATTGCTAAGGGTATCATCTACTAGGACCCCCAGGTCCTTTTTCCATTCTAGATTCCCTCAGCAATTCTCAGCAATTGCGCGGTCGTGCGACGTGGCTCCCAAACAAAATTGACGTCCTTTTTTTCCCACAAATAGAGCTTTCTTTTGGTGGTATTTGATCACCCCTGCGGTTTTTATTTTTTGCGCTATAAACAAAAATAGAGCGACAATTTTGAAAAAAACACATTATTTTTTACTTTTTGTTATAATGTATATCCCCAAAAATATATAAAAAAACATTTTTTTCCCTCAGTTTAGGCCGATACGTATTCTTCTACATATTTTTGGTAAAAAAAATCGCAATAAGCGATTATTGATTGGTTTGCGCAAAAGTTATAGCGTTTACAAAATAGGGATAGTTTTATAGCATTTTTATTAATAATTTTTTATTATTTTTTTTTTTTTACTAGTAATGGCGGCGATCTGCGATTTTTATTGTGACTGCGACATTGTGGGGGACCCATCGGACATTTTTGACACATTTTTGGGACCATTGTCATTTTATACAGTAATCACTGCTATATAAATGCAGTAATTCCTGTGTAAATGACACTGGCAGTGAAGGGGTTAACCAGTGGGTGGCAGTGTAGGGGTTAAGTGTTCCTAGGGGTGTGTTACTAACTGTGGGGGGGTTGGGCTTTCATTTAGTGTACACTGATCTCTGCTCCAATCACATGGAGCAGAGATCAGCGTCACTAGTTGCTAGGCAGAATGGAAAAATGTTGTTTACACAGCATTTCCTCCATTCTGCCGCTCCGTGAGACGATCGCGGGGATGCCCGCGGCGATCGAGTCCGCGGGTCCCGCGACCGGACTCACGGGGGTCCCGACCAGCGCGGGAGCGCGCCGCCGGTGCGCTCCCGATTGCAGGGCGGCATCGAATATTGGACGTACCTGTACGCCAATATGCCTGCCCGTGCCATTCTGTCGACGTACATCGTCGTGCGCTGGTCGGGAAGTGGTTAAAAAAAAAAAAAAAAAAGGCATGCCGGGAATGCTAACTGCACATTGGCTGTGCTCTCAGCCAAACTATCAAACCATCCAATGGCTGGTATCATAACGAATCACATGTGCAGCACCATAGCAGTTGAAGATTAAACAGAGGCAAAGATGGCAGCTTCCTTGGCTGAAAAGGATAGGGGAGTTTACTTCCACTTTAATTGTTCAGATCCTTTTGCAAGGTTTCCACATCCTGGGGTGAAGTTATTGCCCTGCTTAGCTTGGTGTCATCCACAAATAGAGATTGAATGGTTTACCCCATCCTCCAGGTCGTTTATGAACAAAATAAATAGCATTGGTCCCAGCACAGAACCCTGGGGGATGCATTGGCTAATGCTCTTATTTAACCACTTCTGCCCTCGAAGGATTTACCCCCTTCCTGACCAGAGTACTTTTTGCGATTCGGCACTGCGTCACTTTAACTGATGTGGTCGTGCGGCGTTGCACCAAAACAATTGACGTGCTTTTTTTTTTTTGGTGGTATTTGATCACCTGTGGGTTAATTTTTTGCGCTATAAACAAAAAAAGTGACAAATTTTGAAAAAAAAAAATTTTTTTACTTCTTGCTGTAATATCTAAAAAACAAAACAAATGCCTGGTTCCCACTGCCCAGTCTGTCTGGATAATTAAAATCCCCCATTTATGATAACTCTTCCCATCTTTGCTGCTAATCCAAATTGTGATAGGAGGTCCATCTCCCCCTCCTCCCTCAGGTTAGGGGCCTATAGCATACTCCCAGTATTATTTTCCCCTTGGCTTCATTTGTTTGGAGCTCTACCCATAAGGATTCCCCCTCCTCCCTAGCTCCTTAGTGATGTCATCTCTCACATTCACTTGTACATTATTCTTAAAATATAGGCATACCCCTCCCCCTTTTTTACCCTCTCTATCCCTGCGATAAATGTTAACCCTTGAATGGTTGCCAGCCCATCATGAGCTGTTGAAACGGATCTCTAAAATTCCCATAAAATCCAAATCCTCCTCCACAGTATCTCTAGTTCTCCCATCTTGTCTGCAAGGCTCCTGGCGTTGGTGAACATGCCACGTAGTTTAGAATGGTTGCATACTATCCTCTTATTTGGAGTTTTCCGAGGTTGCAACTAGGACTTGTTACTATACCTAAGGAAAAGGTGAAAAGAGAGCCTCACCGGCAGTAATTACTAGGGAGTGGGACCATGCAGCTTATAGATAAGGGAACTTTATTACACAAAAATATCAAATGGTAATACAAAAAACACTGGATAAAAATCCCATCACCAGCACCTCAGTAAAAAATTGATCAAGATGCAGCTGTGTCCCAAAATCCATACACATACATATGTCAACATTACATCCCTGGGGTAATAAAGCACCTGACACTGGTGAAGTGAAATCACTGTTGAAATACCATAGATAAGGAATATTCCCCCCACAGTGTACGGGGTGGTTGAGCAAAAATGGGGGGCTCTGTGAGTGCAGCAAGGGGGGGAAGCAAGTTTTTCTAACATGCTGTATGTATCCAAGTCCACAGGAGGGTGAAGCTGGGAAGTAGTGATGCAGTAAGGTCATATGTAATTAACACTTTAACAGTGGTTAGGATATCAGGACAGCAGTGCTGGTCCCTGACTGGTTTCACCAATGTCACTGTATGTGACGGTGCGTGGCCGGGAACAAACAGCTATTGAAATGAAAGCTGTGATCAAACAGGCGGCGGAGGCGGCTCTCCTGCACTAAAGCATTTAACTAGCGTTTAATGATGGGTGGCACCAGGGGTGGGGGCGGAGCCCTGCCCCACACCCAGGCCACACCCCATTTTCTGCTCCATTATCAGCCGTTTTTCTCTTTCGGTAAATTGCCGAAAAGGGCATTTTCGGCCGATAAGTTTCAGCGGCTGAAATTTCGGTGCATCCCTACTATTTTGTAAACGCTATAACTTTTGTGCAAACCAATCAATACTCGCTTATTGCAATTAATATATATATATATATATATATATATATATATATATATATATATATATATATATATATATATATATATATTTATTTTTTTACCAAAAATATGTAGAAGAATACATATCGGCCTAAACTGAGAAAAAAAAATTATTTATTTTTTTTATAGATTTTTGGGGGATATTTATTATAGCAAAAAGTAAAAAATGCGTGTTTTTTTTTGTTTTGTTTTTTCAAAATTGTCGCTTTTTTTTTTTATAGCGCAAAAAATAAACGCGGGGTGATCAAATACCACCAAAAGAAAGCTCTATTCGTGGGGAAAAAAAGACGTTAATTTTGTTTGGGAGCCACATCGCACGTCCACAATTGTCAGTGACGCAGTGCCGAATCGCAAGAAGTGGTCTGGTCTTAAGCCAGCAAAATGGTCCGGGGATTAAGTGGTTAAAAAGTGACAGAAAAAGGTGTTAAAAAGCTGCAAAGAAAAGCCCCAAAAGGAACCTAAAAATGCAACACGGCAATCTCCAGTAGTCGAAAGCAAAACTCATTCACACTCTCCACCCAAGGTCCCCACTGTTTAGCTTCCAGCCAGCAACCATGTGTTCAGGATTTCAGCGCAGATTTCTCTCCTAATAGGAGTTGATGCCCTTTAGACCCCATACACACTATACAACTTTTGTTGTCTGATTTTCCTTTAGATTTACCAAAACCATGTAGTGCAAGGGCCTGTCTGTTTGCATACAAATTGAAACTCTTAAAGCGGGATTCCACTGCCGTTTTTTTTTTTTTTTTTACCTGTCTCACTGTTGGGCGATTCCTACGGTGTCTTTGCAGCCACGATCGGCGTCTTTTTAACCCCCGGCGCGACGATTTCATTGCTAAGGAAAACTTTTAAAAAAGCAGTCCGGCAGTTTCCATTTTCACTGTGGGCGTTTGAAGCCCACAGGCATTTACTTCCTGGATGTGATGACACTGAGCTCCCAGCATCCACTGCTCCATCTCGCACATGCTCATTGAGTGTCCTCTTTGTTTTCCTTCCTTTTGCCTCATGTGCTATAGTGGTAATGGCTGATAGAGCTGCCTGCCCACTTTCAAAATGGCAATTTCGGCTTGACTGTGTCCCCCCACGGATCCCTGGGAAATGGCTAAAAAAGTTCCCAGGGACCATTGCGAAGCCGATAAACACGCCTACTCCCACGGGAGGAGAGCCCGGAAGTCGGCATAAACATTAAAAATAAAAGGTAAATACTGCATATTATTTTATTTCAATGGTCATAACTGCATCTATGTTCCAAAGCCATTTGAATAAGATGAACTTGCAATTTTCTGTACAAAACCACTTTAAGGTTTGACCTCATATTATATGGTTTTGGTAAATCTAAAGGAAAAAAATCTACAGAAAACTGTATAGTGTGTATCCAGCTTTATTATGTATTAGCCAGCACTGAAATTGCAGCTGTGATAAATTCTGTCCTGAGCCTTGCAAATTTGCATCTGAACCGCCGAACAAATGCTTTTTATTTGCAGTGAAAATGTACGTATAATTCTCACCAGACATGTGTTAACCCGGCCTTAAAGATGTTCTATACCAGCCCTTTTCATCCATTGAGCCTTCTGGGTTCTTTAGGGGTGCCTTAGCAAAATGCCAAAAAATTGGCCAAAAATTATCAAGACTGCTTTTTTTGATGCACAAAGCCACAGACTTTTTTTATTGTGTGCCGTTGCAGCTTTGGGTATTGTGCAGGCGAAACATTGGTATCCTAACAGTCGATGATGTAATTGGTCAATAGGGAGGATATTGAGTAGGGGTGCAACGGATCAGTGATCCGAACGGGTCTAGCCGCTTGGATCGGCACATGCCGTGCTCCGCAGTCTCGACCTTAGGAAAGGTCGCAGCTTCGGCCTAGCTCCGAAGCGGCGGCCATCTTTCTACACCCAGGCTGTTTACACTGATCGCTCCGATGGAGCGATCACTTGTAAACAAACCGACGTCATGTCATGACGCCGGTTCCTCTCTCCCCTCTCTGTACTAACCTGTACAGTGGAGGGGAGAGATCCTGAGATGAAAGCAGCCATCCCTCCATACCCTGCAGTACCCAGCAATACCCTGCAGTACCCAGCAATACCCTGCAGTACCCAGCAATACCCTGCAGTACCCAGCAATACTCTGCAGTACCCAGCAATACTCTGCAGTACCCAGCAATACTCTGCAGTACCCAGCAATACTCTGCAGTACCCAGCAATACTCTGCAGTACCCAGCAATACTCTGCAGTACCCAGCAATACTCTGCAGTACCCAGCAATACTCTGCAGTACCCAGCAATACTCTGCAGTACCCAGCAATACTCTGCAGTACCCAGCAATACTCTGCAGTACCCAGCAATACTCTGCAGTACCCAGCAATACTCTGCAGTACCCAGCAATACTCTGCAGT
Source organism: Lithobates pipiens (assembly GCF_037356315.1). NCBI lineage: Eukaryota > Metazoa > Chordata > Amphibia > Anura > Ranidae > Lithobates > Lithobates pipiens. Next base: position 343,529,467 of record NW_027507903.1, read on the forward strand.
ACCCAGCAATACTCTGCAGTACCCAGCAATACTCTGCAGTACCCCAATACTCTGCAGTACCCCAATACTCTGCAGTACCCCAATACTCTGCAGTACCCCAATACTCTGCAGTACCCCAATACTCTGCAGTACCCCAATACTCTGCAGTACCCCAATACTCTGCAGTACCCCAATACTCTGCAGTACCCCAATACTCTGCAGTACCCCAATACTCTAGCAATACTCTGCGGTGCCCTGCCAATACTCTACGGTGCCCTGCCAATACTCAGCCAATATTACAGTGGGGGAGATTGTGGATATTACAGTGGGGACTATATGGTGGTGGAATTTTCACAGGTTTTTTCAAATTAAATTATTTGCTGATCTGAAAAAATGATCCGATCTGTGACTCTGATCCGAGGAACGATCCGATCCGTGAGTTTTTTGATCCGTTGCACCCCTAATATCGAGTGCCTGCACAGCATCTTGTTTGCCCCGCTCATCATTGGGGTCACATTAACTGAGGGTGAAGAGAAACACTGGAACTCGTGCCATTACCAGTGTGCAAAGGTGTATGTGCTTTGTGAGAATAAATTGCCTCTAATGTTGGGTGTCCTTAATGTGGGTGCCGCTGTATAATCTAAAACTTAGCGTTTTTACATTTTACAATCCATCATTTTAAAGGGTGCCTTGACTTGAGTAACCATTTTATACTGCAACTTAGCCTTGAGAAAGAAGCTAAATTCCTCTTTTGTTGGACCTGTCAGGGAACGAATAGCCACCAGAGCCTCTGGAAGTTATTTAAGGCTGTGAGGCCAGGTGTCATCTTTACCTCCATTAGACCCCTTTCACACTGGGGCGTTTTCCAGGCGTTTTTCATGCGCTTTAGCGTTAAAAAATACGCCTGAAAGAAGCCGCAACTGCAATCCCAATGTAAAAGCCCGAGTGCTTTCACACCGATATCCCTTTCATACTGGGGCGTTTTTGAGGCGCTTCAGCGTTAAAAAAAGCGCCTGAAAGAAGCTGCAACTGCAATCCCAATGTAAAAGCCCGAGTGCTTTCACACCAAGGCGCTGCGCTGGCAGGGCGTCAAAAAAGGTCCTGCAAGCAGCTTCTTTGCAGCGCTTTTGGAGCGGTGAATACCATGCTCCTAAAGCGCCCCTTCCCATTGAAATCAATGGGAAGCACCTGTAAAACGCCAGAAAAACGCCTGAAAACGCTATTGGCAGCAGCGTTTTGTGGGCGCTTTTAACCCTTTATTTGGCCACTAGCAGGGGTTAAAAGCGCCTCAATAACGCTCGAAAAACGCTGGTAAAGCGCTGCTAGTTTAAGCGGCGCTTTACGATCGTTTTTTGGGCGCTGACATTGTGAAAGGGTTCTTAAAGCACTTGGGCTTTCACATTGGGACTGCAGATGAGGCTTCTTTCAAGCGCTTTACAGGTGCTTTTTTTAACGCTAAAGCGCCTGAAAAACGCCCCAGTGTGAAAGGGGTCTTAGTAAGCTGCTTTCGGAGACAACATTCTCAATACAAATAGCTATGGGGTTAGATCTAAAACAAGAGTAAAGATGGGTGGATCGATCTTACTGTTAAAAAGAATAATAGGATAACTGTATTGCTCTCACATGGTGCCCTGATGTGTACATCTCTTCCTTTATGGAGATCCACCACAGAGTTCTGCTTCTGCTTACAGTCCTACAGTCATGGTGAACTGTTGGTTTCCTGTCACCATCGCCATGTCAGTGCAATATTGTTATACCCAATATATGTTCTTCACCAACACTCCCATTCATGTTTAATGTTACAGCTGGTTCTAGGCTAATAAGGAAGTATTTGACATAAGATATTTATTGTTACATTGGAACCCATAAAGCAATTTTTATTAGAGTTTTGCAAGCATTTTACATTTGTATTCAAGCTTCGGGAGCATTTAATTGAACTAATAGAAAGCACTAGGACAAGGATATGCAATTAGCAGACCTCCAGCTGTTACAGAACTACAAGTCCCATCATGCTTCTACCTCTGGGTGTCATGCTTGTGGCTGGCAGAGCCTTGCTATGCCTCATGGCACTTGTAGTTTTGCAACAGCTGGAGGTCCTCTAATTGCATATCCCTGCACTAGGAGGAGGAGAGCTGCTGTATTGCCAGAAAACATGCAACAAAAGGCTTGTAAAATGCTCATGTTGAGCATTTTTCAGGCATTCCAACTTCCCATTGAAGTCTAAGGCCCTAATCTGCCTAAAAGAAGCTCATGTACTTTTTTATTTTTTATTTTTTTTTTCTAAGCGAAAGGCATTTTTGCTTTTGTGATAAAACGCTCAGATGTGAATAGGGGGCCATTGAAATTAATGGTATTTTGTTTGAGATTAGAGCTACAAGCTTCAAGCAGAAAATCACTCAGGTGTGAACAGGGCCTGAAGCGCAAACTGCTTTTCATTTTGAACTTGGATCCGTTTTAATGTATTAATTTATTGGCAGAACTGACAAAAGACCAAATGTGCTCTCTTAGGCTTCATGCACACGAGACGCAGATGCAAACGCTGCTGGACACATGTTGAAACCCGCGTTTAGAAATGCGCGTTTTGCCGCGATTTAGCGGCGTTTTACCGCGTTTGCGTCTAGAAGCGTTTAGTTAAGCTAACATCATAGACCCTCCCCAGCTCAAAAAAACAGTATTAACTATTTCAGCAATTTTGTGAGACCAGAGTGAGTAGCAGCAGCTGTGAGAGCTGCAGTGTACTTGTATTTAGCGTGTCACTTGCCACGGCACCTGCCACAAGTTGTGGATTGTCCACTTGCCACGTCACTTGCCACGTCATCTGCCACAAGTTGTGGATTGTCCAACTGCCACGTCACCTGCCACAAGTTGTGGATTGTCCACTTGCCACGTCACTTGCCACGTCACCTGCCACGTCACTTGCCACGTCACCTGCCACAAGTTTTGGATTGTCCACTTGCCATGTCACTTGCCACAAGTTGGGGATTGTCCACTTGCCATGTCACTTGCCACAAGTTGGGGATTGTCCACTTGCCACATCACCTGCCACGTCACCTGCCACAAGTTGTGGATTGTCCACTTGCCACGTCACTTGCCACATCACCTGCCACGTCACTTGCCACAAGATGTGGATTGTCCACTTGCCACGTCACTTGCCACATCACCTGCCACAAGCTGTGGATTGTCCACTTGACACGTCACCAGCCACATCACCTGCCACAAGCTGTGGATTGTCCACTTGCCACGTCACTTGCCACATCACCTGCCACGTCACTTGCCACATCACCTGCCACAAGTTGTGGATTGTCTACTTGCCACGTCACTTGCCACATCACCTGCCACGTCACTTGCCACAAGATGTGGATTGTCCACTTTCCACGTCACCTGCCATGCCACCTGCCACAAGTTGTGGATTGTCCACTTGCCACGTCACCAGCCACATCACCTGCCACAAGATGTGGATTGTCCACTTGCCACACCACTTTCCACGTCACCTGCCACAAGATGTGGATTGTCCACTTGCCACGTCACCAGCCACATCACCTGCCACAAGTAGTGGATTGTCCACTTGCCACATCACTTTCCATGTCACCTGCCACGTCACCTGCCACAAGTTGTGGATTGTCCACTTGCCACGTCCCCTGCCACGTAACCTGCCACAAGTGGATTGTCCACTTGCCACATCACCTGCCACAAGTTGTGGATTGTCCACTTGCCACGTCACTTGCCACATCCCCTGCCACAAGTGGATTGTCCACTTGCCACGTCACTTGCCACGTCACCTGCCACAAGTTATGGATTGTCCACTTGCCACGTCACATGCCAGTCACCTGCCACAAGTTATGGATTTTCCACTTGCCACGTCACCTGCCAGGTCACTTGCCACGTCACCTGCCACAAGTTGTGGATTGTCCACTTTCCACGTCACTTGCCACTTCACCTGCCACGTCACTTGCCACAAGTTGTGGATTGTCCACTTGCCACATCACTTGCCACCTGCCATGTCACTTGCCACAAGTTGTGGATTGTCCACTTGCCACCTGCCATGTCACTTGCCACAAGTTGTGGATTGTCCACTTGCCACCTGCCATGTCACTTGCCACAAGTTGTGGATTGTCCACTTGCAACTGCTTAAAATATTTTTCTAATGGTTTTTCATCATTTGCAATCATTTTTGAGATTTTTAATGTAAAAAAAAAAGGTCACCTTTAAAAACGCATATAAACTCAAACGCGGCTAAACGTGGTAGCGGCGTTTTGCGTCTGAAACGTGGAAATTTTTGCTTCTGAACGCATTTTTTTGCTTCTGGAAAAACGAGATTAAACGCAACTGCATAAAAACGGAAAAAAACGAGACTGTGTGCATGGACACATAGGATAACATTGAATGAGTTCAGGGGCAGTTGAAAAAACTGTCCAACTGCATCTGAACGCGCGTTTAACTGCGTCTCGTGAGGCCTTAAAGTGGCTGTAAACCCTTTACAACCACTTTAACCTACAGGTAAACCTAGATTAAGGCTTAAGTGCTTGAAATATCTCCCAGACCTGCACGATCTAGGAGATGTTTGCAAATCTCTGTACGAGTATTTCTTCTGCGCATGCCCCGGAGTTGGAAGGGGCACGCTGTGCCATTTCTAGCTCAGGCCATGTCATTAAAGGCGGCTCCCGCACGCATGTGCAGGAGTGACGTCACGTGACTCCGGCCAGTCACAGAGCCGGAGTTCGCGGCCCCGGAAGGAAGAGGGGTGAAGATTCCACGCTCGGTACTAGCGAGGAAGACGGGGACATTGCGGACTTCTCCTGCAGGTAAGTGTCACATAATGCCATGCATAGTAGCCCATTATGATTTCCCTTCAGGGAAAGAGAGGCAGTAACACCCATCAAGGTTCACTTCCACTTTAATGAGATAGGTTTTTGCATTCTAATATCAACAGGAAATTGGTAAAAATAAATCTTTTAGCAAACTTCCTGCTAATACAGGTAAGTCTCCGCCTGGTAGTCTTCTTTATGGAGCGTGTGATGGAACAATTTTTTTCTCAATAAATAATTGCCTCAGCTGTCAGGCAGTAACTGTTTGTTTGGCCATACACAGTTTTGAATCTCGGCAGGTTCAGCAGTAAGTGGCCGAGATTTGAACTGTTACTGGGCAGTCAATGTGCAAAGTTGATCAACTTTGGTACAACCAGCCTGCTGGATTCTCTTGCGCTTATCGCTAGCGACCGTGTATGGCTAGCCTTAGGAAACATTAGTCTATCGGTAACATTGTGGAATTGGTGTCCTGGTGCCTATTTAAAAGGGTCTTTTCGTTGAAAGCCAGGATGCAACTGGGTAGATATCCCAGTGGTTGAACAACCTGACGGCTACTTATCCAGGACCCTAGTAGGAAGATTTAAAATTTTACAGCATATTGCCACTATTTAAAAATCACACGGGTGTAATCCTGTTAGCCGCTAAGTAAAAAAAAAAGTGAAGCTCTTGCCTATAACAGACCTGATTCTATTTTTACTAGGAAGTATAGAAAATAAAAGTTAAGATGCAACTAGTTGCTATGGAAAATGATACAAAAAAAAGCGCCACTGCCCATTGCAGTAAGCTGCATTGGAGGGCACCATAAGATATAGATGGGGCCAAGGATAAATCCAAGGAAAAAAACAAGCTTCCTTACCGACCAGTTCGCAGACAACCAAATAAACCTAACAGTATGCGTTAAAAGCAGGGGTTTAGCCTGCACAATTTGCAAATGCATGCGCAAGCTACAGAGCCCCGTCAAGGCACCCTGGTAACGGTGGTCCCTAACACTAACTTATAAGTGTCCCCACAATGGAAGCACATGCATTCTGATGGATGGGTGGAGGGCAGGTGACCCGAAGGGGAGCCCACCCCTTAAAGTGCAGGGGCACCCAGCATGTAGCTCAATGGCTGAGAAGGTATATTATAGAGATGCCGTTAAAAATCACGCCTGTAAAAAGCCTCTCCTGTCTCTCCAGTGTGAAAGCCTTAGAGCAGTGATTCTCAACCAGGGTTCCTCCAAAGGTTCCTTCAGCATTGGGCAATTTCTGCCTCTCAGATAAGTTCCCACTGACACCGTTGTTCTTTTTAGCTATCTGTAAGGAGCTAATTCTTCCCAATGACCACAAGTGTAAGGACCATTCTTCCCACTGACCATCACACTATTGTATCACGAGTTTTTTTAGCAGGGGTTCCCCAAAACCGGAGAACTATTTCAAGGGTTCCTCTGTGTTGAAAAAGTTGAAAAAGGCTGCCTTAGAGGAATAAAGCTATTGCCATTAACAGACACCTTGTAGTACATACTATTACTGTTAGGACAGTTTATTCTGTATTGTCTACTAACAAGTTACCTTTAAGTGCTGAACATTTGTGCAATTCTTAAAATTTTTGCCAGAAATACAACCAACGTATGTAGCTGCTGTAAGATGTACACAACAACAAAAAATACCACATACAACCATTCTCACTGCTGAATGGCGTGGAGGCTCAGAGGCTCCAGGATGACAGGAGGTTATGGGAATGGACTGAAGGAATGATAATTCTGTTATCCCAGCTGGGAAGTCTCTTGAACTGACCTCGGTCATTACTGGGATAGAGAAAAGGAAGCCAAAATTCACTGAGAAAATCCATGCGAGGATTCAGTTACAATTAATAGGATCACAATGCAGTATTGTGGGGTGTAAAGAAATTCCTTTGAAATAATCCTTTAAACTATAAAATGCAATTCTCCCTTGAGATGATACAGACAAGTTCATCGTCCTTCTCATCTGAGAAAGGTTAAACCTTCTAGACATGAGGAACGTGATTCTCCAGAATGACCAAATTAAAGCAGTTCACTGAAACCCAAATCATGGAAGGCCACCTACAGGTCCAATGTGTGCCTATACAGACACTGCAGGCTATTTCCCATAGCATAAAAACAGGGCCAAGGATAAAACCAAGCTTGCTTACCGACCAGCTTGCAGACAACCAAATAAACCTGTCTAACAGTATGCGTTATAAGCAGGGGTTTAGTCTGCATGCATTCACAAATGCATTCTTAAGGACCCGTGTACACTGCTGCTGGTAAATAAATGGAAGTTTACCAGATGCCCCGTCTTGGAGCTGTAAAGCGGCCACAAGTCATGTGAACGGCATAAAGACAGCTCTAAATAGCTATTTAGAATGCTTGTTTTTAGAAAGGATTTACAGTGTGGTATGCTGGCCTCTAATAGAGAGGCTGGCAGTGCCAATTTGGGGTTTTTTACAGTGCCTTGCAAAAGTATTCGGCCCCCTTGAACTTTTCAACCTTTTTCCACATTTCAGGCTTCAAACATAGATATAAAATTTTGTATTTTTTGTGAAGAATCACCAAAATGTGGGACACAATTGTGAAGTGGAACGAAATCTTTTGGATTTTTGAAACTTTTTTAACTAATTAATAAAAAAATGAAAAGTGGGGCGTGCAAAATTATTCGGCTCCCTTGCGTTAATACTTTGTAGAGCCACCTTTTGCTGCGATTACAGCTGCAAGTCGCTTGGGGTATGTCTCTATCAGTTTTGCACATCGAGAGACTGAAATTCTTGCCCATTCTTCCTTGCAAAACAGCTCGAGCTCAGTGAGGTTGGATGGAGAGCGTTTGTGAACAGCAGTTTTCAGCTCTTTCCACAGATTCTCGATTGGATTCAGGTCTGGACTTTGACTTGGCCATTCTAACACCTGGATACGTTTATTTGTGAACCATTCCTTTGTAGATTTTGCTGTATGTTTGGGATCATTGTCTTGTTGGAAGATAAATCTCCGTCCCAGTTTCAGGTCTTTTGCAGACTCCAACAGGTTTTCATCCAGAATGGTCCTGTATTTGGCTGCATCCATCTTCCCCTCAATTTTAACCATCTTCCCTGTCCCTGCTGAAGAAAAGCAGGCCCAAACCATGATGCTGCCACCACCATGTTTGACAGTGGGGATGGTGTGTTGAGGGTGATAAGCTGTGTTGCTTTTACGCCAAACATATCGTTTTGCATTGTGGGCAAAAAGTTTGATTTTGGTTTCATCTGATCAGAGCACCTTCTTCCACATGTTTGGTGTGTCTCCCAGGTGGCTTGCGGCAAACTTTAGACGAGACTTTTTATGGAAATCTTTGAGAAATGGCTTTCTTCTTGCCACTCTTCTATAAAGGCCAGATTTGTGCAGTGTACGGCTGATTGTTGTCCTATGGACAGACTCTCCCACCTCAGCTGTAGTTCTCTGCAGTTCATCCAGAGAGATCATGGGCCTCTTGGCTGCATCTCTGATCAGTCTTCTCCTTGTCTGAGCTGAAAGTTTAGAGGGACGGCCAGGTCTTGGTAGATTTGCAGTGGTCTGATACTCCTTCCATTTCAAAATGATCGCTTGCACAGTGCTCCTTGGGATGTTTGAAGCTTGGGAAATTTTTGTATCCAAATCCGGCTTTAAACTTCTCCACAACAGTATTACGGACCTGCCTGGTGTGTTCCTTGGTCTTCATGATGCTCTCTGTGCTTTCAACAGAACCCTGAGACTATCACAGAGCAGGTGCATTTATACAGAGACTTGATTACACACAGGTGGATTCTATTTATCACCATCAGTCATTTAGGACAACATTGGATCATTCAGAGATCCTCGCTGAACTTCTGGAGTGAGTTTGCTGTACTGAAAGTAAAGGGGCCGAATAATTTTGCACGCACCACATTTCAGTTTTTTATTTACTAAAAAAGTTTAAAAAAATCCAATAGATTTTGTTCCACTTCACAATTGTGTCCCACTTGTTGGTGATTCTTCACAAAAAATTAAAATGTTATATCTTTATGTTTGAAGCCTGAAATGTGGCAAAAGGTTGAAAAGTTCAAGGGGGCCGAATACTTTCGCAAGGCACTGTATATTCAATAATGGAGGGGTGGTGTGGAGACAGAGCAGAGCAGGGCAGCGTATGGTGGAGGGATGCACTTTGACCACGGTGATCAGAGCTGAGTAGACCTGTTTATCGTGGTCAGCATAGAGGGGCATACAGGCATACAGGAAGTGGCAGGTTCAGGGAGGGTTTTTTTTTTTTTTTTTTTTTCCTTTAACAGTTTTAGATGGGGGCAGATTACACAGCACAAGCATTGTGGTGTTTAATCTGCTTTAACGGACCAGGATTTGTATTTTTATTTTATTTTGTTGGGTTAACAAACACTTTAATATTTGCAAATGGTAACAGTTGCTCCCTGTGTATGTTGTAATTGTTCTTTTGAATTTTTCCTACTTGTTTTGTTGATGTAATGAATGCATCTGAATGGCATTAGGTGCACTCTAGTTCTAAAATTAGCATGTATATTCCCATTTCTATTCTGTCCCAAGATACATTAGCTGTTTCCTGATGGTCCTTCCCTGGAGGTTCATGCCTTTTTATTTTGTAAGGTTTCCAAGATTTTCTGCATGTTTTAAAATCTGTAAAATGTAGTTTCTCAGTGTGCATATGAAGTTGCAGCTTGCAAGAGCCTGCCGCCTTTACTAACTAGATGTCAATCATCACATCTAGCCTTTTCTTCCCAAGGACTTGTTCTTCCCAGCCCACCCCTTTCATTGGATTTCCGTTCTTTCAATCACGAAGGCTCAGAAATACATGTAGGTATTACCTAAGGCAGAATGCCCACTCTTCCAGACTGATATTCACCCCTCAAGGTGTTTATATTTTTGCATTACTCCCTTCAGGAACCAGCCCAATGCTTTCACCAGGACTAAGCGCTTTTGAGAGGAGTACTGAAAGCTCAGGACATCCTTTTTCTCTAGGAAAGGTATTTCAACCATTTGGAGACTACAGGGGGACATGTCAGCCTGTGCAGTGAAAGAGCAGGGCATATCAGCACAAGCCTTGGCTATTAAAGGATGAGACAGGTTGTGCTTCCAGCACAGCCAGAAAATTGACCATGCTGGGAAGGATGTGCTTCTATGCCAAGCGTGGTCAGTTTGAAATAGGAAAGCAGGGGGACTGGCATGAGATTTCTAGGTATTTCACACAAAGGAAGCAGTACAAAAAAAACAGGATACCTTTTCAACACCGATCTAACATGCCCACATCAGAAGTATAACCTGTTAGGGTAACATATGCTTTAACTCGGCTTTATATTAAGTTGGTGTTTATGGCACTGAAATGATGATCTGGATTCTGACCACTATTCATTATGTATAGTTATCCTTTAAAGTGGAACTTCAGTCATTTTTTTTTTTTTTTTCATCTTTCCCTCTAATAAATATTCTGCCCTTGTTTTTAACTTTGGATAGTAAAACTTTTTTTTTCTGCCAGTAAATACCTTTATACAGCCCACTTCCTCTTTCTTGTCTGGTAAAAAGCCTAGGCTTATAACATCATGCACAGCTCTCTCTCTCTGGTGAGCCTTTACCAGGAGGGGTTGAATTGTCAGAGGGCCAATGAAAGCTGCAGAGCTGGAGATGTGCCTCTGTAAATCCAGGGCGTGATCAGGCAGCAGCTTCAGCTGTCCACAGTTAAAATGGTTGCAGCCTAACTTAGTGAAGATGGATTTCTGCAGCATATTTAGCAAGTACAGAATCGCTGTGTGTGTGTGTGTGTGTGTGTGTGTGTATATCATAAATGTATATCAGAATGGGAAAGATGTTTTTATTGCAATTTATGTGAGCAGACTGCAGTTCCTCTTTAAGTTGCTTCCAACTGCTCCCCAAAGTCTTATACTTCCCCGTCCATGGTCCGATGAGATCTATACTGTATGGCCCATGGGGAGTCGCACAGCCACTACAGCTTACTTTCTGGCTGGTCTTTTGCTTCTTATGTACACAGGCACAGTAAACACCATTGTTTTCTAATGAGCAGTCATCTATAGTGCGTTTTTCAATGGTCGATGACTCCTTTTCCCTATGAAGGAAAGGGCTAATGCTTCTCCTGCACAGACAAAATTTACAGTGGTTGTTTTGCTGCTCCTCCTGAGCTACACAGCATAGATCACAGGAATATGGACAGGTAAGTGTAAGGCTGGGTTCATACCTCTGTACTACAGTACTGCACCATGCACACAATAATGCATTGTGGTGCCATTCATTTTCAATGGCAACCCAGTGTACTAAAGCAATGTATGGGCTGCCCTAATGCTTCAGCCCACTGCCAGCTGAAAATGGGTCACAGGAGTGCAAAATGAACTGTGATCTATAGGAGAAGCATAGCCTAAAAAGCTTTGGCTATACTTCTTTAATACTCTGGCCAAAGAAATGAATGCCTAAACACGTTTGCACTAACATGGATTTTCTCCTGCCAGGAGAAAGGTGTTTAGAGTTGTGCAAATGCCCAATTTGCATAGGGTCTTGTGTTGAAATACATATTGGTGGTATTGTTTATTTAACAGCCTCCTGTTGTGGTTAGTGTATTTTTACAGCTGGCTTCACTGGCTGTCAAAACACCTCAACAGTGGCTGCATCTGATTGAATCCAGCCACTGTTCAGCTGACCATTTTCTGTGTGGCTCCTTCAGTTTTTCAGCTGACAGGATAGTAAACTAGGTGCAATTGGCACAGCATATTGTTGGCCTAATGCACACAGACAAGTTTTCTTTAGCGCTGTCGTGTCTCCTTGGTGTTTAGGATCTTCCTGATTTGTATGATAACAGCAAAAATAAACTGCGGTGTTCTTGTTGGCATAGTGGTGTGTTGGATGATTTCTCTAATTCTACACTTGTAGCTTGGCTGCTGATTTTTAGCTGGTTACACAGTAGGTGGTCTGTTCTGTTGAAGTAAGCTCTGCTGTGAATTCCTGACACCTATATATTCTGGCTTGCTATTTGAGGCCAATGCCAGTATTTTTAAATAGCATTTTTTTGCTGCACTTGCTAGTTAACTCACACAGTGTATGGAGAGGTGTCTCCTACTGTATACCGTATTTTTTGTATACCTCTTTTTTGAGGCTGAAAGTGCCCCCCTCGGCTTATACTCGAGTCATCGCTGTCTGCCCGCTCGATCAGCGTGTCGAGCAGACAGACAGCGGCCATTCTATCATTCAAAAGCCGCGCCTCCGGCTCCGCCTTCGCCTGTGATAGGCGGAACACTGAATTTCCCAGCAGCCTGTGTTCCGCCTATCACGGACATCGTATCATCCTCGTACTACGGACGAGGATGATACGATGTCCGTGATAGGCGGAACACAGGCTGCTGGGAAATTCAGTGTTCCGCCTATCACAGGCGAAGGCGGAGGCTTTTGAATTTTACAATGGCCGCCGAGGCGCCGACGAAGAGGGCACGGGACGGAGGCAAGGCAAGGCACGGCACGGGACGGGACGGAGGCAAGGCAAGGCACGACACGGGACGGAGGCAAGGCACGGCGGCAAGGCACGGCACGGGACGGAGGCAAGGAGGCAAGGCACGGGACGGAGGCTCGGGACAAAGGCTCGGGACACAGGTAGGCTGGACACACACACACACACACACACACACACACACACACACACACACACACACACACACACACACACACACACACACACACACACACGGATGGAGACACACACACACAGGGATGGATGGATGGAGACACACACACACAGGGATGGATGGATGGACACACACACACACAGGGATGGATGGACGGACACACAGGGATGGACGGACACACAGGGATGGACGGACACACACACAGGGATGGACAGGCATGTCTCACCCTCGGCTTATACACGAGTCAATAAGTTTGCCAGTTTTTTTGGGGGTAAATTGGGGGCCTCGGCTTATATTCGGGTCGGCCTATACTCGAGTATATACGGTAAGCATTTACTGAAAATCTATTAAAGAGAAACGCAGAAGTATGCAGATAAGGACTCATCTAGGATATGCATATCAGCAAAGTATTGAAGCCGGTGAATCAGAAACTATCATTTTCAGAAGGATGACTGTCATTGCAGCCTTTATTTCTTTTATGACAGGTTTGCTTTTAGAAGATTTACCCCATTTTACGCCATTTTTTTGAGATATGAAACTGTTACTAACTGATAATTGTGCAGTCGTGCAATGCCGTACCCAAATAAAATGTATGGCCTTGTTTTTCCCACAGAGCTTTCTTTTGGTGGTATTTATCGCCTTTTGCAGTTTATATTGATTGGTTTGCGCAAAAGTTATAGCGCCGTCTTCAAACTATGGGATTTTATTTTATTTTTTTTAAACTAGTAATGGCGGCGATCAGTGACTTACAGCAGGATTGCGATATTGCGGGGGACAGTCAGGACACTGACACTGACACTTTTTAACACCAGTTTGACCAGTGACAATAATGAGTACTAGTGAGTACTAATGACACTAGCTGGGAAGGGGTTAACATCAGGGAGAATCAACTGTGTGCCTAGCTAGTGATTTTGTGTAATGTGGGAGGTGCTTTTGCTAAGGGAATGCCTAGATCTGTGTCCTTGCTGTGTAGGAACACATGATCAGTGCCTTCCCTGACAGAATGGCGATCTGCCTTGTTTACAGATCTCCGTTCTGCCAGTGTGCTGAACATTCAGCAGGTGCCGGCAGACACGAGTCTGCAGTACCCACCTCTGGGCTGATCACACAGTGGGAGCAAGCCGGCATGTGCACGCCCTACGCAGAAGAGCCGAAAAAAATATATATATACAATTTTATATTTACACATATGTGTGAGATTCGGCTCTTCTGGGTAGGGCATGCGCACCGGCTTCCTGCATATATTATATATATATATATATATATATATATATATATATATATATATATATATATATATATATATATATATATATATATATATATATATATATATATATATATATATATATATATATTAGTGTGATCCGGTGTACTAAATCCAGATACTATGTGATACAAATGCCACAGAATCTTCCTATACCTTCGCTGATTGAGCCAAATCTGCCTTCCATGTTTACTTCACATTTTCCCCTCCCAGACACTCCAGCTACGTTGCAGATCAACTCATCCCACTGTAGATACTAGGGCTGCAACTAACGATTATTTTCATAATCGATTAGTTTGGCCGATTTTATTGTTTTCGATTAATCGGTTAATAACCTTTAAAAAAAAAAAAAAAAAAAGTGGGTCAAATTGATGTTCATTTTCAACCACAGTGATGGAAAACTTGGAAATAGAAAACTTCTTAGTCAATGGAATTTTCAGACAGTGGATGTGGTTTTCGTTCAGAAATGACATTCATTTTAAAAACAGAATGTTAAAAACAAGTGGAAATTTCAAACAAAATTCTTTCATTCAGCGAAATGTACAAAGATTTTTCGTCTGAATATTCTCATCTGAAAACTGATCTGTGTGGCCAGCATAAGGCTCGGTACACACCTATGCAGTTTGCTTTTGATCTGTTTCTGTAGTGCTTTTTGCTGTGCGTTTTTGATTTTTACGCATTTGATTTTACTGCAATTTGTATTTTTGCATTTTTTTTTGGGCAGATTAAAAAACACAAATTGCTGCAAAAATGCATTACATTCTTTTCTGCAGCTTCTCCATTGAAGTATATTGAACCAATAAAGAACCATTTTGCGTTAAAAGTCCCCGACCCTTTCAGATGTGAACGTGTCCCATGGAAACCATGTAAATGAACTGTAGTGCATTTCTGCAAAAAGCACAAATAGATGGGAACCAGGTCTAAGATGTTTACGAACAGTGGGGTTAAAAAATTAGCCCTTTATAGTAGAAAAAAAAAGAGCAGATAATCACTACTGTAAGGCTCGGTTCACACAGGAGGCGACGCGATTTGCCGTGCCGCGGCCTGACAAGTCGCCCCCGTTCTGTACTACGGAACCGTTCTAAGAGGAGCGACTCGAGTCGCTCCGACTTAGAAAAAAGGTTCCTGTACTACTTTTGGGCGACCTCGGGCGACTTGCATTGACTTCTATACAGAAGTCATTTGCAAGTCGCCGCTCAGGTCGCGGCGCGGCAAGTCGTGTCGCCTCGTGACGCCCCCTGTGTGAACCAAGCCTAAGGGGTTCATTTTTTTTACTGTAGAACAGTGAATATTTACAGTAGCGATTATTTGCTCTTTTTGTACTATAAAGAGCTCCTTTTTTTTTTTTTTTTTAACCCCATTGTGTTACTGTCCGATTAATCGATTATGAAAATAGTAATCGATTTAGTTGTTTCAGCCCTAGTAGATACAGCCTACATAAGAGGAACAACTCTGCTCTGACGTTAGGAGCAGTGCAGCATTGTTGCCACGCCATCACAAGGAAGCTGCATTAGGTAGACACTGGAATGATCAACAGGTATTTGTGGGATTTAATAGTTTTCTCTGAATCTTCCTATGTGCAGTTGCACATATTGTGTGTTGTGTTTTTTTTTTTTTTTTTTTTTTTTTATGGGAGGCCAACATTCTACTAAACTAGTTAATACATCATAGAGGCTGATGGACTAGACAGGATGCCAAAATCTTTGATCCTGAGAAAGTTCTGAAGGCATCTAATCTGACCACAATGCTCCAATGTTTAAGAATGTATTCTGTACCAGAGCCATGAAATGACAGAGCTGAAGCTTGTGGTTGCCTGGGAACACCAGCCCTGAAGTACTGGGATGCTTTTTTTTGCCTAATCAAGCTAGTTGGATAAGCTGCATATTCACTAGATCATTTGTGAAGCTCTGTTATCTCTTGGCATAGTTTTTTTTTTTTTCCCCCTTTTAAATTCTGTTTTACAGACCAAGCTGCAAATGAGAAGCTTAAAATATCTCAACACAAGCGAGAATGTAATTCTAGGAAAAACAAATGCAGCTGTGCTGAGAGGAAAATCCTTTCAAACACTCAGAACTCTGGTTTGGAAGGTGCCCGCTGGTTAGAATTGGGATCTCAAAGGTGCTGCCATCTAGCAAACGAGGCATATCAAAGTGCGTCTTTTGTGCATATGTACTTCCTTGCCTAGCTTCTGGTTGTTTGTATGTTTAAACAAGTGAACATATCAAGTATTTATGCTTCTGTCTCTCACCTCCTGACCTGGTGTTACTGGTGTAAACTTGTATGATGTTTGGTGTTACTGGTGTAAACTTGTATGATGTTTGGTGTTACTGGTGTAAACTTGTATGATGTTTGGTGTTACTGGTGTAAACTTGTATGATGTTTGGTGTTACTGGTGTAAACTTGTATGATGTTTGGTGTTACTGGTGTAAACTTGTATGATGTTTGGTGTTACTGGTGTAAACTTGTATGATGTTTGGTGTTACAGAGAGAGAGAGAGAGAGAGAGAGATGCCTTAGGGAGGAGCTCAGGCCTGTTTAGATCTTGGTGTAAACCCACCTGAGCTATCCTGCCAGAAAGCGGTCATCGCAGACTGCCAATTATAGGTGAACGAGGCATTCCCCGCCCCACAGCCGTGTGTATATGTGTGGCTGCGAGGTGAGGAAAGCCTTGGCCTAATATGACTGCCAGTCCACAGTGACCGCATCCTGACAGGATAGCTCCGGTGGGTTCAGACTAGTGTCACAAGCTCATCACCTTCACAGTGAGCCAACTTTGGGGGTCTTTTCAGGTTTCAGTGTTATTTCCCTTTTACAACATCTAGCTAGAATATTCTAATACAGGATTTTTTTTCCCTAAAGATTAGTATTTTGTAGCTCCTTTATAGCGACCTTGTCAATAAAAAAAAAAAACCTAAATGGCTAACTGTAATACAAAAGTGTGATTATTTGAATGTTTACTGTTCTTTCTGTGTCTACCACCAGAACAGCGTTCCTTTCAAGAGAAAAACTACTTCAGCTGAAGAGTGCTGGGAAATGGACATGCCCAAGTGTATCAACCTGTAGCACTTACATAGCGGGTGCTGCTGGGTAGAGGGGGGGAGGCACGAGAGCGCACACAACCACTCTCCTCCCCTTCTAGTTGTTGACCCAGATGTGATGTGTAATGTCACTTCCGGGTCTCCATGTACAGTTTGCACAGCCACCAAGGCCGGAATAGAATGTAATGCAGTGTGATGTGCCGTTGCATTACATTTAGTGGAGCACAGGGGAGACATGCAGGGTCTTGAAGAGAACCTGTCACCAAAAAAGTTCATCACATAAGGGACAAACATAAATGCACGCGTCTGGCGCCTGCATCTGAAAGCATCGTTGGCAAAACAGTTTACAAATCTCCGCACATGCCAGAATGAGAGCAATAATTCTAGCACCAGACCTCCTTCGTAACACTAGACTGATTTATAGAGGGCTTTTAAAGCGTCGCCTATGGAAAATATAGGGTACTGACATGTTTAAGGTTAATGTTGGGTATCTATTTACTCGGTGTAACCTCGGCTTTTATATTTTGTCAAAGAAATGGATAACTTTAATATTATTGTGTGTGTGTGTGTTTGTGTGTGTGTGGATAGAGAGAGAGATGATGGAACATAAAAAAATTGGAATTACCACTATATTGATATCTAGATCAGCCTTTCTCACCCTTTTCAACACAGAGGAACCCTTGAAATAGTTCTCCGGTCTTAGGGAACCCCTGCTAAAAATGAGAAATCTACAATTCATGATACATTAGTGTGATGGTCAGTGGGAAGAACGGTCCTTACACTTGTGGCCATTGGGAAGAATTACCTCCTTCCAGATAGTTAAAAAGATCAATGGTGTGAGTGGGAACTTATCTGAGAGGCAGAAATGGCCCAATGCTGAAGGAACCCCTAGCAACCTCTGGAGGAACCCTGGTTGAGAATCGCTGATCTAGGGTGTCTGTTTTCAGAAAATATATATAAAAGTTTGGGGGTTTTATGTAACCTTCAGGCCTAAATGATTTTTTTTAAACATGTGCAAAAACTGTTCTGGCTGTGAAAGGGTTAAATAAGTTCACCTTCGGGAACATGTTACTTGTTCCACCTGTAAAACTGTCTCCTAACTTAGCTGGCTCCTAGATTCAAACGTGTTAAGCCCTGCTTTATAGTACTTTATTATTTAAAATCCAGAAAGCTGCAAAGATTCCGTTTTTAATGTGTAGTACTATTCCGAGTGAGCAGAGATGAACTGCAGGTTAACATTGCTTTAAATATTGGATTCGCATGTTGGTTACAGAAGGTTCCGCCATGGTGACCTGGTGTTGGCAAACAATATATTGGTACGTTTTTAAAGAGGAAGTAAACCCCTTCAAACCACTTTGACCTACAGCTAAGCCTAGATTAAGGCTTACCTGTAGGTCCAAGCAATATCTCCTAAACCTATATGGTTTAGGAGATATTTGCCCGAAAATGGGCACTGCTGTCTACGGCGCATGCGCCGTAGACAGCGGCGTGCAGGCGCACTAAATGCGGCAAGTCCAAGAATGGATTTGCCTAATTTGTCGACTCCCGTGCGCATGCGCGGGAGTGACGTCATCGCGGCTTCGCCGCTGTCATTGGTCGGAGCTGCGAGACGCCACCAGCAAGATGGACGCGGCGGACTACAGGGATCAGCGGCGACTTCGCTGGCTCCTGTGTCAGGTAAGTGACACATAATGAGCTACTATGCGATGCATAGTAGTCCATTATGCTTTGCCTTTGCAGGGAAAAAAAGAGGAAGTAAACTCATCAGGGTTTACTTCCTCTTTAACCATACCTATATTTTTTGTGAAATCCACTTTGGAGAAGCCAATTTAGTTCAGGGTCAATATAGTTAAAAAGTGTTTTACTTGTATATGTTGAAATCTCACAGGAGCTTTTTGGCTGGTGTACATTTATAGTAGGGCTGCAACTAACGATTATTGTCATAATAGATTAGTTGGTCAAAAAAAAAAATAAAAAAATCGGTTAGTTTTATATCGCTATGCAGTGGTAAATATAAATAACCAACTATATGGTTAGGGCCGGTTCACACAGCGAGGCGCGGCGAGGCGTCTCCGACTTGCCTCGCCGCGACCTGCGGGGACCTCAGCGGCGACTTGCAGAGGACTTCTGTATAGAAGTCAATGCAAGTCGCCCCCGAAGTCGCCCCGAAGTAGTACAGGAACCTTTTTTCTGAGTCGGAGCGACTCGAGTCGCTCCTCTCAGAACGGTTCCATTGTACAGAACGGGGGCGACTTGCGGGAGCGAGGCGAGGCGAGCCGTGTCGCATCGCCTCGCTGTGTGAACCGGCCCTTAGGGAGCAAAATATCTAAACCACTCTAATAGTATATACAGTAGATCTCTTCTGTCTGTTCTTCTCAAACGGTGAATCTGGTAAATATCTCAGAGATCACATTTTTTTTATTTAAAAAAAACAAACAATGTCTTCCTTCAAAATAATGTAATAATCATTAGTGGGTTCAAATAAACATTTATTTTATTTGGGAAAAATTGAAAATAATAGAAAACTTCTTGGTCAAAAGAATTTTCAGACAATGTAAGTGGGTTTTATTCAGAAATGACATCCATTTTAAAAACAAGTGAAAATTTTCATTCAACATTCATTCAGTGAATGTACAAATTGATTTTTGCGCACGTGATTTTGCTGAGATTTGCGTTTGTTTTTTTTTTGTTTTTTGTTTTTTGCCCAATTTGTTGGGCAGATTAAAAAACACAAATTGCTGCAAAAGCGCGTTACATGTTCTGCAGCTTCTTCATTGAAGAATATTGAACCAAAAAAGCACAGTTTTGCATTGAAAAAAGTCCGTGACCCTTTCCAAATACACAGCGGTTGAAAAAAAAACATAGATGTGAACGTCCCATAGGAAACCATGTAAATGAACTGTAGTGCGGTTCTGCAAAAAAGCACATGTAAACCAGGTCTAAGACGTTTAGTAACATAATGGGGTTAAAAAAAATTATAGTATTGTGTACTATGGATAATTCCTGCAGAGTTGAACAACTCTTATATTCAAATATGTTAATTGGTGAAAACTCCTACAGGAAATTGTTTGCGTTGGTGACCGAAAAGGCTAGTTGCATAGCTATTCAGAAACTCCTAGAAAAAAACAAAACCTTGCATGTTCAAAAACTTGTGCTCCTCATACTGTCCACATATGGTAATAAGTTATGCTGAGTTGAATTTTTTTTTGTTAGATTTTTTTTTATTTTTTTATTCTTTTTTGAGTACAGATGGCCTGCCTTTTTTATTTATTTATTTATTTTTTTTCTCCTTCCTCTCCTCTCCTTGTGCACTGCAGATCTGCACTTACAGACAATGTCACAGATGCACAGTGATCTTGATGTGGAAATGAGTCATGCATGTGCTAAAATGTTAGAGGTGTGACATGACATGCACTCATCAGAAATGGGTTTCCTAATAGAGGGTTGTTGGAGGAACATGCATATAAATGATCACTAAATACATAATGGATATTGATTTTGTATTAAAGTGTTGCAATATAAATAAAGAGCGTTCAAGAAAATAGAAAACTGGAACTCCTAATTGGGAAATGAGGATGGAGGCATAACTAAATATTTAAAACCTGGAATGGATCAGTTTTCAAAGTCCAGCTCCTATACACCACCACACATTTATCTTTCCTTTTTTATTTTACAATATTTTTATTTGATTGAAAACGAAATACAGGCAGTTGACTAACCACAGTACTGATATTATATTGTACAGAAACGTGGCATAGTAATCCATTACATTAGAATGATATCAAAGATATACAATGTGTAAGATCTGACAGCTGAGTGAAAAATAAAAAATAAATCTGAAATGCTGTAAATCTTAACCGCCAGGAATTTGTAAGCCTGTGTGTGTGTGTGTGTGTGTGTGTGTGTGTGTGTATGTATGTATGTATGTATGTATGTATGTGTATATATATATATATATATATATATAATGTATGTATTTATTTTCTCTGTTAAATATTTTTTTTATATTCATTTGGGCATCTTGTCAGTTTCACTGACGTTTTCTCATTAAAGGAAATCCAGTAAGAACTATTTTCACTGTGACTACAATTCTTTTTTTTTTTTTTTTTTTTTTAGTAATGATCATGAAATGAAACCAATATGACGCTCAAAAAAGAAATGTAGACGTTGCTGTGGTCACTACTATATAGTGTACAGCACAGCTGCTTACAATGTGCGGTGGTCAGGAGTATGTAGGAGAGCATCAGAATTTGAAGTGTATCTATACTCTAAACGTTTTATTTTTTTGGATAGAATGAGGAAAGGTCAGTACCCCTGTCAGGTTCTGCTGCGATCCAAGTCTGTATTCAAGGATTCCCCTTACTTTCTGTTCTGGGACAACCTTTTATGAGACAGAAACTAAAGGAAAATCTGCAGCAGGGGAATGGACAACAATAAATACTGACGGAGGTTCTAGCAAAAAAAAAAAAATACATTTATTTCTGTCTGAGCTCTGAGAGATTTGTCATCACTTCCTATTCGAAGGACAATTTTTATTTTTTTATACCTATCAGGAAGGGAAGAAATCTTTGTAATTGGGCCTCCAACTTCAATAAAACCTGAGAAGCGTTTTAATCCTTTGCTATTTATCCAAAAAAACGTTTTGGCTATAATGGACATATCAAGTGGCAAAACTAGGTGGCTGAGGTGTGTCCAAACCAGGCAGTGGGGTCCAAAACATTGTTACGTCTCTTGTAAAGGTACATGGATACAGGCAAGGGATATTCATTTTTATCTTTATCATCAAGAACCACTATTTTTGGTAATGAGGTTCAAATGTTGCTTACAATCATCTACTCGTGTACTAAATAATGAATACGTGTTTTGAGTGAGAAAGATGGGTACCTCTCTTTACGTGATGCGGCCAGCAGACATTATGTAGGATGTTTTAAAGAATCCATTAGGACGGGGAATATATACCACTACTTGTAATAGAAAAAAATAGTCCTATCTAATTTACACACCCATTTCCTTTTAAATATACCTATACCGTGACCTAAAGAAGACGCAATTGGCCTAATGTGATGAGCGAACAGACATTATCCGTATACTGTGAGTACAAGCACATACTAGGGTTATACTTTTGAGGAGAGTGCAGGAAACCGTGCCATGCAAAATTCCCATGAACTATAAATAAAACTGGAAATACTGGAAACTGTGTGAATCACCCCGATGGCGATTTATTACTTTGCTCCTACAACTGAAAACAAAAAGAATAATTGTAGATATTTCTCATAGGGTCCGACAGGCCTGGCAGCAACTTGTTTGTATATGGCCTTTTATTGACATGATTCAGTTATTTCTACAGAAGAGTACACAAGGCAATAAACCCATTTTTATTAGTTTACAGCTTCTATGTTATTTTTTGGTGTCCCTGTTGAAGATTTCCCCTTACTTCCTCTTTTAGGAAAGAAAGTAAAGGGAAATTTCCCCAACAAAAACATCAATAAAAAGTTGTCTGGTGTTCTAGTCTTTTACCACTTTATTTTTATTTTTTTTCCAAAACATACACATATGTTGTGATGCAGAAACATGTAATACAGAATATGATGTTGAACATGACATCTTAATTGCATTTTTAAAATATTGGTGTGATTCGTGGAGAGATTTATAGGGTGAGGGTTGGCTCAAGTACGTCAGGGACTACTTAGCATCTAGGAGTCTCAAGTTTTAAGAAAGAGGCATTGGGGGGGAGGTAGCGGGTTTCTGTATGATGGTGAGTATTACTGGGTTCCTCAAGTGGGAAAGGGGGTCCGGGGTAGGTGATGTGTTAAGGGGGGAGAGGGCAGGAAAAAGGATTAAGTTGTGGGAGGAATAGGAACGAGGAGGCTAGTGGGTGTAGCAGCGGTTATAGGGGGTGTGCCAATGAAACGGAGGGGGTGGGTGTCCATCTCTCTTTCCCTCCGTTTGGGGTAGTAGGTAGGTTGTTGGCTCTTTGGAATTCTGAATGGTAGTGTGGAAAAGCCCTGGGAGTAAGTGTATTTGACATTTATTTCCAGTTATGAGGTTAATCCTGGGGCGCACTGGAATGAGTTGGGGCCGCTTGGCTGTCCGCAGTGATAAGGTCTCGGTATTCTGCTGTTGTTTGGAAGTTGGTCCAACAGGCCCATTTAGTTGAGAATTTGGAAGGTGGGTCATGTGCGATGCTGATGAGGCTTTCCATTTAAGCTGCTTTGATTTTGGTTAACCATTCTTCAATGGGGTTTGTAATAGAACCCCAGTGGCCTGGGATGCATTGTTTTGCGGTGTTTAGCATGTGCATTGCTAGGGACTTAAAGTAGTTCCTGTGTGATAGTGTGAAATGGTGTAGGAGAAATTGTGCTGGGGAAAAATCTAGTTGGTATGTGGTTATTTTCGTGATTACCACTTGAGGATTTTGAGAGTAGGAGGTACCCCCCAAAAACTCTTTGGAGGAGAAGCTTGTTTGCCTGTACTTCTCCTGTGGGTCATAGGAGTGATGTTCTTTTGCACTCTTGTGACCTATTTTCAGCAGACAGCAGGCTGAAGCCCGCTGTCAGCTGATGTCACAGAGCTAAGGAAAGATTGCAACCATATGGTCGGGATCCACCCACATGCCTGGATCGGCACCTGGCTTGGCCTTTCAGCGAGCCACTGAGAGCCTAAGCTGACTGCTCCCACCCCCTCCACAGCCCAGTGAGTGAGGAGTGGCAGAGCAGAGTGCCAGTGACTGACCTTCACCAGCTATCTGCTCACGGAGCTGTGAGAACAGAGCGATCGATGGTGTTTGATTGCTTGGTTCTCAGTGTTAGAACCGGCCAGGGTGCAGATGAATTTTTACCATCTTCCCCTTCTGTGTGCCCTTGGTTGTTATTTTCTAAGCAGATTTAACAAAATTTTTTTTTTTTTTTAATAAATTTATTTTTCACATGCTTTTCATTTAACATTATGTTTTTGGCTTCAGATTGCAAAGAGATGCATGGATTATTTTTGCATACTGAGTAAGGAAGTTCATAGATTATGTGAATTGCTTGACTCCCCCATCAACAAATTTTGATGGGGGGGGTGATCTTTCCCGCGGTGCTATTGTGTTCTCGTGATGCAGGAAGCTTTTTCTTCCAGGTGAACACAGGATTACTTCTATAGTGCTGGCAATAATCGCATGCATGAAATGCTGGTTGTATCCAAATCCATTGATTAAACGACTTTGGTACAATCAGCTTGCTCAGGCATGAGTCGAATCTCAGCTGGTTCCTCCTAAACTGGCTGAGATTCGAACCATCTATGGCCAGCCTTATAAAGGTTATGCTGAAACAATAGAACCAAAGCTAAAATGTAAGAATTGTTTGGCTAATAAGGTATACTATAGGTATGGGCGCTAAAGTTGTTTAAAAAAAAAAATCTGCTTTAAACATTCAATTTTGTTTCTAAGAAAAATAATACAGTTACTTTTAGAATGTGAAAATTTTACTGACTCCTTCCTCTCAAAGTGACAAAACGCTCATATTTCCCTGATCTGGAAGAATCTATTTTGGAGCTGCTTGGATGGGTGCTGGGCCAGTCTATTCACACACGTCCTGGGCCTGCTGTGATTTGCTTTTCACTTGTGTGCACACTTTATGGATAAATCATGGCATATTGTGCTATTTTCAGATCAAAGAATAGGAACATGAAACTGCAGTACAGTTTGCGTTCTAGTGCTTGATGTAAATTAATGAATATTGTTTGGAAGAGAAAAATTGATGGGTGACTTTTTGACCCACGCTGTGTATGTATGTGTTGGGAAAGGAATTTGGCTTATTAACAAGTAGCACTGTGTTTGTGTACATGTAGAGTAAAAGTAATGTTTTCTCATGACTGGGCTGTATGTGGTCCACAAAGTCAGAATCAAATCCGTTTTTCTTGATTAGCACTATGTCTGGGATGCAGCATATCAAAATAAAATGGGTGCCGACTCTTTGGGATAATCTGCCATGGCCCCTCTGCTCATCCCAGTAATAGGGCCTGAAGCAGATGGCACAGGTATTGCCACTCAGGAGGCTGCATGCACACACCTCTATAAAAGGACACTAAATTATAGAGGTTTGTGTTTATATATATATATATATATATATATATATATATATATATATATATATATATATATTATATATATTTCACTGTACTAATGACAGACTGGGAAGGGGTTAACATTTAGGGGGATCAAGGGGTTAAATGTGTGCTGCTTTTACTAAAAGATCTCTAAGTTTCTCATCCCTAATTTGCAGGGATGAAAAACTGACCGATCGTTCCCGCTGTACAGAGCCCTGTGTTTGTCACTACATGACTCTGGGCTGTGATTGTACATAGCTGATCAGCATGTCCCAATGAATCATTGGCGGAACTTGCTGACAGGCTCCCGTTGTGTACACTAATGCATGTGCACACTCTAATCCCGGAAGCATGCAGCGATGTATGCTTTGCCTGTGCGGGCCACCTGTCCAAAGTGCATTGCGAGCAGGCGTAAGTTGTTGGTCTGTGGTCAAAATAAACACAAAAATCAGCACAAGGTACACAACTTACTATTTAATCCCTATTTCTCCAGTCATCTTCCAGGACGGCACACCTGAGATGACTGGTCCACCTGACAGGAAACACAATCAACAACAAATTTAAAAGTCCCCACCCCTCCCTCAGACCCTCAGTTCTTGATTGTGTTTCCCACAGGATGGCAGCGAAACCAAGTTTCTTTCTAAAGTTTTTTCTTTGGGGTCTGGGACCCCGTGTTTTTTTCGTGAGGTTCCTTTCCTGGGACTTAAACAGACAGGGTCTGTGGTGCTCCCTTGTATACCCCCAGGAGAAATCTTGGGGGGTATTCCTCACTCAAGGTCTCCTTAGGGAGCCTTGTATGAGCCTCGTGGGACAGGGGAGTTGTCCCAGTAGGCTATTCCCCTGTTGTCTTGGCTTACCTGCACTTTCGTTGGTGGAGTGGTGAGGTGATGCCTTTTCCCTATGCGGAACGCGGTTGGCGTGCGTTCCAACGCCACAGCGCATGTCCGGAAGTCCAGGGGCGTCACTTCCGGGTATCGAGTTCCGGAGTGGGACGGCTGGACGCACCGGCGTGCGTTCCACCCTCAGTGCGCAGGACCGGAAGAGGCCGTACGTCATTTCCGGGCGGCGGACCTCCTTAAGATGGCGCCGATCGGCGCGTTTTTCAAATAGAACGGGGGTGATGTGATACACCCTGTCTCCTCGCACGGCAAGACGTTTTCCCGGCACTTGGAAAAAAGAGACAACAAGGGGACGCTCGAGACCTGATCCAGCGATCCTGCAGGGCAGCAAATCGCCATGGAAGAAGGTCCGTCTGAGCAGACAGTCGTTGAGGTCGCCACTGGGGGTGAGTGATCCAACTTTATTTAGGGGCAGGGTTCTCTGGGAAGAGCTCCTGTGCCCCTTTTAGGACTTGTGTAGCTAAATTGTCTATTTTTTGACTATTCCCAGGGACCGAAAGCTCTGCCCAGGGGTCAGCTGCTAGGTCTAAGGGGAAGGTTACTTCAAAGTCCAGACGTTGTGTTTATTGTAACTCTAAGTTAGCACCAGACCACTCCAAACCTTTCTGCGATCGTTGTATCATCAAACTCGCAGGCAAGGAGACCGCTCAGGTCGTGAAAGAATGTAGGGCCTTACAAGCAGAAATGTTGGCTACCCTTCAATCTTTTCAATCCACCCTTGTGAAGGGTTTGGAGGAAGTACCATCAGAGAGAGAGACTTCTCAGTTACGGGAAAACTTTTCCACATCTTATGCGGAAAGTTCCCAGGGCCAAGTTTCCCTATTATCGGAGGTGGAGGAAGGCCAGGTCCCAGATTGTAGTTCTGGAGAGGAAGATTCAGACCAAGATAGCCAGGGGGAGGCTAAGCTTGGGGGTTTTTTGTTCTCGAGTGAGGACATGGAAGGTTTATTAAAAGCCATTTACACCTCAGAAGATATTCAGGTTCCCTCTGCTCAAGTCTCAGCTCAGGATAGAGTATATAGAGGTTTAGGAAGGTTACAGTCCAGAACCTTTCCCATCCACCAGTCTCTGAAGGAGATAATCCTCAGAGAATGGAAGGAACCTGAACGCAAGCTTCTCAAACTGAAAGCTTGGAAAAGGAGGTGTCCCTTTAAAGATGAGGAGGAGGAAAAAATTTTTAAAGCTCCTCGCTTGGATGCAGCCTTAGCGCAGGTATCTAAGAGGTCCGATTTATCCTTTGAAGATTCCGGAAATATCCAGGATCAGATGGATAGAAAGTCGGAAACTTTACTCAAAAGAGCCTGGGAGGCGAATGCGGCAGCAATGGCGCCTGCCCTAGCTTCCGCCTGTGTAGCCAGAAATGCTGATACCTGGCTTGGCAAATTAATGGATCATGTTTCCCGCTGTAGGGAGGCTAAAGAGATCGTAGACTCGCTGGAGGTAATCAGTCGAGCAGTAGCATATGTGGCAGATGCAGCAGTAGAGACTGTTAGGACCACAGCTAAAGCAGCAGCACTTTTGAACTCTGCCAGGAGAGCTCTATGGGTCAAGACCTGGGATGGGGATTTTACTTCCAAGTCTCGCCTATGCGGCATCCCCTTTGAGGGTTCCTTGCTGTTTGGTTCAGGCCTAGATCAGGTTTTGTCTCGATCTACGGAGAAAGGCAAGAAATTTCCTGTAAGGCCCAAGAAGGAAAGGGGTAAGAAATTTTTTCGAGGCCCCTATTCAAAGACCCATCATAAGGGGAAAGCTGAACAAAGGAGGAAATGGAACTTGGGAAAAGGAAAAGAAAAAAGTGCAATTCTTTTCTCCAGCTCCGGAGCCTCTCAGAAAGAAGGCAAATGACGCCACCGTAAAGGTAGGCGCAAGACTCAGCGATTTCCTTCCACAGTGGGAAAGGATTACGCAGAGTCCGTACATTTTAAACCTTTTAGAAGTGGGGTACAGACTGGAATTTCAGACTCATCCCCCACAGGAATTTCTGGTTACTTTTCCTCCCAGGGACCCAACCAAGGCAGAAGGGTTACTGAAAAATCTAAAGGAGCTAGCAGAGCAAAGGGTTATTACTCCAGTACCAACCAATCAGCTTACCCAGGGTTTTTACTCACACGTATTTGTGGTTCCAAAACCCTCAGGGAAATTTCGGTTGATAATAAATTTGAGAAGACTCAACCGTTACCTGCTTCACAAAAGATTCAGGATGGAGAGTATATACTCAGTAAGAAAGCATCTGCAGAGAGGAGTCTTTATGGTCACCCTGGACCTAAAAGACGCTTATCTACACGTACCCATTGCTCCCGAACACCAGAAGTACCTACGCTTCGCAGTTTGCTTACAGCAGAGGATACAACACTGGCAGTTCAGGGCTCTTCCCTTTGGGCTGGCGGCAAGTCCAAGGATATTTACAAAGGTGTTAGCCGAAGTAGTAGCATACCTACACCTGCAGGGGATAGGGTTAATACCCTATCTGGACGACTTGCTGATCTACAGTGTGGACCAGAGGCAAGCAGTAATAGACAGAGACATCGTGTTAGAAACTCTGGAGACTTTGGGCTGGATGGTCAGTCGGGAGAAGTCCTCACTGACTCCATCTCAGTCCAAACTATACCTAGGTTACCTGATAGACTCGCAGGCACAGAAGGTATTCTTACCAACAGAGAAGGTAACGAAGGTCCAGAATGCGGTTGTCACCCTTCTCGAAAGAGGAGAAGCCTCTCTGAGATGTATAATGAGACTGCTGGGTCTCATGACGGCCTGCATTCCGGCAGTAACTTGGGCACAACTCCATTCTCGGGAGCTTCAGGCTTTTCTACTTGCCTCATGGGGAGGAAAAAGAGAAACATTAGAGAACAGAGTAGCCATCACAGAGGAGGTATCTCGTTCTCTGCGGTGGTGGCTCGACCCACAGAATTTGTTGAATGGTCGCCCCTGGTCTCAGGTAAACCCTTTGGTCTTAACCACGGACGCCAGCGCTTGGGGTTGGGGGGCTCATCTGGGAGACCAATATACCCAGGGGTCCTGGAACCACAGCCAAGCCAGGGAGTCTTCCAACTTCAGGGAGCTTCTGGCAGTAGGCAAAGCCCTAGACTATTTCCGAGAGGAACTGCAGGACAAGGAGGTTCAGGTCCTCTCGGACAACCTGGTTACGGTGGCATACCTAAACCACCAAGGGGGGACAAGGTCAGACAAGCTAAGACGGTTAGCACAACAGATCCTTGTGAAAGCAGAAAAGAGGGTACTTTCACTGTCAGCGATTCATATAAAGGGCTCACTCAATCTGCAAGCAGATTTTCTAAGCAGACAGCCCATCCTTCAAGGGGAATGGGGATTGAACAAAGAGATCTTCTTCCTGGTGTGCAGAAATTTTGGCAAACCAGAAATAGATTTGTTCGCTTCCCGGGAGAATACGAAGGTTCTCAGGTTTTTCTCCCTTTACAAGGATCAAGAAGCAGAAGGGATAGACGCTCTTGTACAAGTGTGGGATTTCAGGCTGGCTTATGCCTTTCCCCCATTGGTTCTCCTTCCCAGAGTCCTACAGAAATTAACCTACTCAGAGTCAGACCTGATACTGATAGCACCCTGGTGGCCCAAGAGAGTTTGGTTTCCCACCATTCAGAGTCTCGCGATAGCTCCCCCACTGCGTCTGCCGGTGCAACGAGACCTACTCAGTCAGGGTCCAATCCTTCACCCCGACCCGGGTCGTCTCTCTCTGACAGCATGGCTATTGAGAGGGAAATACTCCGAGACAGGGGCTGTTCGGAAAAAGTGATAGATACTCTTCTCCTCAGTAGGAAAGGCGTCACATGAAAAAATTTATGCAAAGGTCTGGAAAGTCTTCTCCCACTGGCTACAGTCTAAGGAGGGGGCTCTCCAGATGATACCTACCATCCTAGACTTCCTTCAGGAGGGGGTGGACCAGGGTTTGGCAGTTAGCACCCTAAAGGTCCAGGTGGCAGCCCTGTCCGTGTTTTTTGATAGGAAGCTAGGACAGGTGCCGCTAATAAAAAGATTTTTGTCAGCCAGGGAAAGGGTAGTTCCAGTTAGGTCGGTCAGTTGCCCTCCATGGGATCTGTCCCTGGTTTTAGATGCCCTAACAAGGGGGCCTTTTGAGCCGGTGGCTCAAATTTCGGTTAAACTCTTGTCATTTAAGTTGGCCTTCCTCCTGGCTATCACTACGGCCAGGAGGGTGAGTGATATACAGGCTCTGTCGATTAAAGAGCCGTTTTTGCGCATCCTAGAGGATAGGGTAATCCTCACTCAGGATCCTCTTTATTTGCCAAAGGTGGCTTCATTATTTCACAGAACACAGGAGATTATTCTCCCGTCTTTTTGCCAGAACCCTAAGAATAAGGAAGAGGAAAGATTTCATTTCTTAGATGTCAGGCGTTGTCTCCTAGTCTATTTAGAAAGGGTGAAAGACTTTAGGAGATCCAGTCATTTATTGGTCACTTTTTCAGGGAAGAAAAAGGGTCTTCAAGCATCTAAGTCTACGATAGCTAGATGGGTTAGACAAACCATATCCATCGCTTATAGACAGGCAGGTAAACCAGTACCAACCCGCCTTAAGGCGCATTCAGCCAGATCCCTAGCGACCTCCTGGGCAGAGAGGGCAGGCGCCTCAATCGACCAGATCTGCAAAGCAGCAACATGGACGAGCCATAGAACATTTCTGAGGCACTACAGAGTGGAGCTGTTGTCCCCTCAGGATTTGGCATTTGGCAGGAAGGTCCTACAAGCGGTTGTCCCGCCCTAAAGGTAGGCCTGAACTTCTTGCTTATCCTCTCAGGTGTGCCGTCCTGGAAGATGACTGGAGAAAATGACCAGTTACACTTACCGGTAACGTCTTTTCTAGGAAATCTTCCAGGACGGCAGGCCTACTCCCTACCCTTGTTTTATTGGTGTGATGTATTAATTCTTCACAGAATGTTCCCTCTGACACTGGTGTGGGATTTTCTTTACCATAACTGAGGGTCTGAGGGAGGGGTGGGGACTTTTAAATTTGTTGTTGATTGTGTTTCCTGTCAGGTGGACCAGTCATCTCAGGTGTGCCGTCCTGGAAGATTTCCTAGAAAAGACGTTACCGGTAAGTGTAACTGGTCATTTTTCCTTGACATTTTCCGCTGTCCATTTATGAATGAAATGTGATCTGTGAATGTAGGACTGTTCAATCATCTGCCCGTCTCCAATTCATAGAAGCTATAGTACCATAGTATGTATAGTGGGTTTTCAAAGTGTACAGGAATTTTGCTTTTCACAACCGGATAAGTGAGGTGAATATCTACATGTAAATCAGCCGCCTTGTGTCATGCAAAGCTTTTCTGGTATTTTTCCCTCTAGTTATCTTCAAGAGTGGGAGATCCATCAATGAGGGTCCCAAAGTTTTCCGTGCTCGCCTACCTTTCAAAGTCTTTCTACCTAGGTGTTTGCCCTAGAATATCACAAAGTAATGAAGAGTTTAAAGACGTTCTGTGTGCCCTTAGTCTACATTGTACATCCTTATAAACTACATTTTTTAAGTTGTAGGAGTTTGTGATGGTATTAATAACAACATTTTGACTTCTCAACTTTGCGGCTTTCAGGTTGAGAGTCCTGAACTGATTATTTATTTTTTTTCATATAGATCCTTGTTCCTTGATTATCAGTATGTCTGGGATAGCAAAACAAATTGGGGGCTCGTTTCTTAGGACATATCCATCAGTGCCCCCCTTGCATATCTCAGTAGCATAGTCTGTTTAACCATGTGAGAACCAGCACAAGTCTTAATTCTCCTCCTTTTTTTTTTTTTTTTTTTTTTACAGAATGACGAAAAACGGAGCCTTGCACTGGGAGGCCATGTGGGTTTCGACAGTCTTCCGGATCAGCTTGTTAGTAAATCTGTCACCCAAGGCTTCTGCTTCAATATCCTCTGCGTGGGTAAGCTGCCTGTAGACTTCTAATCGTATATTTATCAAGCTGTGAATAAAGGCTATCTAGTAAGAGTGTTACTGTTTTTAAGGTAGTAGTAATTTATGACTGCAATCGTTCGTTCTATTTGAGAACTGTCATTACAGATCCACACTGTTGTAAATAGTGCATTGTTTACAGCTGACCTGTCTACATTAGAATAGTGTGAAGAAAATTAGTCAACTTTGTATCTGATTCAATGCCTTAGTAGGTAGCCAAAAATTATTATTACTTTTGTAATGCACTCAGATCCCTTTCACACTGAGGCTTTTTCAGGCATTTTAGCCTTAAAAATAGTGCCTGAAAAGTGCCTCTCAAGCCTCCCCAGTGTGAAAGCCAGAGCGCTTTCACACGGGGCAGTGTGCGCGTGTGTGTGTGCGTGCGTGTGCGCGTGACTCGCTTGACATCTCCACCATTCATTTTCCCAGTAAATAAGACATTCTCTGATTGGATGAGGTGAAGATTGTGACATCAGCCAACCCCCCTGTTCTTTCAGAGAACTCCTTGAAAAGGGAGTGTTGAAGGTAATGAGCTAGCACGGACTATTATAGTGATTTTCAGCATCCCCAGAGGCCCTCAAGATGTCAAGATATTTTATTTCTTTTAAAGCAAAAGATTACATTTTTAATTATTTTTTGCTTTAAAAGGTGAAGGAGAGGTTTGGGGTCTTTTTGACTTCTATTACAAGGGACGTTTATCTTTCTTTTAATAGGAATAAAAGTACGGCAGTTTGTCCACTTTTTTTTTTTTTATTATTATAGTGTAAAAAATAAAATAATAAAAAAATGTTTTAAAGCGCCCCCATCCCACCGACCATGCTTTCGCACAAATGCGAACGTAGAAGTAGGTCACTTGCACATGTGTAAACAATGTTTGCACCACACGTGTGCTATCGCTGATGTCCCACCATGGGCAGTGATTCTTGCATTGGACCTCCTCTTAATCTAAAGTGCTAACACTTGTAAAGGCTTTTAAAGCGGTGCCTATGTATAGTAAAATTGACCTAGTTTGTCGCCTTTACACAGGCATGGGCAATTTATATAATGTTTGGGTGGTTCTGAGTAATTTTCTTCCAAATAAAACTGTTTACATGTGACAAAGTGCCAGAAAAGGCCTGGCCTTCAAGTAGATACTTGCATCGAGCCGAGCTGGACCATTGCAAGTATGGAAAAGGGAATTCTGGAAGTTCTGGAGACTAATGTCATGGTAAAATGCAGTGTTGAAATGCAGCCATGTGCATGGTGTACCATAAAGTTATTCACTAGTTGTTTGCCTGTGGAGGGAGAATCTGCTTTACTGAACATTGACTTTCTGTTTAAATATATCACGGGCCATCCAGAATATAGGTCTGTTTCCTACTGAATTGGACAGCACAGTGGTGTAGTGGTTAGCACTTTCTCCTAGCAGTAAGAAGGGTCGCTGGTTTGAATCCCAACCACGGTACTATCTGCCTGGAGTTTGCATGTTCTCCCTGTGCCTGTGTGGGTTTCCTCCGGGTACTCCGGTTTTATCCCACACTCCAAAGACATGCAGGTAGGTTAATTGTCTCCTGTCCAAATTGGCCCTGGTGTATGTAGGTATAAATAGAGTTAGGGACCTTAGATTGTAAGCTCCTTGAGGATAGGGACTGCCGTGAATGTACAATGTATATCTAAAGTGCTGCATAAATTGACGGTGCTATATAAGTACCTGAAATAATAAGAATACTGAATCCTTTAAATTTTTGCCATTTGAATAGTAGACACAGAACAATACTACATTGCTGATAATACTGCGAAGTAAGATCCCCTTTCTCTCCCTCATGGCTCCAGCTTACCTTCTAAAAACCTCCCTGTTTTTGACTCCTCCAGCATAATGCCCAGCATTCCAGGAGGGCAGTAGACTGTGCAGCCTTTCAAGTGCCGGGTCTCTTCTGCACAGATGTTACTTCTCTATTACTCTTCTTGCACAAGTTCATGACATAGTTTTAGGGTTTCATTATTGCAGAAGGAGTACACACTTAATATTTACATTTGTGAAGGTTTAACGTGTGCATATGGAAAATTTTTACTATAGAGGATTTCATTGTGACCATAAATATAGCAATTTATCCTTGCCAGCCACAACCCTGTCCATCCATGAGTGGCATATTAAGGGTGGGGGTGTACACTTAGATTTCAAACTGAGCTATGGGCAATGTCTAGAAGACCCCAGATCCTTCCTCTGCCCTTAAAAGCATTTGATCGCACCAAGATTGGTGTGTTGGAATGCTTTTGATTTTTGAAAATGGCTCTATTTACATCTGGGCAAACCAGAAGTGATGCCAGGTTATCGCTTTCGGGTTGCCATAGCCCAGAGCTGAACAAAGCTGATCCAGAGATATCCCTTTTTAGTTGGCCGCTAGGATTGCTTTTACATAAAAATAAAATAAAAAAAAACAGCATCTGGATGATACCTGCAGCTTCAGGCATCATTCTGGTGTAACCACTTTAAGTCCAGTAATGTACCAAGTACTTGTCTGGTCGGCAAGTGGTTAAACTGGAACTTCAGGTTAATATTCAATAGACATAATTTAATCCAGTTATTTATTCCCTTTTATGTATTCATTTAAATATTGTACAACCATATCTCCAGCAAAAGTTTGTTTTCTGGATAGAGTTGGGGAAGAGTAGATCAGATATTAGTTTTTACTGTTCTTTGTGACCCCATTGGGATGTTTTCCCAAATTCCTATTTAGGTGACAATATTGCCGCTCTCGCTGAGCCCACTTTTATTTTATTTTGTCCAATCGCAGCCCAAGAAAACAGAACTTTAAGACTTTTTTTTTTAATATCTAGCACTCCCTTTTTTGATTGGTGCACCAATACAAATGTTTCAAGGAAAAAGGTGTTGAATAGTGTTGAACTTTGCTTGAAATAGATTTTTACAGCCATTGGTAAAATTTAAAGCAATACTGAACCCAAAACCAAAAATGTCGTCATATATTGCACCTTCTTAATCCTTCAATATAGTGGCTGAATTTTTATTTATTTATTTATTCCTTCACCTGGTGATCTGGCACCATATGATAGACCACAGGGGGCACAGCAGACAGCTGCATTGTTACTCTGGGGGGGAGGGAAGTGTTAGTTTATCTAAATCTGATAATAGATCTAACAAATTGAGGCCAAATGCCAGTTCATACCGCACTGATTCAAGCAGTTACAGCAACAGTGCTTTTTTATTTGTGATAAAGGTTTTACATGAATAAATAAAAGCTGACCATTATAAGCACACGTGCCAGTGATACATTTTTGTCTCACTAGTCTCTGCTACATTTCCTGGCTAGATCACAAGGAGAGAGCCTAAAAAAGAAAACAAATGCAATTATCAGAATTTGTAGAGTGCAGTATAATGTTTGATTTTGGGTTTAATACCACTTTAGGACAGAAAATTGATAAATGAATATGCCTGGAATTCTACATTGATTCATGGTGAAGAGCAGGGTGCTGCTTCAAAATGCATGCCATTCTTCTGAGGTTTTCTCAAAGTGCTTTTTTATGTGGACCCTGGCATGTGATGATTAGAGGGCATCCTGGTGTTTAGAGTATTCTTTATCAGTAGAGTCATTAGTGCTGAATGCACAGTTGATAATTATCTTGAATATATTCAGCCAAATGCGGATGACGACTCCTGACAGGAGCAAGTGTTGATTGCTGCAGTACACCCAGGTGAGCCCGTTTTCAGGACTAGGGTAAGGGTGCTGATTCTGAGTTCAGGAAGCATCATGCAGGTTTTCATTGTTCAGGCCGGGTTCACACTTGTATGACAAACACTCCGACATTGGGAGCTCATGTCACATGATGGGGAGAATCAATGTTTCCCTATGAGAGCCGTCTTAACTGGTCTGACTTTGAAAATGCTTCCTGCACTACTTTGGTCCGACTTTGATCCTACTTCAGCCCATTGAATATCACTGACATGGATAAAAGTCAGATCGCAGTCTTAATTGATCCGACTTTGGCATGCGTCTTGTGTTCTAATCTTATAGGGGAACTCCACACCAAATTTAATAAAACAAAGTCAGGGGTTCCCTCTCCAAGAGCATACCAGACCCTTTGGCCTGGCATGGACTTTAAGGGAACCCCCATGCCGAACAAATAGCGTAGGGTCACCTCCCCCCAAAATCCATACCAAACCCTCATCTGAGTACACAGCCCAGCAGGTCAGGAAAGGGGATGGAGACAAGCAGCTCCCCCCCCCTTCTGAACCATAACGGGCTGCATGCCCTCAACATGGGGCGTGAGTGCTTTAGGGCACCCAAAGCACCTTGTCCCTATATTGATAAGGGACAATGGCCTCTTCCTGACAACCCTGGCCATTGGTTGTTGGGGTCTGTGGGCAAGGGGCTTATCGGAATCTGGAAGCCCTCTCTAACAAGTGGGGGGGGCCCCCCAGGTCCTGAGCCCCCACCCTATGTGAACGGGGTACATTGTATTGTATTCCGCCCCATCTTTGCAGCGTCCAGTACCATGCGGTTTGGTGCAGCGCATATTTAAAAGTAGTGCCTCTTTTTCTTTTCTTTGTTTTGCAGCCCATTCAATTTAAAAAAAAATACAGGCAATAGAAGACACTTGGATGAAACTGTAATCTTTAGCGGGAAATCTTTCTGTGAACGCGTGTCATTTCAAGAAATATTTTCTGAAGCCCTACGTCAGCAAAACGAAGGCATTTCTCAAAATATGTCTGACATGTTCACAAACGCCTGATCTCTGTGTAGATACAGGTGGTGTTCCTGCTGCAAGTCATTCATGTGACTCGCATTGGAATTTTCTATATGCGTTTTATATCTGTCTTATCTTAAATCTCTTTTAATTTAAAATGCTATAGTTTGGGTGGGAAACAAAATGACGACGATCCCTTAAACTCTGAAATTTGAGGTTATTTTAATTCCACATTTTTCTGTTTATTAACATAATCATTTTAAATTTGCCCCCCGGAGAATCCCTACTGTGCTTATTAAATATTCATTGATGGAAAATGGTTGTGCGAATAATTGATCTACAGTTTGCCTCATGCACACATACAGGATTAAGGGCAAACTACATGTTGATGTGCGTGATCTTCTAAAGGGGTGTTAATATTTTAAAAACCTTATTTTTTTTTTCTATTAGTAATCTCTGGGTCAGCTAGCTGAGCTCATCTCGGCAGTCATTACACTGAACACCTGGCAGATGTAGAAAACAAAATTGAATCCTGTTATGTACCAAGATTTATTAAAAGTATTTCAGCGCGCAACTCTTTAATCAGCCTTGCACAGTAGCACCCACACTGTTGGGGTGAGGAATCTAATGCTTACAGGGTGGATAAGCACAGGTATCACTTAAAGCGCTATTAGACCCAAAACTAAAAATGTAATACAGTGGGTATAGAAAAGAAAATCACCCCCCTTAAATCGCTTTCAGCTCAAAATGAAGACAGCCATGGTTTTTGTTTTGTCCAGCTGTATTTACACTTATAACATCCAGGTGAAAGCAATAGCACCAACATGTCAGAAAAAGTTAAAATAATTCAAAAACAGATTTCCCGAGTTGGAAAAAGGATAACCCTCCTCTTTTATAAATGACTTGTAAACTCCAATCAGGTGTAGCTAATAACCTTTTCAATGGCGCACACAGCCATTTGACTTTCGGCTGTGATCATTTTGATTAGCTCACCATGCAAAGAGCTTTACTGGAGTATTTCACTCCCCAGTAGTGCAACTGAAGCAAACAATCAACTTTAAGTGGCAAGGCACTGTGAAAAGATCTCTAGGATAATGTGGTGTACAATAGTTGGGAGATGAATATAAAAATGTTTATAAAGCTTTATCCATGCCTAGAAGCACAGTGAAGTCTATTAAGAAGTGTAAAGTATCTGGTACAACACATGCTCCCTGGATCAGGACGTCACTCCAAACTGTATGAAAAAGCCAGGAGGAAACGGGTCAAAGAGGCTATCAAGAGGCCTACAGCAACTCTGAAACAGTTGCAGGAATTTATGACAGAGTGGTCATTGTGTGGATGTGACAACAATATCACAAATTCTCCACAAATGTGTCTTATATGGGAGGGTTGCAAGAAAAAAAGCCACTCCCCAAGAAAGGTCACATGGGGGCAGGACTGAGCTTTGCCAACATGCACCTTGATTCTGAGACCACACGGAAAAAGGTATTCTGATCAGATGAGACTAATATTGTATTATTTGGCTTCAACACCCAATTATGTCTGGTCTAAATCCAATACATCTCACCATCCAAATAACACCATTCCTACAGTAAAGCATGGAGGTGGCAATATCCTGTTATGGGGGTGTTTCTCTGCAGCAGGGACTGGAGCACTTGTCAGTATAGTAGGAAAAATGGATGGGGCAAAATACCATAAATTTCTTGGGGAAAATCTGCTGACCTCTGCCAGAAGGTTGTCAATGGGAAGGTTTACCTTTCAACATGACAATGGCCCAAAGCACACAGTGGTTGAAGCAGAAGAATGTGAATTTTTTTCAGGGCCTAGTCAGAGCCCAGACTTAAACCCCCTGGAAAATCTGTGGCTGAAGATCGCAGTCCGCAAATAGTCACCATCAGATTTACCTGAACTTGAGCAGTTCTGCCAAGAAGAGAGGGCAAATATTGCAAAGTCTAGTAGAGACATATCCCAACAGACTAAAAGCTGTAATTTAGCCCCCGTTCACACCTGTGCAAATTAGATGCGGCTTACACTGCATCCAATTCGCAGGACATTTTTAAAATACATTAATTTGAATGCATCTGGTTCACATATGTGCGTTGCATTCGCACTTGCATTGCACAAAAAACGCGTGAGTTTTCTCGGCATTGGGGTGCGAATTACAACCCATTATCTTCTATGGGAGCGCATCTGATTCGCAGATGCATTCCGTTCAGAACACAAATTCTCTCCTTCTCACTACATTTTCTCCAGCTCTGCAACTGAAAATCCATATCTTGGTACAGGCAGGGAGCTAGAAGAAATGTCTGCTGGTGCAATGCTTTTCTGACTGGTGAAAAAATAATAAATGCAAATTTTTTTTTTTACCTGCAAAAATTTGTGCAATTATTTTTTTTTTTTTTTTTAAAGGCCACAGGCAGGAATGTGTCTCTGGAAATTTGATGGCAACTTTCTGCCCTCATCAATTGGAGTACATGGGTATCGGTGCACCAGCACCCTTTCTGATCCACAAAGTATATCTAAAGCCATTTTGTTTTTTTGCATTAAGTAAAACCACTGTCAGTAGTTTGTCATCTTGGTCTTATTAGGGAGATTAACAGGCCTTATTCTACAGCATCAGCAACGATTTAAGAGATCTTTGTACTTCTAACTAATTAGACACGTGTCACTTGAACAAGTGTGCCCACTGGAGAATTCTCCCTTTGCTCCTATTCTGAGGACCACTCGGAATTCTAGCGTTGCCCTCCCTTTCATTCCTAGAGACACTGTTGATCAGGGCTATTCGAGGATGGATCTTCCTAGTGGGAACACAGACCGCAATTAAACTCGACAAAAGTTTTGTCTTTAGGTATGCTTTAACGGCGGGCAATAACAGCATATTTGCTCTACTTTATTCTTTCCATTGAAAACGGGATTTCACTGAGTAAGTTAGAACATCTGCTGAAAAATAATTAAAATCTGGAAAGGCAATTAATCAAAGATGTGGAAGATTTGTTATGAATAAAACTTTGTTAATGTTACAATAATAACTTGGTGAAAATATGCAATGGCTTCTCTATTAACCTTCCCCACAAAATGCTTGGAATGTGACTGGCTGCTCTGGGCAACTCCTTTGTTGCAGTTTGCGTTATGTATGGTCTAAATTCTAGATGTTTTTATGAACTAGATACGACCACTAGGGAAGTTCAGCTGTTGTAAGAGTGTATTGTATAAAAAGTAATAAGTGTATGTAAATCCTAACTGTGAACTTCTTGAAATCCCGAGCAGTGGTATCAGCCCTGATCTATTCTCTGTAAACTACAGACCACCCCCAACCCATATTATGGAGGTAAGAAAAGGTAGCGTTTTGGAGTTCCATTTTAGGAGTGACCAACCTAGCGGTAAATCTGATAGAGTACAATTAGTAAGCATGGTCTGCCTAGGACAGGGGAGTATGTAACTGGCAAGATCACCTGGTGAAAAGCCTGGGGGGGAACTTTTGCGGCAACCACAACTTTATATTGGTATGCTGCAATATAAAATATTGTTTAGGTTAGATATGTTACCATAATTTGTATAATTAAATTACCTTATTTATCTCTCTTAGGTGAAACCGGTATTGGAAAGTCCACATTAATGAACACACTCTTTAATACAACATTTGAGACGGAAGAAGCCAGCCACTATGAGAACGGAGTTCGTTTACGACCACGCACATATGAACTTCAGGAAAGCAATGTACACCTGAAACTGACCATTGTGGACACCGTGGGCTTTGGGGACCAGATCAACAAAGACGATAGGCAAGCTGCATAGATGGCTTAATTTTGTGTGGTTTATCTGGGATAGTAGGGTAGGGACTGTATTGAAAGTCTAAACTTTTATTTAGTTTCACTTTGCTGCAGTGATTCTCTTTGACTTCATGGCTGAACGCCATTAAACTGCAATTCTACCATCCAAAGAGAGCCCCAAGCTGCTAAGACTGATAAGACAGAGCAGTGGCTGTTGGCAAGGCTTGGCCCTCAAGTTGAGAAAGTAGGGCCCCAATCACAAAGGCTTTAACTTGTAAATAAGGGTAATGGCTGGCATTGTAAGTGTCTTCTCACAAGTAGGATTTTTACTTTGAAGGGACTGCTGGCACAAATAATATTGTATTTAGATGACTGTGTGGTTGGTGCAATTCATAAGCATATCCAGTGTGTAAATACCATTTTCTTTTATTTGCATATAGAAATCAAAGAAATTAAAAATAACCTGTTCAGAATACATAATGGGTTTGGACAAACTATAATTCCTTGTAAGATAGTTAAATTTAATCAAATTTTATTCCTTCCTCCCACATGCTTCCTCCTCTGTGATTGGTCCCCTGAAGGCACTTAATTTTGCTACTTGGCCGGTTGCAGCTCTCTGATGTCATTACGTACAATACAGAGTCAGCAGTCCTGCATTGTACTTGAGGATGTAGATGGCCAGGGAGAGTAGCAGAGCCCTCGCTACTGGGGGATTAGGAATAAAGGAAATATTTTATACTTATTCCTTTCCCCTGAGCCAAGCATTTACCTTCTGCAGTTCTGGGGGACCCAGAATCCACATGGGAGACTGACAGACCAACCTGTGCAGACATGCACACTTCTCTCTTGCTTGCCTGGACTCCACGGGAGGGTGGAGCCCAGAACCATGGCCAGGTGTCTACAAATAGCCCAGCACACATCTGACCAGTCAGTATGCTGGTGGATCTCAAAACCTGGACCCAGGACTGGGGATTTCATCCCACCCGGATCGCTACGAAATCCCCAGGCTCCAGATCCCAAAACAGATTTTAGTAATCTCCCATATAAGCAAATAATCTGGAGCCCCTCAACCTTCCTGGTTGAGAATCCTCTGCCCAAACACTGGTGGGGTACCTCACTACCACTATCTATCTATCTTATCTATCTTATATATATATATATATATATATATATATATATATATATATATATATATATATATATATATATATATATATATATATATAGTAGAGAATAAAATGGTGGCTGTTGCAATATTTTATGTCGCACTGTATTTGCACAGCAGTCGTTCAAATGCAATCTTTTGGGGAAAAAAATACACTTTGATGTATTAAAACAAAAAAAAAAAAACGAACTAACCGGTAATAATGTGAGAGATTTTACGCTGTGAGAATCGTGATCTTTTTAATCGTGATTCTCATTTTGGCCAGAATTGTGCAACTCTAGTATGTACCCATTTTATGTTTAACAGAAGCCGATCAGAAGATGACTTGAGTAAAGGGGGGGGGGGGGGGGGGGGAGTAGAAGACTTTTAAGACCCCTTTCACACTGAGGCGTTTTTCAGTCGCTTTTGGGCTAAAAATAGCGCCTGTAAAGCGCCTGATAAAACTGCTCCCCTGCAGTATGTGTGAAAGCCCGAGTGCCTTCACACTGAGGCGATGTGCTGGCAGGACGTAAAAAAAAAAAACTCCTGCAAGCAGCATCTTTGGAGTGGTGCCCATTGAAATGAATGGGCACCATTGCCGAACCGCTACCGCAGTGACGCTTTGTGGGTCGTTTTAACCCTTTTTCGGCCACTAGCAGGGGTTAAAAGCGCCTCGTTAGTGGTCAAAAACCTGCGCTAAAAATGGTGGCGCTTTACCGCCGATGACAGCGATGTCCTGGTGTGAAAGGGGCCTTAGAAAAGGCGGTGAGTTCAGCTTTAATTAAGAGGCAATTAATGGCAATTGGGTAAAATTATTAAGCCTAACCAAAAGCTACTTTTTTGTTTGACTGCTTCTATTGAGATGTGATAATCATCACCTGAACACACAAACTGCCTGAATTGGCCGGCAGTCATTTCGCGTCTTTTCCTACATGAACAATGAACTTCATAATCTATTTGGCAACTATAGTGAGCATTTTCACTTTGCCAAACTCTTGATAGATCAAAGTCTGGAAGTCAGACAGGATTGAAATATTTTCCTCAACCTGACAAATGTGATTTCCTAATTATAGGTTGCAAGCTGTTACTGTTTTCCTATGTGATTATTCCAGATAGGTTTATGTTTTTTGGATGA
Source organism: Lithobates pipiens (assembly GCF_037356315.1). Classification (NCBI taxonomy): domain Eukaryota; kingdom Metazoa; phylum Chordata; class Amphibia; order Anura; family Ranidae; genus Lithobates; species Lithobates pipiens. Next base: position 343,571,848 of record NW_027507903.1, read on the forward strand.
ACCATTCTAGGAATGTGTAGAACTGAGGTATAAACCCGACCCTTTAATAGTATAAACCTCTAATTAATGTCCTGACACTAAAGCATGGTGATAAAGCATGCCTCTTAATGACAGGCTTTGTCTGTCTGCTACTGACACTAACAAAGTACTTGTAAAAGGTCATGGTTAGGTGAACCCTAAATTAGGTGATCTTCTTATGCTACAGCCAATCACCCATATTGGTAATTCCATAATTTTTTGTTGAGCAAGGCAATATATGGCGTATTGGCCTCTAAATCAGTTTATCTATCCATCCATCCATCCATCCATCCATCCATCCATCCATATAGGCATTCATTCACAGGGTGTACTATTGTGATAACTGTGATTGGTCCGGTGGACACAGTGGGTAACAGTTTGTGCTGCATTGTGGCCCATGGGGTGTACGTGAAGCATGTGACTATGACAATGTCATATGATGTCCTTCCGGAACTGCTGTCATTTTGTCTGTAGGCTGGACGGGAAGCAGTTAAAATCTTTAGGTGATTAAGCAGCACTGTCTGATAAACGTCCACCAGTAACTGTCCCCTTAAGGAGAAACTATTTCTGGGTAAATAACCAATTTGATATAGTTCAAGTGTATCTAAACTTAAAAAAGTTTTAATATATTGCAGCCTACTAGCCCTTAGATGTGATGTCTTCATTCGTTTTCCTTTTTTCCGGCTAAGAACAATTTCACCAAGCACTGAAAACCTGTTTGATCTTGCTGTGGGTCCTTGTCACTCCTTGTCACTTCCTGTGAGCTGAAAAGATCGAACACCTCCTTTTTTTTTTTTTTTTTTTTTTTTTTTTTCTTTCACATCCATCAATCCACCATGTAATGGAGATGAACAAAGGCAGATATGTTTGAAGGCCAGCATATACGCTCACCATGACTTCAACAGAATGGAGAACGAAGTGTTGATATAAGGGGGACAGGAAGTATTATTTGCGCGCTCACCAGGTGAAAATAAAGGGTAAAACAAATAAAACATATTGCATTCACCACATCTAAGACTTCATTAACACAAGTGTACTGACTATATGTGAAGAGGCCATCTTCGCCTGTGAGGGATGCAGAGGTGTTCCACAAAGCCCAGTGCAGAGAGTCTGTTCAAATCAATGACAGCAGCCAGATGCACAGATCTCCATGCATACCATGGGGTGTACATTTGTGTGGGTCCAATACACAGTTCAGAAAACAGTTGGTGTCCTCATCCGTGCTTTGGACCCTCCCAAATGTTTACTCCAGGAACTTGTGGAGGTCTGTGCAGCTGGGGCTACCTGCCATTGATGTGAACAGGCTGCCTGCAATGGGCTGTGTGGAACACCTCTGCATCTCACGTGGGTGAAGAAAGCACTTTTGCATGGGTGTACAGATTAATATGCCCGAGTGAAGGACTGGTAAGTTGCAGTGTAAATTTTACTTTAACATTTCTGTTTGGGGTTTGCATGAAGTTAGTGCCTCTAAATGTAGTTTCCATGTCTAAGTTCCTTTGTTCATGCTTCTATTTATACACTTATTTACATATACAGTACATGCAGACCAGCAGAAGTCAGTGGTAGGAACTGGAATGCACTAACTTTGCTAGGGGTTGTAGAGAAGTTGCATCTGGAAATGAACATTTCTTTGGGAATAACTGTCTATTATAAGGTGCATGGACGCATGCAGCCACAAACATCCTGTTATGGTGGTGTCAAAGATAATGTGGTACTGTAGAGGTTTGTGTAAAGTAGACCATGAAAACAAAGAAAGATTTAGCAAAATGACAAACCTGACCAGGTTTGGTCTCTGACCAACATCTCCAGAGATACTTGTGCTGCTTTCTTGTTAAAGCAGAAGTAAACCCATCCATAAAACGGCTTCATTTCTGGCACGTGCCAGAAATGTAACCCTCCCATTGGTTGTGCTCTCAACCAAACTGTCAACTCCTCCAATGGCTGGTGTCATAACCGATCACATGTGTAGTAGGGCTGGGGAAAAAATCTATTTAAAGCGGTTCTTCACCCTAAAGGGGAAGTTCCGCTAGTATTATCCCTCCGGTGCCACAATCGGCACCTTTCGAGGGGGAGGGGGGTGCAGTTACCTGGATAATCCAGGTAACTGCACCCACTTCCGGCCAGACCGCCGCATGGCTCCGCCCACCGCCGCATGGCTCTGCCCCCCCCATTGTGTTCTGGGAAACACACAGTTCCCAGAGACACAGCGGGGGACCATAAGAGAAGCGCAGCGCAACTCGCGCATGCGCAGTAGGGAACCGGGCAGTGAAGCCCTCATGCTTCACTTCCCGATTCCCTGACAGAGGATGGCGGCGGTGGCTGCAGCGAGACGAGCGATCGCTCGTTGTCTGCCGCCGACATCGCTGGAACCTGGGACAGGTAAGTGTGATATTATTAAAAGTCAGCAGCTGCAATATTAGTAGCTGCTGGTTTTTAATATTTTTTTTTTTAGGTGCAGCTCCTCTTTAAATCTTGAATCGAGTTGAGAGGTCAAATCGATTCAAAATTTCAGCAAATCGTTTTGTTTTTTTAGATTTTTAATTTTTTTTTTTTCACCAGGATCGGTGCTGACACTGTGCAGCCCTGAGGAGCTGTGGGCAGGAGTTTTTAGGCGAGGACAGACGCCGCGGACTAGGCCGAAACCGCGGCCTTGCCTAAAAACCCCTGCCCACAGTGCCTCAGGACCGGTGTTCTGGCAGATAGTGTCCTGCCATCATATAGTGTCCGCCCCGTACTGCAGAAGAAGCTTCGGAAAATCTCTGAAGATGAACGGCACCTGCGCCGTGAGTGGAGGTGGTAGCTCCACCATCCAAGCGGACATAGGGTTGCGGAAATTAGAGGGCCCCTCGCGGGCGAGCTGCACTTGGCTCTTTTATATTCCTACTCTATGTCCACTTGGATGGTGGGGATAGAACCTGGACTCACGGCGCAGGCGCCGTTCATCCTCGGCTATTTTCGGAATCTGTGTGTGCTGTGTACTGCTATCCGACACTATACGATGGAGGACCATATATGATAGGACACCCGCGCGGTGTCCATCAAAAAAAAAAAAAAACTCTAATTGTGAATCGAGGTTGGTTTGTTTTTTGTTTTGAAAATCGCCCAGCTCTAATGTGTAGCATCATGGCAGTTGTAGATTAAACAGAGGCAAAGATGGCCACTTCATTGGCTGAAAACAATAGGGGGGTTTACTTCCACTTTACCTGAGCCTGTAACTTCCATAAGGCTTCAGGCATATTACAATGTGTATGGTAACGTTTTCTTGTGGCCTCTATTGCATGAAGCATTGAGATCAGCATAGTGGTAAAAGTAAACAGTAACTCCAATTTATTCAGAATATATGTATAATTTGTACAGTTCTATGCTAAAAATCGTAGTTTGACTCTGAAGAAGCAACCCTGACTATCGGCTACTGTGTAGCCTAATTCATTCTGTCTCCCAAGCCAGGTGAGGCAGCCATATTTTATTTTTCTGTCATACCCTGTAATTAAACTAATAGAGGTAACACTTTTCTGTGCGCACTGAAGAGCCCTTTTCTTCAGAAATATTTGAACTGTCTGAAGCACAGCAGCCAGCTCTGTGTCTGAGAGAGATAAATCAGGCACAAGTGTGTCTTGCATGCTTTCCAGTAAGTCTTGGCTCTGTCATGACATGTCTGTGGCTTCCTATTCTGTACTGATACATGGACTGTCAATTTAAGTCATTAGTACTGGGGCTAGAGTGTAAACTTCTGATGGACAACGTGGTTAAATAGGCTTTTATTGTAAATTGGGACATTTTATAATGACAAGGGGTGCTGCGCCCAGAAGCATTTGCCAGTACTCAAAATGTGGCAGCAAGCCAGCACTTGATATCCCAATCTCTTATCTCTACGTCTGTCTGTATATAGTTTATAGTGATTGTATGTGTGTTCTGCTGCCCACACACTAGCAGAGCACCAGCTTGTGAGTGGATTATAAAAATCGAACCAGTTTTTTTTTTTAAATTAAAATAACAAGCATGTTATACTTGCATGCTCTTTGCAGTGGATTTGTACAGAGCAGCCCTGATCCTCCTGTTGTTGGGTCCCCACTTTTCTGCTACTGGCCCCTCCCTCCTGTCAAATGCCCCCATAGCAAGCATCTTATTATGGGGGCATCTGAGCCGAGTTACAGCTCACTGTCCATTCAGACACGGCGCTTGGGCCCAGCCCCTCTTTCTCCTGTTTGGCGGTCTGATTTTGACTAACAGACGCTGCTGTTGTCTCAGCAAATCGTGAGGGAGCGTCTCGGACAGCGGAGACATTTGTGGACATTGCTGGACTGAGATAGGGCTCAGGCAAGCATTGGGGGCTGCTGGGGCAGCTGCTGCTCACAAAAGGGTTATTATCTTAATGCATAGAATGCATTAAGATAAAAAAAAAAGCGTTCTGCCTTTACAACTCCTTTTAATGCATTCTCTGCAATAGGGTAAAAAACATTTCATTGCCTGCTCCCCCTCAGCCCTCCTAAATACTTACCTGAGCCTGATCCAGCCTTGTGCTTCACAGCAACGACTGCTTACTCTCTCCTTCCTCACTGTACTCTGAGAGCTGTGAGAACCACTAACCTCCTCCTGCCCTCAGTCAAATTCAATGATGGAGTAATGGCAGGATGATGCGCAGTGCTAAAATTCTGACCCCCTACGGTAGTTTACTGGGATCAACATTCACAATTGCAAATTGTGGAAGCTTTTTTTTTTTTCGTTTTTGTTTTGTTATTATTTAAATAGCATTTTGAATGATTCCCACTTCTACTGGGAAGTCCATAGTCCCATGGCCTCACACAGGGTGTGTGCTCATTTAATTTACCTTTTTTATTATTATTTTTTGTTTAAAGTTTCTGAGTTCCCCTGAAAAGCACTTTACTATTCTGGGATGTAGTGTAATGACCCTGTGCTATTGATGTAAAAAAATAAATATAATGACCAAAACAAATCAGGTCAGCTACACCCCAGTCTGAGCTGCATATTCTGCAGCTCTATATCGGCATGAATAGCTCCAGGAAAATGTGCAAAGATCCAATAGTATGTAGTATTGCCAGTGCCATTAAAAGGGTTAAAATGGAGTAACACTCGCAATGTGCAGAGACGTCCCTTTGCTGCTACTGTGTTCTTTGAAAGTTTGAACTTGGCTGAACTATTGGGCACGTGTGCTCTGCCCTAAACTTACTCCCATGGATGCCTATGGAGGAAAACTGTTTAGCTCGTTGGGTTAAAATACAGAAGCAGCATTGTTTAGTAATGAGCAACAATCTGACCCACACAGCCTCTTGGGCTTTTGGCTTGTTTAACAGTTTATGTGCCAATAAAACCATATAGTATTGTTCAAAACTTTTCCTTACACTTGGCCAGAATAACACACTGCCCAGCCGCTTCATTGTTGTTGTGCCATGCCTTATGCGCACAGTTCAGAACACCTCATCTGGTATAAATAGGTTCATTTTTTTTTTTTTCACATCATATTAACTCAAGGGGACAGCTGCACATCCCACTAAATTCTTGCAATTGCCCTAGGCTGTGTGATTTTTTTATTTATTACATTTTTTTTATTTTTGTATTTTACAGATTTGTTTATACAGACATTGTATGGTGTATTGTACAAATTAAATGTAGTGGCAAAATGATTGCTATGCTTTTACTCTAACAGCAGCTTTACATAGTGTCTTTGTGCAGTTACAGGTCAGTCGTTGACTACATTGATACTCAATTTGAGAATTATCTCCAGGAAGAGCTCAAGATTCGGCGATCCCTGTTTAACTTCCATGACTCTAGGATACATGTATGTCTGTACTTCATTACACCAACTGGGCACTCCCTGAAATCTTTAGATCTGGTCACCATGAAGAAGCTGGATAGTAAGGTAGTGACATGTCCTGACTACTTTTTCCTTGATGTTGCTTGTTACATGGTGTAAAATAAGTTGTATTTTGTCCTGTTTCTATATGTCCACTTTACTAGGAAGTCTATTTGAAAAGTTCTGTGCGACAAGGTTGGAATATAATAATAAAAAAAAAAAAAGCCACTGGAGATCAATTTTTTAAAATGTATACTTTTGTATAGTGATTTGTACCTAATATTTCTATTTGTCATGACTGAGAAGTAAAATAAAGTGGAATCCTGAAAATGTGTGTACTTTCATACAGCCAGCAGATGGAGCTCTAGTTAACTTTTAACGTTATTCATGCCTACTTTGTTGTGAAGAGACTGTTTACATAGCTTAGTAGCTTGTACTGAAATTTATACACACAAGTAAATGAGTCCAATGAGTGGGACTTTTCCCACTCCATCTCCCTGCGTTATTAGAGACAGAGTTCGAAAAGAGAACATCTGCTGTGCTCATTTTTAGTCGACAGTGATCAGTGCTAGTATTTGGTGATTGGCCCAGCACTGCCCTATCCGTATGTCATGAACCTTGTGTAAGCCCCAGCTAAGAGCATCATGGAGCTTACTACTCTTGTTACTGATGGTCAAACAGGACAACAAAGAGAGCAAATATAATGTATTCTTTGTTGGGTTGCGTGTAATAAACTGAGGTTTGTATTTAGCTGAGGATTGCAGAGTGGCACAGCTTCAGAGCACCTGAGATCGTTGGCACCCACTGGTTTTATATGTAAAGTATCTGTTAAATTCCTGCAGTATAGCCGTAAGTTGGTACACTAGTTAGTATGAACCATTGTAGAGAAATTCTCAGTACCTTGACTTGATGAATGTTATTGGAAAGTTCTTCAAAATGTAGTTTTATTTTTAACATTCAGTTTTGGAATGAATATTTTTTTTTTTTCCCCCAAAAACACATACACTGTTTAAAATACTTTCTCATCACTGCAATTGAATATCAATATTGATTTGGCCCCACTAATTATTAAATGAATCAAACAAATGTTAAAATAATAAATCTTGATTAAAATTCTACTATTCCCCACCCCCCCGGCTGTGACAAGGGGTGGGCAGGAGAGAAGGCTGCCCTGGCCATGGTGGAGATTTGTGCTAGGAGTGCTTTGGAGGGGGGATTTGAACCAGAAAGGTATATTTGCGGGGAGGATTAGTGCTGAGAGTTGGCGATTTGGAGGGGCGTAGAGAATTTATGCTCAGAGGAAAAAAATTGGGGGTAGAGGATTTGCGCTAGGAGGTGGGATTTGAGCTGGGAGGAGTGATTTGTACTGGAAGAGGGGAAATTTTTGTTCGGGGAGAGTTTATGCTTGGGGGATAAGTGTGAAGAATAGCGCTCAAATTTTAGGGGGTGAGGGAAGAGATTTTTGCTGATACGTAATGCTCATACATTTTGCCTCTTACCTTGGGCTCTAGCTCTAGACCTTGTCCCAGCACTGCCCCCCCCCAAAGTCTGAAGGACCATAAACTTGCCCTGTGTTTTAGAAAGTTTGGAGACCCATGATCTATTCTATAGGGAACTTGCTTTTTCCTTTTTGAACTTGCTTTACAGAATTAAAGCAGGACGGTAAGAGCGTTGAGATAAGTGGCCACAGATCTTGTAGATCAGTCAGATTAGTCTACAAGATCTAATCCAAAATTATGGATTTTTTTTTTCTTTAGCCCTGGTTTACATATCTGCGAATCCTGAGCGTTTGCAGCACTGCATTGAAATCGCACTCCGTTCTTGCGATCTTCTACTTGTGTCATTGTTAAATTTAATGACCCCCCCCCACCAAAACAGTTAAATTAATGACGAAGCCAATTCTGTCCATCAGAGACTCAGACTGCAAAAAGCTGAAAAGTTTTCGATGGATTACATTTTGTTCTTTTTCCTTTATAAATTGTCTACTTTGTTCAGTGCCGCATGGAGTGGTGCAGGCCCTTCTTATGAACCTCTGTCCTAGTCTTTGTTCTTGCTTATTAAGTTGAAAGCATAATAGATGTTTGCTGGGAGGATGTAGAATTGCACACCTCCCTGTTTGATCTAACAGCCTACAAGTAAGCTTTCATTGGTTAAATTATACTGTAGATGTTAGCCATCAAATTGACCTCCTGTCAGCGGAGGAGGAACAAAATGCGATGCGCCTTGACAATGGCGTAACAACTAGGGGGTTCTAGGCGGTGTGGATAAGATAAACAGGCTGTCTGAAAAACACTGGCCATTTATATTGCAGGGAGGAGAGGAGAGTGGAGGAACACTGCACCATTTACATAGCAGCTGGCCACAGGGTCTGTTCTCAGTTGTCTTGCTCCTACACACTTTACTCTTCACATGAATGCACCCTCCTACCCTGTACTTAGCTAGTGTTCAGTACTAGGAAAATCTCCCTGCTATTTATTTTCTCGATGCAGTAAATCAATGAAGGTGGTTATAGCTTTCAATAGGTTGCTATTATGGGACGAGATAGGCTGTTGAAGAACCATGCTCTCCTATATGTACTTATTTCAGTTTATAATGAGCTCCCCATAGGGACCTTTTATATATAAACACACAGCAGAGACTCCATACATAATAGATTGTCATTTAATCCAGCCAATAATGATTTCATTGAAAAACGATAGTTTTTCTATGGACCACTCCTGGGTGTAGGCACCATTGGTGAGCAGACTTCAAGAGAAGAAACTACCTAGAATGGACTTTACTGACCAATCACTGCTGTTCCCATAAGAGAAGACCAGCCCCAGGGTGTTTGCACAAGACCTAAACATGTATGCGTAACTAGTACAGTCGTGCGTGTTTGGACTATAATCATTCTCCTTTATTTCACGTATAACTAAAGGCACTTTTTTACTTTGTTTCGGATAGAGAGGGTTTCAAATACCTGTCAGGTTTTCATTGCGGTTTGTGTCCTTACTAAACTCCATTTACACCTAAACAGTTTGTAGCTCGAATCTCCAGAATACTCCCCATCCAAAGTGTAGTGTACCTTGAAGCTCAAAGTATGGGCGCTTCTTTTGAGTTCCAGCTGATTTAAATGGGAACGCCTAGAAAATTGCATGTGTTTGTTTGTTTTTTTTTTTTTTTTTCTTTCCTTCGTAACTAGCTTTCCATTGGTTAAAAACAATAAAAAAAAAAAACGCTCACGCAAAAACACTCAAGGAATGAGCCTGTAAAAACAACCAAAAACACTTGGGTCAAGTGTGACTACAGCCTGAGGTGCTAGGGAGAGGAGAGTAGTTCTTACAGCCTAAAAATCGCCTGAAATATGGATGAAAATAATGCTTGATTCAAGTGTTTCCAGGCATTCCTTCAATAAAGTCTCTAAGGCCAAAAATGTCCAAGTCTGCCTAAGAAGCGCTCGTGCAGTATGTGAACAGCCACCATTTAAATTACGTGGGATTTTGTTGAGTTTTGGAGCTTTGAGTTACTGAATGCTCAGGTGTAAATGGAGCCTTATGAAGATCATGTTTACCATTCTCATCCACAAGTGAAAATCCAAATTTTGGGTACAGTAATAGATGGGAAATCCTCAAAGGGCAATGCTGTGGTTTTTTTTTTTTTTTTTTTTTTTTTTTTTTTTTTCCGTGACAATGGATTTCCTATCCCTTCCTGTTTTGACTATGGGACAGGAAGTGAAGAATTCTCCCTAATGGGACACAGATGGCATAAATTTGGGAAAAAAAAAAAAAAATGTGCCTTTAGTTCTACTTTAATGCTCATGTAGTACCTCAGTCATTCTACTGCCATCTTATGTCCATAAATAAACTTCAATGGTTCTCGGAGCTCTTGCAGTCCTGAGCCAGTGCAAATCTTATCTGATCACCTAACTCTTTCCCTTCTAATCATCTAACACAGTCCAGGCTCAAAAGTGCAGGGCTCTAAACCTCTCCCTCTAAACACTTAAAGCAGAAAACTCTATGTAAGCACCGAAAACAATATTCAAGGCAATTGTAAATGCTCAGCTATTTATTTTTTGCTTAAAATAATGAACATGTTCTACTTGCCTGCTCTGTGCAATGGTTTTGCACCGAGTGGAAGCGAACTGCCTCTTCTTGGGTCCCCTGCTAGTGCCCCTTGGCTCCTTCTACTCCTCTGTGTCTGCCCTAATAGAAAGTGCTTTCTATGAGTGCAGGCTTGATCCTGAGCCAGGCCGCATGCATCCATAGGCACACACAAGGGGGCTTAGACCTGCTCTCCCTGCTTGATTGACGGACAGCAGGAGCCAATGGTTCCTGCTGCTGCCTCTGGGCCTGTGAACAGAGAGCAGTAATGCTGCTCTCAGGCACAGCACTGGATCAAGAGAGGATCCAGGTATTTGGGAGGCGCTCAACCACTTTAATTCATTTTTTATATTCCACATTTCATTTAGTTAATGGAATCCATCTGCCCTTAACTCAGGCATGCAAGGGAAGGGGGTGGTTTGCTGAAAAAGCCCTTCCTCTCTTTCCCCAGATGAAAGAAGAAAATACCCATGAAGACTCCTGGGATGTATGACATTATTTTTGCCCAGGCCAGAAATTGGGAAGCAACAGAGAAAATGTGTAAAACAAATAAATAAAAATAAAATGAGTTTTACAAGTAAATAAGCTTTTCTATTTACTAAGGCTAGCAGCATATGGGTTAAAAAAAGTCAACTGTTACCCCCTACCTTATTTGAAGACATCCAAAGCTAACCTACAAAGGTAATGCAGGCAAGCGGTAGTATAACTGAGGTTAATGGCTCTAATCCTGGGATCGGGTATCTGGAAATATATGTATAGTTTACCAGTAATTGCCATGTGTCTGTGATGCTAGTGACTACAAAGTGCTGTCAATGTCTGACCTAAAATGAGTCTCTATTGTTCAATACATGAATGGAAGGCCACAGTGCCTACATTTTATTTTTCCACATGCGTATAGCAGGATTGGTTGCGTTTACTGATAGAGGTGTCAGATCCTGAACTATAACTAGCTGATGCACTGACAAATGGTGCTCTCAGATTTTTGCATTCCACAAGTTTGATATAGACAGTTGTAGATAGCAGGGGTTGTGTCCAGCACATAATTAGCAGGGTAAAACTATTGTACCCTATGATTGACACTATATTTGAGGCTACGTTCACACTAGCCTGCCAGTAATATAAAACATAGCGTTTTTACTGTGCAGGCTAGTGCAGTGTTGGCTTTGGCAAGGATCAATGCAATGTGTGTTTTAGGGTTTTACACCGCTTGTATTTTTTTTCTCCACAACTTTATTCATGTCACTGCACACCAGCACAATGTGTAGAGCTGATGTGAATTGACATTCAGTGCAGTGCAGACATGTGGCATTTTTGGTGTGAATAGGGCACATTAAATATAACTTGTCTGTGTGCCCTAGCAGTGACCTGTGTGTATCCAGAACAGACAAACATTGGTCAGGTCGCAAGCTCTAGTTCACGTAAAATGACTATTGGTCTTTGTCTTTGTTTTAGTCTTGTGTGATTTTCAGTGGCATTATTCCATCTAAAAGTACATTTTCTAATTCATGGTGTGTAACTCTTTTTTTTTTTTCTTTTAAATTCCTCTTTCTGTTCTCTAGGTGAACATCATTCCCATAATTGCTAAAGCTGACACAATATCTAAGAGTGAACTCCACAAGTTCAAAATCAAGATTATGAGTGAGCTGGTTAGCAATGGCGTCCAGATTTACCAATTCCCGACTGATGACGAAGCGGTGGCCGAGATTAACTCTGTGATGAATGTAAGTAAAAAGGACTTGGAATGGCATTGAAAATATTAGTGGGTTGGTTAGCGGTCTGTTCTTAACACAGCCCATACAGAAAGAAAATGCTTGCATTTTATGAATGACTGCAAAGCATTCTCTGATTGGATGAAGTAGAAAGCATGACTTCACTGCCCGGCCTCTTGACCAGTCAGAGAGTACTTTTGCATTAATTTAGAAAAATCCAAAGCATTCTCTGAATGGCATTCATGCTGAGCAGCTGACCTCCTGTGTTCAGAATGCAGCAGGGCAGTTGGCACGGGAGGCGGAAGCAAGTGGAGATCAATATCCATTCCCGAAATTCTTCTTTATATATTTTACTTATGTTTATAGAAAACCTTTTGAGACAGATCTTGTCAAGCTTAAGGCTCCTTTCACACGGGACGGATCCGTTATAATTCGCCCCGTGATGATCCGCTTGCTCAGTGGGGATCGCTCCGTTTATCCCCACTGAGCCGGCGGATGACAGGGCAGTCCCAGCACACTGTGCTGGGACCGTCCTGTCAGCTCTCCGCTCTCCTCTATGGGGATCGGATGAACACAGACTGTCCGTGTTCATCAGATCCGATCCGCTCTGCAGACGGAGAGAAAAATAGGATTTTCCTCCGTCTGCAGAATCGCACCATTGCAGAGACGGACGATATCTGATGTCTGCGGATGTTCATCCGCTGACAACCGCTATCCCATAGCAATGCATGTATGTCCGTATTTCATCTGAAAACGGATGGATGATATACAGACATACGGTCCGCATGTGTGAAAGGGACCTTAGTCTTGTTGTGTTTTGATAGAGACTTGATCTTGGCTTATACCTTGGAATTTCCTGTATCTGTTCTCCGATTTATGTTATCTATTATTATACATCATGTGCCTACATCTAGCATTGATTTTTTATTTTTTTTCTCTTGAGAACCTGCTTGCTTGCTACTCCTATGTATCTTGTAGTGCTCCACTGCTCTCTAGTGGCAGACAAGTGACTAGAGAAGCTGGTTTTAGCTATGGTACCACGTTTGTTTGTTTTTTCTCCAAAATCTTACTCTCATACTTGAGATCCTCAAACATTGAAAAAATGTTCTCATATACTTTTTATTTGCATCACTTTGTGCTTTTGGCTATTCGTGATTTATTTTTTTACTGTTTTCACTTGAAGATCGGTGGATCTAGAAATGACACCCGATTCCTACAGATCTGTGTGCATACGTTTTCCTGCATGTTTTTATAGTAGGCAGGGTATAGATTACCTGTGCACTTTCAGAAGTGCAGTTTTCAGGTTTCATTCATTCATACGGCAGCTTATCTTTGCACTCCTGAAACTCAGAGCAGTACAAATTGAAAGCATGAGTGTGCTACCAAGGAGGAAGCTTTGGGGAACAAGGTGCACCAAAATATTCAGATGACTTTATTTTTTTTTTTTTTTTTTTTTTTTTTTTTTTTTGGGGCATTCCTTGTACACCAAACTTTTTATTTTTTTTTTATTTTTTTTTAAATGGTTAAATATTGTCTATTATTGTTTTTACATCATTTTGTTGTTGCCCTCACGTTACTGTTGGCTCTCATGTCTAATCCTTTATCATATGTATCATATATATATATATATATATATATATATATATATATATATATATCATATCCCCATTATAATTTTGTGTTTTAGGCTCATCTCCCATTTGCTGTAGTCGGGAGCACAGATGAAGTAAAAGTTGGGAATAAGCTGGTGAGAGCCAGACAGTACCCTTGGGGTGTTGTTCAAGGTATGCATGAACGTAAAAATGTTTTTTGTGTGTAAATATTTAAAGTGGATGTAAACCCCATTCATGAAATCTGACATGGCCACATCTATCTGTAGTGTTTTACTTATCGCTTTCTAAATCCCTAAGTCCCATGTCTTTCTGCTGCTCCATTCCTCTGTTATCAAACTAACAATTTCTGGCAACCTCTCCGGCACACGTGATAGCAGCTGGAAGTTTGTGTTGGGAGGGAACTTGGCGATAGATGAGCAGAGAGCTGGTCTATTGTACCTATTATATTCTATTGAGAGCTGGCCTATAGGTGTACATGCAACTGTATTTTAAGCATGTGTGGAATCCTAGAGAACCACACAACCACACAACCGTTAGCTGGCTTCTGATTGTGGCAGGCAGGCAGTGATTGGTACAGTTGCGATCAGACTGATGCGCTGGTATCGTAAATCCTATCCATGACCCAGCAATCTGCGCCGTTCTGGGCCAATTCGACTGTGGTTATTTAAGAACACAACATCCTGAGGGCTGAGACGGGAACACCCCCCCCAGGGTTGATTGGCCAATTTTACTGTGTTGGCATGCAGATTGTAAGCTCAGAGATCTGTGTGTGTGGTGGCTCAGCAGACCAGTCTGCAGACAAACTGTTGGGTAGTGGCAGGCTATTGTTTGTTGTGTGTGGGTGTGGGGTAGGGCTAGGGGAAAAAAAATCATTTGTTTTTCCCCACCAGAACCGGCGCTGACACCGCGCCGGTCCTGAGGATCTGCGGGCAAGAGTTTTTAGGTGAGGCCTAGTCCGCGAGGCCGAAGCCGCGGCCTCACCTAAACTCCTGCCCGCAGATCCTCAGGACCAGTGCGGTGTCCATCAAAAAAAAAAAAAACTCTATTCAAATCGTGAATTTATGATCAGAAATTGTATAGTAAATAATTTTACTCGTGGCTTTGAAGAGCTTCTAACAAACTTGTATCTAGACAGAAGAGACAGTCGCTGCTGCTTCATTGACCTTGTTCAGCAAACCTAAAAACCCTGTACTGAGAAAACATAGAAGCTGTTGCTGGCCTTTCCCTCTAAAAATACTTGATGCCTTGCTGTTATGGTGACCCGGGGCTTTAATAATTTCTGAGGTACGGATCTTGGAACAGGCATGTTGATCAGGGACAGCCAGGCAACTGGTAATCTTGGGTCATCAGAAGTATCTCCTGTATGTCTGTAAATACATATTTCTTTTTGATGGCATGAATGTTAACAACCACAGTTTCTATATGTTATAACAAAATATGAATGTTTATGATATTGGATAAGGAGTCTATCAATACATGTAGTGTTGGGTGGGCCATATCCCTTCAAACACAAGTCCCACAGGTGAATCTCTGGCCCGCCAGGCCATTTCATGTGGCCTTCGCACCTTTCCTGAAGGTACAGCACCCCCATTGTCCTCACCCCTACCTTGTCTCAGCAGCAGCAAGGACGACAGAACTCCTCCACCAGATCCTGCGGTTTCCCATGCAGCTGCAGCCACCTCCTCATCACCTCCCCTGGTCTCAGCATTGATACGACTCCGGCAACTGACTTTAGCCTTCCTCTGGTCCTCCTCCAGACCCTGAACTTTCTGTTTCCCGTCTTTGCACCCAACTTCTTAACCGACAGCAGCACAAAGTAAAGGGGATGCAGTGTGATATAAGGAATGCTGGGGGACTCTTAACTTCTGATGGTGGGCCCTTGACATCTAATGTAAAGGGGAGTGAGGCGTTCAGCCAGCCATTGAGGGCAACCATAATGCTGATGCAGCCCACAATGAAACTGAGTTTGACACCCCTGCTCTAGAAGACTTGGTCTCCCAAGTGTTCATTCAAGGGTCACTCTGTGACATAAATCCATTTATTAACGCTTAAAGCGGGAGTCCGCGTTTTTTTTTTTAAAAGCCAACAGCTACAAATACTGCAGCTGCTGACTTTTAAAATAGTGACACTTACCTGTCCAGCGCGCCCGCGATGTCGGCACCCGAAGCCGATCTCTCAATCGTCTCTCTCGGGTGCTGCCGCCGCCATCTTGGGTATGGGAATCAGGAAGTGGAGCCTTTCGGCTTCATTTCCCGGTTCCCTACTGCACATGCGCGAGTCGCGCTGTGCAATAAGGATGGACCCGCTGCCTCTGGGATCTGTGTGTTTCCCAGCAGGCAGCGGGGGACTTTCGGAAAGGGGTGTAATCTATGCCCCTTTCCGCAGAGAGCTATCCCGGAAGTGGGTGCAGATACCTGTACTGTACAGGTACCTGCACCCCCCTCCCCCCTGAAAGGTGCCAATTGTGGCGCCGGAGGGGGGGGGGGGATTCCAATGAGCAGAAGGTCCACTTTAGGGTGGACCTCCGCTTTAAGTATGTTGTGTTCTTCATAACATGACTGAGTGCTTGCTTGTTGGACCCTTGTTTAATACTTTTGCAATCTAGTTCCTGTTGTGTATCCCACTGAGGAATGTTTACCGCTCAGGTGACTGTACTTGCTGTAGACCCATGCAGAGGCTCGCCAACATATATACTGAAGAGAGAGATAATGGCCGGACACCACTAATCTCTCCCTCTCCCTCTCCCTCTCCTGTTGTGTATCATTTAAAATTATATTTTTTCTAGATGCAGTTGAACTTTTTTGCATGTACTTTATAGTGTTTCTAACATTTGTTTCTCCCATAGTTGAAAATGAGAGTCACTGCGACTTTGTGAAACTGAGGGAAATGCTCATCCGGGTCAATATGGAGGATCTCAGGGAACAGACGCATACACGCCATTATGAGCTGTACAGGCGTTGCAAGCTTGAAGAGATGGGTTTTAAAGACACTGACCCAGATAACCAACCCTTTAGGTAGATACACAAGGGGAGAGTTGGAATTGTATGCTGGAACATGCTAAATAAAATTCTCCAATGGGACTGGTTAAAGTGTTATGTCATATAAGAGAAACCCTGGCAGAGCACACTACGTTAGTCTTTTATAAAAAATGAGCGCTCTAAATACTGATTTACAACGATCTTCAGGCCAATCATGTGACTTGCGGCCGCTGTATACATCCGATGGATGGCTTCTGCGGGAAGGGCCGTGATCTCCCTCTGACGTCAGCCAAGGAGATTACGTGGCCGCTCAGCCTCTCCTGCAGTAGACCTGGAAACCGTCCGAGAGTCACGGCCTGAAGGTTGCACTAAACCGGTATTTACAGTGCTCGTTTTTATAAAAGACTACTACAGTGTGGTATGCCAGGATATAATAGAGGGGCTGGCTGACAGGCAGAAAAGAGGGGGAGAGCAAAGGAGACAGCAGCGTATGAAGCAGCGTATGAAGATGGGATGCACTTAGACCACGGTGGTCAGTAGTGAAGGGTTCAGGAAGGTGTGTTTTTTTTTTTTTTTTTTTTGTTTTTACAGTTTAGAGGGGAGCAGATTACACAGCACAAGCACGGTGCTGTTTAATCTGCTTTAAGGGACCAGGATTTTTTTTTTTTTTTTTTTTTGGGGGTTAACAAACACTTTAAAGATACGCTATGTGAGCACACATTACAGCTGTGCAATTTTACAACAGTTCCATGGTGCATACAGTCAGTTGCAAAACCATTGTAAGAAAAGAAAAACTGAATTAAATATATCTAACTGTGCAGTTCTACATTATAAACTATCAGTCATTTGATTTGTATAATGCTTAACGACATGCTGTCTTGTGAAAACAGCTGAGCTCACGTTTATTTTTAATATGAAAAGTGGACGTTCCAAGAAAAATGAAAGGCCTTTGTTACTGCTAGTTCCTACCCCAAACTAAAATAGTAATTTTAAAAAGAATAGCTTTCAGTAAAGTGTAACTAAAGGCAAAACTTTTTTTTCTTTTTCTTTTTGGATAAGAGTGCATATAGAGTGCAGAGGGATTAGAACATCTGTAAGGTATTATTGCTATCTTTGCTCCTGTTAAAGATTCATCCCCTCTGTATATCCTGTTTACTGTTATCCTAATGGGGACACTAGTTCTGGTGACGCACTGGGATCCCCTCGCTTTGCAATGATTTCCTCTCACTTCCTATTTTGGCTGAGACAGGAAATAAAGGGAAATCTCCCTAATGGGACAGATGGCGAAATAAAAAATAAAAAACCTGACTGGGCACTCTATCCAAAATGGGGGGGAAAAAAGAACAAAAAAGGAATATCCATGCTAGATGTGCTTAAAAAGTAAATAAAATATGAAAATAGTGAATAATAAAGACAGCTGCTAGCATGGGTCAATAAACAATCAATATACATATAGTGCAGTGCTATCACTCAATGAGCATATATAGCATGATCTCAAAAAAATTGATAAACATTGTGAAAGGTAAATGTGGAAAAAAACATAAAGGGCTATAATATTGAGTTCATCCAAAAAAAAAAAAAAAAAAAGCCCATAAAGCATCCAAAAAAAAAAATCTAAAGTCAATGAAAGAAGAAAAATAAATTAGTTTCCCAACAGATCAGAGTCCAACAGGTGAGGGATAGAACAGATGTGCATAAGGGAGCCAACTTTCCCAGATCCTCTGTGTAAAACCCCTCCAATGCAAAAGGATGGCAGCTTACCAGAATGTGGTGGCTTCCAAATTAATGGAAAAGCCAACAACGCAGTGGGGAAAACCTTTCCCAGGTGTATCCAAAGAAGTTCTGGCGGTCCTGGTATACTTCAAATCACATACTCATACCCAATGCATGTGCATTAAAATATAAAGAATCATAGCGTGATACTGTATAAAAGGTGGTTTCTTGAATATAAAAGATGAATTTACATGATCGATGATAAAAACAAGCATGTTGTCATATAAAATGATGCAGCAATGGCCATTGACAGAATATTGAGCGGCCGAGTAGTGTGGTAATGTCACGTCTGGTCCCACTGGGTGGGACAAGATGCAATGTCACCACGCTCCTCGGCTGCCAGCACCTCTATGGATACACCTGGGAAAATTTCCCCACTGCGTTGGCTTTTCCATTCATTTGGAAGCCACCACATTCTGGTAAGCTACCATCCTTTTACATTGGAAGCGTTGGAAGAGGATCTGGGGAAGCTGACTCTCTGATGCACATAATTATCTGTTCTATCCCTCACCTGTCAGTCACATTACCAACGTGGAGCAAATTCTAATTGTTCTTCCTACCACCACTTTAAGAATCTGTCAATATGGCAGTGACATTCTTAAAGAATTACCACCAGTTCTCAAATTAGAAATCTGACCGTACGTTGATGTTTCCCCATTTTATAAGATTATTGTACTGTCAGGCAATGTTATGATGTACAATTCGAAATTGCCCTTTTGAATAATAAAAAAAAAAGGAAATCCAACGCTACAGAAGCATGCCAATACTAAGAGCAGGCAATGCCTGTTGTCATATATGTGACAGCTTTCCACACAGAGCTGTACCCCCCATTCAGCTGTTGGCTGGGATATTCCCTAGCAACAAAACGAAATGTCAATGGGGATATGGGTGATTGCCCATATGTGGCAACTGTGCATGGAACCTGATGGGGGAACTAGTCTCTCAGTCTGCTTTTATTTTTCATTGACAACGACCGGCAAGGGGGCAGATTTGAAAGCTTCTTTGGGACTGAATAGCAGATCCACCCATTGCCGTGCACTGTCAACGTATAAAGCAGTCCTGAGTCTTTCAGTTCTCCATCAGACTCCACCCGCCCAGTACAAAACTACCCAGCCGTGCTCCTGACAGTGTGATGTGTGTAGTATGTCCGGAGGTGGGAGTGAGTGCACTCAGGAAAGACTACATTGTGGACACTGCTTCCTTAGTGCAGACACAGACAAATTCATGTACTCCTCTGTGACTTTTGGTGCTGCACCCCAACTGGTTTCTAAAGGGTTTCTGCGATTTCCTGCGCTTTGTGTACTTTTCTTTTAATAATTCTTGTGCTCTCAGTCTTCAGGAGACTTATGAAGCTAAAAGAAAAGAGTTTCTGGAGGATCTGCATCGGAAAGAGGAAGAAATGCGGCAGCTGTTTGTCAGCAGAGTGAAGGAGACGGAATCTGAGCTGAAGGAAAAGGAGAGGGAAGTAAGTGCCTCTTCCCTATGATCCTAGTTCAAACCAAGCAACTAAAACATTATAGCTTCAGTTATTCCAATAAAACAGAAAACAAAATGAAGGCTTTACCGCCATCTAGTGGTAGATTGTCTGTTCATAATGTATAACTTGATTTTATAGAGCAAAATATATATATGGTAAAGGTAATGAAAGATGATAAACATCAGATATCCACAATGTTGATACCAGAACTTGCCTAGAGGAAAGCAAAGTCTGTTTTTGCTCATGAATAATGCTGCAGGCTTCATGAGAATATATCTTTCTGTACTTGTAGCTTCAAGAGAAGTTTGCACATCTGAAGAGGATACACCAAGATGAGAACAGAAAGCTGGAGGATAAGAGGAAGGAGCTGGAGGACGAGATGAACTCCTTCAACAGGCGGAAGATGGCAGTGGAATCATTGCAGCCTCAGGGATACCAAGCAACTTCCCAGCAGCCTTTAAAGAAGGATAAAGATAGAAAAAAGTAAGTGTTTACTTGTGCTCTTATCACAATTTTTACTTCAGTATTTCTATCCCTATTACACTACACTATGCTGCTATGGGTCAGAGTTTCCTTTCTGTGTAAAGTTGGATGTAGGCACATGAGGACACTGCCAATTTTGCTGTCTTCTCTCAAACTTAGGGGAGCTCCGCTAAAGCCTGGGGGTTCTTGCTGCTGCTATAGACGTAGGTACTAACTATGTAATTATGTCTATGGCAGCAGTAAGAACTCCCAGGCTTTAGCAGAGCTTCCCTAAGTTTGCTGTATGCAAGCAAAACTGACTGTCCTCGTGTGCATGAGATTGCAAAGTTGTTTATTTTTTATGTATGGTCTTTGATAAATAAGGCTGTTCATTCAGATAAAATAGTGTACACCTAGCTCTATTTCCTAAGTTATTAGGAAATAGCTGTGTCTTTGCTTAACCCAAACTCTGTGACCTGATTATATTATTATTACAGGTCTTTTATGTACATAATGTTTTACATACTGCACATTGTCAGTCCCTGCCCTCAAGGAGCTTACAATTTATAGCCCATATCTCACATGCATACCTACACACAGGGCCGCTGATAAGCCAGTACAACTGGCCCTGCTGTACCGGGCCCAGCCAGCAGGGGGGCCCGGCAATCAGAGAATAAAAGAATGCAGAGTAAAAAAAAAAAAAGTCTCAGCCAGCATCCGACTTATCTGAGCTTTTTTCATCTTTCTGGGTGCCTCCGTATTCATGTTTTGTTCTTGTGGATGTGAGGTACTATTTTTTCTATTTCGGGAGCATGTCACTTCCGCAGCCACTCCACAACTGGCTCAAGTCCCGCCCTGCACATTCCCTTCCCATGCGGAGTGATTCATCTCCTTCTGCTTAAGGCAGGAGCAGACATATAGGGGTCACCATTGAGCTTGGGCTGCAGGGGGCACGTGTGCCCCCCCCCCATGCCTGAATTGTTAGAGAAGTGGCTGCCTGATCCTCAGCTGATGTGTAAATCGGTGATGCAGGAACTCGATCTCACTCTTTACAGTTACACTGAAAGGGAAAGCAAAGGGAGAGCTGGCTTGCAGTGTGTACTGTGCTCTCTGCCTCCCCCTAGAGGTCAGTACCCGGGATGGAGATTGAAGGTATAGTGCTGCTGACAATTAAAACAAAAGCAAACTGTATATGTTTGTAATTATGCATGTGTGTGTGCTCAAAATCAGAGGGCAGGGAAGAGGGATTTAACCGACTATAGTAGATGGTAAATTCTCACAGTATCCCCTCGGGAAAAGAGACAATAGACCCTTCAAATGCACAGATTTTGGATATACAGTAGAAGTGAGGGGCCAATTCTGTTGAGAAAGCATGGCCAGAAATCTGTCATTTTTGTCCCCCTGTCCCAAAAAAAAGTTGCCGGCTGCTATGCAAATCTAGCCTCATGACCTCTGCCATGTGTAACAACAGGTCCTCCTTAGCAGACAGCTACCGTTTAAGAGATGTGTCTGTGTGTGCTTTTATGTGTGTGTATTTACGTGTGTGTGTATGTATATGTGTTTGGATTTATATGTATGTATATGTGTGTGCATTTATATCTGTGTGTATGTATTTATATGCATATTTGTATATGTGCGCGTGTGTGTGTGTATACACTACTTTTAAACTTGACGCCCTTTTTCTGTACGATCAGAGCTGATTTTCTTAGAGCGGTTCATAATACCAAAAAGAAAACACCATTCCTCTGAAAAGCAATCCAGGCTCAGATCGCTTTTCAGAGACAGTTGACAGGCAGTAAAGAGGCAATATATTGTAACATGACTGGTAAAATGTTGATAAACACTGATCTAGAGGAACCGATCTCTCCAATTTCCTCCTGCAGCCGCTGAAAGCCTGGAAGAGGATAAGGGTGGGGCTAAAGGGGGCCCCCAGACAGGTATGCTGTATGGGGCCCCATGATTTCTATCAGCTGCCCTGCCTACACATACAAGATCTAATTTAGTCAGGAGCCAATTAATCTACTAACTTGGAGTGTGGGAGCTAACCAGAGTACCCAGAGGAAATGCACCCAAGCACAAAGAAAGCAGGCAAACGCCATACAGGCACACTATAGTTGGAATTTAAACAAAGGACCCAAGTGGTGTGAGACAGAAGTACTAATCACTAAGCAACTGTCTTGTCTTGATCGGTGTCCAAATTCCAATTCCGATTTCTTCCACCTCTACATGCCCAATGCAGGTAAAAAAATAAAACAGGAAAAACTCCATGAAGTGGATTGCACCTTCTCCCCAATTGGGGTAATGGTAGGTTTCAGGATCGGAACTAGAAAATGTGCTGCCCCTGATTTAACAAAAACAAATATCTTATCTTTAAATGCATATTTCAGTCCAGCATGATATTTTTTCATTTAGGCAGTTTTCACATTGGAGTGCTATGCTTTGGTTGCAGCGTGGGTGTATCTGCAATTTTTGTGCACTTTAGCCACAGTCCCATAGACCTTCTATTGCGTTGCATGTTTTTGCAGATGAAGCAGGATGTGGGACTTTTGGTGCACTTTCAGAAGATGTGTCAACGCACAACCTAATAGAAAGTCTATGGGACTGCAGCTAAAACTTAGGGTACAGCACAAAAAAAATAAAAAATCAGATACACATGCACGGGAGCCAAACTTTGACACACTAGTACATACATTTGGTGCATAAAACCTACTATCTGGCTGCTCTTTTCTGACTGTAATAGGCGAGACTCAAATGGTCCAATTTTATCAGTGGGGGGGGGTGGTTTAAGACAGCACTAGCTTATTAGTGGAGGAAGGTGGGGAGGGAGATCTAGTATTAGCCATGATGTTGCAACACATCAAATCATTCTGCTCCTGACATGACTTAGCAGTTGGTGTCTGCAGGTGACCGTAGATGTTGACTTATCCCTTAATAGAGTCAAAAACCTTTGGAACAGGGGACTGCCTACTAAAGTCTATGGGTACCTGCACTGAATCTAGAAGCTGGGGATCATAAAGTAAATCTGTTACGAGAGGCTTGGTGGCTGTCATTGCTGACCATTCGTTCGGAAATAGCTAGTTGCCTGGATTCCCAGTTGATCCTATTGCTTCAATATTTTCACTCTCTGATCTAATAAAAATATGCAGATAAGGTATAGGGTATGTATTCTGCATACTTGTTCTAGATCGGTGACTCTGAAAATATAAGTCAGTGTGTCGAGCAACTAGGTAGTTGGCAATAGTAGCCGCCGAGTGGCCTTTAAGACTTTAGCACAATAGCATTTGTTCCTGGATAGCAACAGCAATTCACAGATGTTAGCTGGTGCCTGGAGTTGCCCTTTTAAAGCCCCATTTTGTGAAAAATATAACCACCTTCCCACCCACTTCTAACCTCTAACCCATACTGCAGAGAATATTTTTTCTTACCTGGTGATACTTTTCCTAAGTCCCCTGCTAATTTAGCACTGCAGACGGTCCCTCGCCTGCTGGTCCTCTACTATTCCCTTGTGCCAATGGGGGCTTGTCTTCTGGATTCTGAGAGGACCCCACCACTGGACAGCAAAGAGGAAATGTCCATGTCATTCAGGCAGTGATGTGGACACCTGAAGAAGGACTTTGTGGGTAATAAAGAAAGAAGACTCGGGACTGCAGAGTCACATGACTGCAGCTTTAGGGGAGTTTTTTATTTTATTTTTTATTTTTTTTACTGAAGTGAGAGAGGCTTTAACAAAGTTTTCTCAGTATGTGAAAAAATATCTCTTCCACGGATCCCATGCTGTTCTCTCCCAGGATTATCTTCTAAGCAAAGAAATTGCTTACTGTAGTTTATCTGCTGAGTCAGTTGAGCAGCATCTGCTGGAGCATGTGCTTGCACAATTTCTGCATGAATGAGAACTCGCTGAAGGGAAAACATGTATTTATAGCTAAATCTGCCTAAAGTTCTTATTCCTGGGACAAACCTGTCTAATGTGGTGGTGTGCTATGTGACTGAGGGGTATATTTAACACAGAATAAAAGTCAGAGATTAAAGTAATTGTAAACAATAATAATGCAACCAAAAAATGTAACTTTCAGATTTATGAATGATTCATTGCAGATTCATCTGTTCAGTTACCCCTGAAATCCTATTTCTCCACTGCAAGTAAAAAGCAGGCTGTAGCTGTTTTTCAGGGTAATGGACAATGTGAAGTTTGTCCTTACCTTAAATGAAGAAAGTGAAACCCCCTCAGATTTTTGAAGCAGCCCAATGTGCTGGGGAAACCTAGCGTAACGTCATATCTGTGCCCACCTGTCACATGTATACAATAGTGGGGTGAAGGGCCTGTTGTTTATGTCCAGGAGGGACCAAAAAGTGGAGGAAAGAATCTAAGGGAACTCGCATCGCCGTGGGTAACCTATTTTGAATATAATGCTTGCTTGGCTGTCCTGATCCTCTTGGTTCATTATTTTAAGTAGGTGAAATGTAAGTAAGCAGATAAGAACTTTTGACTTGTCTTTTAACTTCCTGATCTAGTGACACAAAAAGGATTGATGACAGGAGGTCAGCATAACAGCCAGGCTATTGGCATTTTTATGAGGTGGTCAGCAATAGCAGCTCCACTATCCTCACATGACTGGTTAACTTTTAAAACAAGGTATAGGTGATTTCCCTCTTTTCCAGGGACAGTCCCAGGTTTCAAAGCTTGTCATTGGAAAGGGCCCAATTTAAAGCAATTTCTCGCCTGCTTCTTTTTGTTAGATGTAGATGTTTAAGCGATTTAGCATGCCTAATGTAATATGTGGAGTAATTTATTGGCAATGAAGCCAACAATAAATCTGCCCTATTAGCAGTTTTGGAATTCTCACCCACAGCACCCCCTGCTGGTGATCTATTGTATTACCACAGTAACCCTGTACAATACTGATGGTTTGCATCTGGATAAAGATGTTCTTTGAAGGAGGTGGTACTGTATTTCATATTACAGGGGTTGGGACAGAGGTCAGCAGGACAACATGAGGCACTGAATTCAGTCAAAAGCACCTTCATATACTAAATTCCTTTGGTTCCATGCATCATTGTGGATGTGTTTGGCTGCTCTTCACAGCTTTTTATACAGAAATGACTAGGGTGTAAATAATTCATCTTATTGCAGACATATGAAGTTTGTTGCCAGAGCGAAGGGGCTGCAAAGCAACCTGAAATGATTTCTGCGACTTGGACAAACTATTTAGATTTGTATTGGCACTGGAGCAATCATTGTTTTGTATAACCAACAGAACAATAAGATTTGGGATAAGAACATTTTGATAACGTACATCCTAACCTGCGCCTGTTTCAAATTTCTATGGCTATTCCTCTGAAATAAACGAAGGGCCCAATTTATTAACAAGTATGATCTAACCACATCTATACTGCTGCCTTAAATAAAACGAATAGCTGGTCACATTTGTAAAGCATTGCATTGTGCTTTTACAGATTTGATTTTTGACCCTCCTAATATTAAAATCAGCAAAGCCCCCAAAATTTTAATGAACAGGGAAAGTGTCAGGAGCAGGTCCTGTCATCGTTTGATCTCCAACTATCATGTAGGCATTTATGTAGGAATAGCCATTGCAGTGTGGAGTAAACAGCCTTCCAAATAGAAACCCCTGTTTAGTTCCATTTTGCACCACTTTAGGCCCCCACAGTTGCCATTCACCATGGCAGGGATTCCTTTTCGGTGAGTCCTGTAGTGTACAATAGTGTCCTATGCACACCTCAGATAACACCTTTTATAGCAGATGTATTTCAGATAGCTCTGTTTCATTTATGCACACTTCAGCCACATCTGAATCTAGTCAACTGGCTGATGATCAGGATTCTTGTGTTTAAACACTTTGCATCCTCTCACTACTGTAAAAGTGATTGGGCAACTCTACAGCTGAAGTTGTGAGCTTGTACCAACCATTTGCAAGTCCAGGTCATTTTTATATATGGGATTTGGATGAAAGCTGATTAAACGTGATCAGACCAAGCACAATTCTTTTATCTGTGATTTGAAATGAATCATTAGACATCACAGAAGTACTATCATTAACAAACCATAGAAAAGCAAAATGACAAAATGATCCTGTTCAGATTTACATACCCCTAGCTAGCTAGTAGTAGTAAACCCTCAGGCCTTTTGGCTTAAAACATTGAGCACGATAAAATAAACATTCCCCCATAAACTACTTTTTACAACTTTCAGTGCTGCTGGCTCCTGCTCTCTGCTTTTTCCCTGTGCTTCTGGTCTTCACAGGAAAGACTTAAGAGAACAGTCTAATCTCCAGCCAGTCTGTTAATTTGGAGAAGGGAGGAGGCATGGGGAGTGCCATGCCATCCTAGGCTACAGGGTTGTGTGTTTCTATTGATGGACACAGTGTAAGGAGACACAACTCTAGTCCCTGTATGCAAGATGGGTTCCATAGGATGCCATCCTGAAACAGGAAACCTAGGGCAGTCATCATGGCACCAGCTTAAAGTGCAATCAACATTCTTTCTTTATTTTTATTTTTTATTTAAATGGGCCTCCAGGAGGGTTATGTCATAATGGGCTAGTCTAGCATGCACAATATGGGAGACTTGCCTGTCAAACAAAGCTCTGTCAGCGCACCAGCTGGGCCCATGCACTTCTTCTCCTGGTCTTCCTTCGGGGTTCACTCTGTTCGGCCACGTGATTGGCCAGGCCGTGATGATGCACTTTATCATGCCTCAAAGCAGTGACTTAAATGTATTCTGAGCATGCAGTGCTTAAAAGAACTGAGGATTGAATGTCACTTTTACCAGTTCACCTGTACAGTCCTTATGGACCAGGGCAGTTTTTTACATTTCTGATCTGTGCTTGTTGATTTGGCAATAATGTACTGGGAATTTTAAATGACATGCCGGAATTCCTTCACAATGTTTTGTCTATAGGGCAGGAAGTGAAAGTGAAGGGAAATCTCCTTCATGGGACACAGATAGTTAAACCTGACTAGGTATAACCCTCCCTTAAGCCTTTGTGCACACCTAATTTTTTTTTTTGTTTTGTTTAACTTTCCGAGTGATCTCCCTGCTTTGCTATTGTGTTCTGACGGGGGCAGCTCCCCACCAGAACACTCTGGTCAGCCAGACAGCAGACCTTTTTCGGTTATGACCTTTCAACAGAAGCCGACCCGGGTGTCATGCACATGGGCCAAATGTTGCCCAAAAATCTAAAAAAAAAAAAAAAAAAATCTAAAATGAAATGGGTTTTAAAATTAACTAAAAGGAAACAAACTCAAGCCAACTTTTTTTTTTTTTTGGCTAGATTACAGAAATGTTAGCGCCTCTGTTAGTTTTCTATTGCTTTTTTCAATTATTTTTTTAATGTAAACACAGCTGAAATATATTGTCGTTCACAGGTATATTTAATCAGATGTAGTTTTGTGCACTTTTTCGGCATCGATAGCCTTTCTATTGCTGCCTGTATGCGAGTTAGGGAATTTTCTCTTCACCCAGACAGCACAGGTAGGAGCAGAAATCCTACCACCTATTACAGAAAAGGAAAAGAGGGCAAACTTTTTATTCTACATTTAAATGGGTTGCATTTAAAAGCTGAAATGGGGAAAGTTAATCGCAGCCTCCCCAAACCTAAACGCCATAAATCAATTAAGTAGGACTTGCCAAACTAACAACGCCAGATTTGGTCATATTGGGCATTAGACAATAGCCCAAAAAAGTGACAATTATTAATAATGAGGCTTAAGCCAGCCATAGATAGTTTAGAATCTTTGCCAGCTCAACAGGAACCAGACGAGATTCAAACAATGTATGGGCAGGCCGAATGTACCCAAGGTGATCACCTTGGGTACAACCAGCCTGTCAGATTTTATATGCAATTATTGCTAGCAGCTGTTAGAAACACTAGCATTAATCACTGTATTCTCCCAGTGGGGGTGGAGGGGGAAGCCATTAATGGCTCAGCAGGATGGGTTCCCCTATCAAAACTTCATGTGTTGATGGGGAAATCGAGCAATTTTCTGGTTGCAGAAAAGAAAATGGCTTACTCTATGGCAGTATCCCAAAAAAGGGAGATTTGATAATACGGAGTCTTAGACCATATCTTAATTATATGGGATATGGTCTATAATGCTTGGCCATATGCAGGCAGAAATTTATAAGTACCAGTAGACAAAGTGGTAGTAAGATTTCATACAATTTTCTAAAGGTGAATGGTTTCCACTAGACTCTAAGACCAGGATCTAACACACTCTAGATATAAAGGGCAAAAGAATACAGCGTCCAGTTCACAGTAACTTATTTTATGTTCTGATTTTAACTTTTTTGTTTACCATTCTTTTTGTTTTAATCTCACCTTCATTTTATGTTTATTTTCTTTTCAGTTAAGATGCACAGGCTTACATGACAAGATTGGACTTGCAGGTTCATGTCATTTAGTTGCTTGAATTGTCACCACATGCCATCCTTTTCTCCTAACATTGTGAGCGGACCAAAGCATACAGGAAACCTGGAGACTACACAGTTTACAGCTAATCAATTCTTTTAATAAGTGCTACAGGTATAATGTGAGACTTGTTCATTCTAGAAGCTTGAAGCTCTCTAACCATCTATGCAACATCATTTTGTATATATACAGTTCTTAAAGATGCTGTATTTTTAATATGTTCATAATATAACCTATCTGGGACAGCCATGTTTTAGGACTTTATTATATTGACTTGGTATGGTTTTGCTATTTTTTTTTTTTTATCTGTTTTCCAAAATAAGTCTGCAGTGGAAATAAAATGTACAACAAATACTCATTTCCTCTCGCATTTGATGTAGATAAAGTTTGACTCCATCGCAAGTGAAGTGGAGTCTGGCCAATAATGCCAAGTTGAAAATCATGGGAATAGAGTTACTTTAAAGTTTAAATGGCAAAATATTACATGAGCAAAAAAGAACGAAATATTCAAGGTCTTTGATTATTATCTATTTTCTTTATCTTTCAAATAGTATACACATTTGATGGATGAAAAAAAAACTGGCAATATATTTAGTGCTAGGAAGATGCTGACTTTTTAGCTCAGTGCAGACGTCTTACTAACCACAAACTTCTCTGGTGTAGAAGTACAGCCTTTAGTATGATTTCTGTAGCCTCTTGTGGTGCTCTGGCTTTACCTTCACCCAGACAAAACCTAACACTGGCCATAGCAGGGGAATATCCAGGGACTCTGCTGCTGGACCTTATTTGTGTAATCCAAGTGTTACATAAAATGGTGAATAATGTTGGATTTTGCCACAAGTGAAGGTGCTAGTTTTACTTTTCTTAAAAAAAAAAAAAATATGTTGAAAAGTTATCAGTTTGGTTTTGTGTAGACTTTCACAAAGTGTTTTTTTCATTCCATTTATTTTTCTTCCAGTTCATGTGGGCAGATCAGCATTTTGTTCATCGTTTTTAAAGCATCAGTTGTTTTATACATTCTCTACCAATGCAAGCACTTAGGTTTTTGTTTGTTTTTCATTTCTTTTATGTATTTTTTGGTAAACAAAGCTTAGGGTTCCACAGCCTTAAGACATTCAGGTTATATATATTTTTCCCTGGGTCTGTGCTTACGGCCAGTTTGTCTTACAACTTGGCATTTTATCCGTTTGCATATAATGTCTTTTTGGAACCAGCTTACACGTTGTTGTGCTTTGTAAACGTATTGGCCTATAGTTCCTTTGACAAAGTTGTTTTGACTGCTATTATTTTATGATATATCTTTATCTAAGTGTATGCAGGGAAGGCATCCAGTTTTTTTGCTTTCTTTGGACCTTTTACTGTAGAATTTCCCTGTCAATAGGGCATTTATATAGGAGCTATCGCCTATATGCTTTCTCCTCCTATACTTTATCCTCAAACTGCTAATGGAAATTAAACAGAGCCCAGTGTCAGGTATTTAAATGCATACAAGAACTTGGCAGCTTTTTTGGAGGGACACTAGCATCTTTACTCCATATTTCTCATATGAAGCCTTGCGTCTGGAAAGTTCCTAGGGCTATAAAGGTTAGAACTGACAATCCAGAATGTAAACATGAGAGGTCAAGATCAGCCCTGCAGTTTCACTGGCATGTTTGAAGTCAGTTGATCCTAGCTCTTTAAGCCAGCCATATTTTCTTTCCTTTAAACCAAATAGCTCAATCCCCCATCAACACACTCAGTGTTGATGGGGGAATCCCTCCCGTGGAGCCACTAGTAGTAATCGCATGTAAAATCCGCTAGGATGGTTTTACCCAAGTTGATCCATTGATCAACTTGGGTAAGACCAGCCTGCTCATACATGAATCTTAAATACATGAATTTGAATCTCGGCTGGTTCCTGTTGAACTGATCGAGATTCAAACCTTTTATGGCTGGCTTAAGACTACCCGGTTATTTGTTGTCATTGCACTAAAACAATGGGCTGTCCAAATGTAAAATCATGGGTAAAGGGTCTGGAAGGAAATATAGGGGCTACACTGCTTACTTCCCTCTGAAAATGCTAGCTGATTGGCTGTTATCTTTACTCACTGGTTCAATCAAGTGTTAAAGAAAGAGCACTTACCAACGACAGCCTCCATGTTTCTCTCAGGAAAATTAAACTCCAATCTAGATAAAACATCAAACCCTAGATACCTATTTGATAAATACATTTTGTCACCCAGGCATAGCTGTAGTCCATTTGTCTCCCTTTTGTCGGTAATGTGCTAAAATGAGAATACCTGCTTGGAAAGTAGTAGGGGACTTCCTAAATGTCTCTAACATACAGAAAAGCTAATGTAAGAAAAAAAAGTAGTGCAGAAGCCGCCTTCAGTCTGGTTGTGACTAGTGATGCAGGAAGACAAAAACACAGGCTTTAGGAGGCACAAACCTTGTGACCATGTGAGGTGTTTTTTGTATTCTGGTGCAGTGGACTGCAGAAAACTTGAATTTGGGTACAGTGAATTTTCTGACTTTGGCACTGATTTTGCAGTGCTTGCTGGATACCATTTCACTGCATTTTTTTTTTTTTTTTTTTCCCAGTTCACTGATCTCTCAATTGTGGCCTACAATTGCACTCTTAAAAATAAGCTACAGAAAAGCACCTGACATATCTACATTCTGTTGTGCATAGTTTAAGAAGCTGCTTTGTTTCTGCAAAGTGCACCAAATGAACTGACGTGTATAATTGCATGTTTTTAAGGGCTCATTTTTTGTGAAGGGCTTTACAAAAAAAACACGTATACACCGTTTATCCACATTTCTAGTGATGCCACAAATCATATAGCAGTATCCTACAGTGTAATGATGTGCATCTGCGCCCTGTAACTATGTCTTGAATATTTTTATTAATCCAGTAACACTGAGATACTCTACTCCTTGCCTCTTTCTGACACCATTTTCTTCCACCTGATGCTTAATCATGGGGCTCTATGCTAAAACCCTAGTAGGGTGCAAAAAAAGCATGAAGGGAGGTAGTGCCTGGAAGGTCTCAGCATTGCTCTATCAATAAAAACATAAGCTCTTTATGACGTTATGGTGTGTGCCGCATGTTTTTTTTTAGTTGGGGGGGGGGGTGGTTGTGACTGAGCCTGGAGGCTGCCAACTCCTGTGGCAGAAAGCATGGGAGCTTGAAGCAGTATCAGACATGTAAATAACAATCTGGCAATATCGTTATATAGGATGTATACAACTGGAAGTGGTCTAAGTGGGTCTAGAATATCATGCACCTCATCGCAATTATTAAAGATAATGGAAGAGGAGGATTGGGATAATTGTGGTGCTTGAAATAATTGTTGCATATAAAAGTTATATAACAGTTTCTTTATCAATATAGAAAAATGAACAAAGGGTTCAATGAAAAATACTTATAGAGCAATATACAAATTGCATATAGTGGGTCGCTGGTATCCCAATAGAAAGAAGTTGGTCACAAGTAGATGTTGTAACCCAACATGTTTCGCCAGTGATGGCTTCCTCTGGGATTTGTTTGGAACCACCAAAAATAACCCAACTCTAGCACAAAACAAAATATCAGTTGATTATACAAATGTACAAAAGTATGAAGAATCAAAAAGACACAAAACAGCAGAGACATGATGCCTACCTCCGCCAGTCCCAAATCAGGAAACTGACAGAATGGGGGCCCCCCCAAAAAACAAAGGGGAGGTGTAGACGTAGAAACCCCCCCCCCCCAGCCAGGGATAGTGCGAAGGAGAACGTGCACAGCCACAGGAGGTAAATAAAGACCCAGCTAAAATGAGGACAAGCAAAGAAGTAATGTTATACGTGGCTATTGGACAAAACCCAAGGTCCAATATACAGTCAACCAGCGAAGCTTAAGGGATACTTGCTATGCTCCAAGTTATAAAACAAATGGGTTCAGGGGCACCAGAAGAGTGTTATAGTGTGGAAGAGAGACTAAAAATTGTCCCGAAATTTCAATACAGAGCTTGTTTGCGCACGGTCTCCTTCGCGCTATCCCTGGCTGGAGTTTTTTCTACGCCTACACACCCCATCTGTCAATTTGCTGGTTCGAGACTGACAGAGGTAGGTTTTATGTCTCTTTGAAGCCATGGCAAATGCTGTTTTTGTGTATTTTTGATTCTTCATACTTTTGTTTTGTATTTTGTGCTAGAGATGGGTTATTTTTGGCGGTCCCAAACAATCCCCTGAGGAAGCCATCACTGGCGAAACATGTTGGGATACAACATCTACTTGTGACCACCTTCTTTCTATTGGGATACCAGCGACCCATTATATGCAATTTGTATATTGCATATTGCTCTCTGTTTTTCATTGAACCCTTTGTTAATTTTTTCTATATTAATACAGAAACTGTTTTATATAACTCTTTTTATGTAACAATTATTTCAAGCACTGCAATAATCCCAATCATCCCCGTTTATTATCATTATATAGGACTTGCTAATCTCAAATGGCGCATTCCCATATACATACACTGAGGATTAAAAATTCTCAGCTGGTTTCTGGAATCAAAACTATTCTTTATCACAGCAAGATTATCAGCATGTAGGTCCGTGGAGGAGAACATTTTTTCTATGTAACCACTGATCAGTATTGAACAATATAATAAACAACTATGAATAACTGTTTTC
Source organism: Lithobates pipiens (assembly GCF_037356315.1). Taxonomy (NCBI): domain Eukaryota; kingdom Metazoa; phylum Chordata; class Amphibia; order Anura; family Ranidae; genus Lithobates; species Lithobates pipiens. Next base: position 343,604,849 of record NW_027507903.1, read on the forward strand.
CAAAAAAAAAAAAAAGACATTAGTAAATATTATTATGAAAGCATCAGACAACTCTAAGTGTTGCCTTAGATATTATATATTTTCCATTTTCCTATTGGATGTGTTCAAAATATGTCTAATAAGATTGAGTGGTTTGATAATGTACAAATGGTTTCCAGACTGCTTAACTACTAAAGCATGTAAGTATAAAAGCATTATCCTGGTAGGAAATGTCATTTTGTGGTGGCCAAATAATAATCCTGTGTTATGATACATCTTTAAGAGCATCATTAAGAAAACTTTTTTTTTTTTTTTTTTATATATATATATACATGTTTTTCATTATACCATTGTGACTGTATAATTTTAATCTTTTCACTTTTTTCTCACTTTGTACTTTTTTTCTTTGTATTAAATCTCACTTTGGGTTTGCATTGCGTTTTGTGTTTTATTTTCATTATTATTTTGTGATACAAATGTCTACCTCTACCCTACATGTACAGTAAATTAAATACTATAACGTTAAAGGTTCGACATAGCTAAAAGAGCTGTATTCTTGTAGTTATTAGGCTGGATTCACACCTAATGCATTTTTTGTGCTTTTTGCAGATTTGCTCTACAGTCCTTTTTAACATGGTTTCCTATAGAACACGTTCTGTAGTGCAAATCTGCAAAATGCAAAAAGCACTAAAAATGCCTAGGTGTGAATACAGCCTAAGCGGGCAATATCTGAAATATATGCTAAGAATGCATTTAGGTTCCTGAGCCCAAAAAGAGGGGGGGAGGTGGTGTATCACCTATAATGCAATACAAAAAAAAATCCACAAAGGGGGTATGGGAGGGAATTTGGATGGTACGATAACCCAGGAGATAATGCAAATAAGTGAAAATGATGTAGCGATAGAAATTACAATATTTATTATAGCAATATAAAAAACCCTCAAGAGGAAAAGACATTTTAACAACTTTAATAAAAAAGAGAGTCACATCATAGTTTCAGTATGGTAGATATCCTTTTCAAGTGGACATTATCTTCCCCTGAAGAAGATAATTTGTTGAAACACGTTGGGGTCTTTATGTCCGCTCAGTGCAGCTATACTCCACATGTATGGAGTTTACCCCTTTTGTACTTGCCATACTTAAACGATGATGTGACCCTATTTTATTAGTGTTGTTAAAATGTCTTTCCACTTTTGAGGTATTACATTGCTGTAATTTTTTTTTTTTTTTTTTTTTTTTTTTTTAATCTCTACATTATTTTCACGTATTTGCATTATATCCTGGGTATCGTGTAGTCCCAAATTCCTCCCATAACCCTTTGTGTTTTTGTTTTTTGATCTGTAATGCTAATATATAGTTGATTTCCTTTTATTTCACATGCCTTTATTACTCTTTCTGTCCACATTTTCACGCAGACCAAGTTGTCAAGCAAAAGTTGTAGTCACAGGGGTTGAGACAAACGTCATCAGGAATGCTTACAACAGATGGCTTTTATTCATATGGTTTCACCTTTTTTTTTCTGCCACTGATGCAAGGCATTCTTGATCACTTCCAGCAGGCACCACAACCTAACCTCTGTTTGCTGATCCTTCCTGTGGTGAATGAACCCAGAAGCTATGTATTTGTGCTACATGTTATATATCACCATGCATGCTAAAGTAAGAACTATTATAGGGTCTTCAGTATCAACACTTTTTCACCTTGAACAATTTTTAGCACTGACTTTTGGTTTTGCGGTCACAATTTTGAAGGCTTTACATGTTTGGTACCCTTTTTATTTATTAAACATAACCACCTTATTTGTTATTTTTTACCAAGAATGTTGCTAATGCATTGCTTTTGTGTGCAAAAAAAAATCACTGTTTTTTTGTTTTTTTGTTTTAACTGAAATGTCTTCTTATGCACAAATATTGTTTGACTTTTTAACTACCACCATTTTATTCTCCAGAGTCACTGCTTTCAGAAACTATATAACGTTTGCACATTTTAGGCCTGAAGGTTAGCTAATATCCCAATTTTTACACGTTTGCAAAAAGTGCAAAAGATGCAAACACAGCTCTAACAGAGGTTTAAAAACCTTTAACCAAAAAAGAAAAACTGTTGTAAATGCTTAAATATTAACCACTTGCCGACTGGCTCACGCCGCTATACGTCGGCAGAATGGCAATGCTGGGCAAACCGCCTTACCCGTACGGCGGCTCCTTCAAGAGTCGTACCAGGTGCACCCACTGCGTGTGTCTGGTGGGCACCGCTGGCGGGTACAAGAGCCAGAGGTGTGTGTGTGTGTGTGTGTGTGTGTGTAAATGCACACATCCCTGTTCTGACAGAGGGAGGAGAAACAGATCGTCTGTTACTACTAAATAAGTTGGTCACATCCCCTCACAGTTGAAAGCGCACCTAGGGAACACATTTAGCCCCCTAGTGTTAACCCCTTCCCTGCCAGTGACCTTTACACAGTAATCAGTGCATTTTTGTAGCACTGATCGAGTGTCAAAAGTGTCCAATCTGTCCGCTGCAATGGTCGCAGTCCTGATAAAAATTAATTGTCGCCATTACGAGGGGAAAAAAAATGTGATAAATCTATTTTGTAGGCGCTATAGCTATGGTGCAAACCAAACAATATACGATTATTGCAATATTTTTGGTTAAAAAAATAATGTAGAAGAATACATATCGGCCTAAACTAATGAAGAAATGTGTGGGTTTGTTTTTTTTTTTTATTTTATTTGGAGATTATAGCAAAAAGTAAAAAATTATTTTTAATTTTTTGTTCAAAATTGTCGGTCTTTGTTTATAGCGCAAAAAATAAAAAAAACAGAAGTGATCAACTGCCACCAAAAGAAAGCTCTTTGTGGGGAAAAAAAGGACATCCATTTTATTTGGGTACAACGTCGCACAAATGTCCAATTGTCAAAGCGACGCAGTGCCATTTTCGCAAAAAAAAATGGCCCAGTCAGGAAGGGAGTAAATCCTTCCGAGGCTGAAGAGGCTAATCTGTTGCTTAAAGGGAAGGTAAACGCTGCTTTTTTTTTTTTTTTTTTTTTCTTTCTTTCTTCTGGCCTGCAAAGTAAAGGCATATCTATAGGTACAAAAAAGTTTACTTCCGCTTTAATTAAAATCCAATTAAAACTACATGTACATGTCCATCTAAGACTACCCTGTCTACAGGGTGTCAATGCTGCAGTAATTTTATTGCAAAACAAACAGTGTTATCACTCTGTTTAAAGCTGAAGATCAACTGATCTTTTGCCAGAATCAATAGGTGATAACTATGTAATGAGATGGACTCAGAAAGCAATGTATTGTGTTAATGCTAGAAACAAACTTCATCATATGTTTATTTTTTTGCACATGGCTACACTTTAAAGAGAAACAGACTCAATTGAGCTTATGCTAGAATATATTGAAGTGGAACTTTAACCATAACTTGATAAAAAAAATAATTTTTCTTACGTTCACTGACTGACACAGCTCCTCTCTTAGACCATTGGGTTGTTACGCCACCTTCAGGAGAGGACTAGGCATAACATGTAATAATAAAACTAGAACTTTCTAGTTGCGCCCAAGGGGCGGTCCCTTAGGTAACAACCCCACAGCCTGCATTGCAGCTTCAGTTTTTTTCTGCCTAGTGAAAAAGGACCTAGGAACCCTACGGGCCCATTGGTCTGTGGTCTTTTTCTGCAGAAGCTTTGCTTTTTGCGCAAGATTAAAGAGCCTGCGATCTGCTATCAACAGCCGGCTGGGTGACAGGCTGGATTCTCTTATCCTTGTAGTCTCCCCAGCCTCGCCAGCGATCGTGTGCAGGCCAGAGCTACGTGCTGGGTCGGCCACAACATGGCTCGGCTCCAGAGGCGGTCGGTGAGTGTGCCACACCTCCCTCTCTTCTCTCCCTGTCCCCATCTTCCCTCCCCCCTTCTCTGTGGGGGATGCTGCATGGGCTGCTGAGCGTTGTGTGTGCCATAGCCAGGGGCTTTTGGGGGGGGCTCTCACCTGGGGAGGGGGGCGGGGCTGCGCTGGCTGGCTGTGCACTGGATGTGTGTAGGTCTCTCCCTGGAGTCTGTGTCTAAACGCTGTAGCGTTGTTCACTGCCATTTCGCTGCTTGTGTTTCACTGTCCCTCATGGTATACGGTGCTCGGTGGCCATTTTTGGTGTGACCAAGGTGCAGCTTGCTCTGTGGCCATTTTCCTGTAGTTCGGCGGCCATTTTCCCTGTGATTATGTCCTTCTATACTGGCTGTTTTCTTCAAACCTAAACAAGTTTTTGGTCAGTTTCAGCGCCATTCACAGCAGCTCTGCACAGCGTGGTGTGGTCGCCTATGCACCTGGGAGCTCACACAGGATGCAGGCACTATTAGCTGGACGGCGCAGAACCAGTCAGGGTGGTGAGTCCTGCGGGAAAGAGCCCTTCAGCCAACAGCAGTTAGGAGGGTGGGACCATCACTGTCCTAAGTCCCCAACAGGTGGCAGACGGGTAGGGTCAGCATGGCTTCAGAAATTGGTGTTTCTTCCCCTGAAATCCAGGCAGTTGCAACCAGTTTGCCTGCAGACGAGTGACACTCACACGCCTCACACAGAGTAATGTTTCCCTGTCAGGAAATAGGCTGATGGGCCTTATTTTTCAGCCCCTCTCCTGGTTTACCCTTTGTGGATGGGACAAGGCACTTTGGGGTGCAGTATGGATATTTGCTAATTTAGCTTCAAATTTTCACAAAAGTGACCTGAGACAGCCGTGTATTTAATCTGTTCCCCGCTTATGGACATTTGTCTGGGTAAACAGTAAGACGCATCTGGAGGAAGTGTGCAGGATAACATACACCTGCACTGTATTTGTTACACATTGAAACATCAGTCTGCTGACATACCCATATCGTTAAGCGATACGCATCTTGTGGTGTTCTTCAAGTATACACCCTATTAAGAAATGATTTCAGAAATATCAATGTCATTGAGTCTTTTGCTCTTCACCCCTGATGAAAGTTCTGTGATACCAGCAACTAGAAACGCGTCTGGTGTGGGTGATATAAGAAGCGTATTTTAATTATTCATTCATAGGCTTGTCTCACTGTTTTATGTATTTGTAAACACGCCACTGAGACCTTATTAGTTCATGTGTCTTTTTGGCGGTATTTTGTATTTCCGTTGTAACTATTAATAAAGCATGTATACGTTGTCAATTGCTGTTTGGAGTTGGTGGTCATTTAAAATCCCACCCATTCAGGGGAGTTCTTTCTTTGCCTGCAAACAGTGCAGTGCCTCTGGACACTTTGTCGGCGGTCCTCAATTCTTTCATTGCCAAGAACACTTATCAAAGCTGATGCGTGATACCCTGAAAATTCAGGAGCCAGCAGATCCCTCTGCTGATGTAGTGGCCCCTTTTGGGTCCCGTAAGCCAGCCCGTTCACCTAAGGTGTTCCCGTATCTGTCTTATTTCGATTAAGCTCATTTACAAGGAATGGGGTTGACCGCAACTGACCTTTTCGGTCCCCAAATACATTGCGATGCGTTAGCCCTTTGAGGAGAGCCTTGTCAAAAAGTGGTCGGCTCCTCTGCTCTTGGACCCCCCCAGTATCCAGGTTAAACAAAGTAACCACAATCCCAGTAGAGGGGACTCCTGCCTTTTAAGGATCCCACAGACAGGAAGGCCGAGGCAGTGGCTTGTCAACTATGCAACCAGTACTGGCATCCGCACTTGTGTCGCAGGCACTCACTGAGTGGGCAAAACTTTAGCACCGCAAATTGGGAGAACAGCAAACTTCTCCTGTCTGCGTGGAACTAGCAGACCAATTAGTGCAAGGCCTTAAGTACATTTGTGACGCGGCCCTGGACACACTCCCTCTGTTGTCCAGGGCTTCAGTGTCAGCGGTGCTGAGGCGCCTGATTTGGCTAAAATGCTGGTCTGCTGACCAGGCATCTAAGAAAGCCCTGACGGATCTTCCCTTCTTTGGCGAACGGCTCTTTGGAGCCTCGTTGGATGACATAATAAATGCCACGGGTGGTAAGAGTATACTACTCCCACAGGCCAGGAAGGCTACGGAGCCACTCCGTAGGCAAGGGCCCTCGTCCGCTCACAAACAGCTTTTTCGTCCACCTGGGGCTTCAGAGAAGCCCGACAGGATGACCTCTGAAGGACCAAAGCGTCCCTGGAACCGCAAGCCTGCATGCAAAAGTGCTACCGCATGAAGGTTTGCCCCCGCTTGCAACTCGGGTGGGAGGTTGCCTTTGGGAGTTTGCAGCCCTGTGCGCCTCTCGACTGTCCGGCCAATGGGTCTGTGATCTGATTTCCTCAGGCTACAAGATAGAGTTCCTCTCTTGGCCGAAAAACAGATTCTTCCCCTCCAGCATACCCGTACTCCTGGCTTGCCAGGAGGCCCTGTTGGGGCAGTAGGGGACCTGCTGAGTCACGGGGTGATAGTACCTGTTCCGGAATGAGAATGTTTCCAGGGGTTCAACTTAAACCTGTTTGGACGTATCCCTTCCGTTTTGGGGACTACAATCTTGGACCTGAAAGCCCTCAAGTACTTTGTAAAAGTACAGAGGTTCAGAATGGAATCGGTTTGCTCAGTAGTCGCTGCACTTCATCAAGGGGACTCCCTGGCATCTTTGGACATCCAGGATGCGTACCTGCACATACCCATATGACCTCGGCATCAGAGGTTTCTGCAATTTGCAGTTGGGGAAGCCCACTACCAGTTTGTGGCTCTCCCCTTTGGTTTGGCATCTGCCCCCCAAGTCTTTACCAAGGTATTGTCTCCCATTTTGGCGTTGTTGCGGCAACGCGGGATCGCGATCGTGGGTTGCGTAGACAATCTCCACCTGAGAGCATCTTCCACCTCAGAGTTAGAGGAGGATGTGGCGATCACCATGCAGACCATGCAGGAATTTGGGTGGCTGTTGAACCTAAAAGAGTCGGTGATTGTGCCGACTCAGCGTTTGGAGTACCTAGGCTTACTGCTATACTCCATGGAAGCGAGAGCGTTTCTCCCTTCAGACAAGCTGCAGATTCTCAGAGCCACTGTAAAACTGTTGATGAACCACAGGTGGTCATCGCTACGAATGCGAGTCCTGGGTCTCATAGTGGCCTCCTTCGAGGCAGTGCCGTATGCCCAGTTTCACACCAGAGTCCTGCAGAAGGAGATTTTGACAAAATGGGACAAATCTCTGTTGTCCCTGGATCGGCAGATTCAGGTGAGCCAGTTAGTCAGGGATTCCCTGCTCTGGTGGCTGAGGTCCCCGGCACTTCGGTCCGGGAAGTCGTTCCTACCTCTGAAATGGAAAGCGATCACAACGGACACCAGCCTATCCGGCTGGGGTGGAGTAATGGGAGTCCAGTCGACCCAGGGCCTCTGGAGGAATCCAAGTTGCCACTCAATCTGCTCGAACGGAGAGCGATCAGGCTGTGCCTCTCCACATAGTCGATAAGACTTCAAGGGCGTCCAATCAGGATCCAGTCAGACAACACCACAGCATGGCGTATCATCAATCATCAAGAAGCTCGGCCGCCGCACGGGAGGTCGCTCACATCCTTCAGTGGGCAGAGCGACATGTACCAGCCCTGTCGGCCATTTACATCCTGGGAGTGGCGAACTGGCAGATGGATTACCTAAGTCACCAGATGCTGGATGTCCTGGCCTCCTGTCTCAATCGGAAGTTACCGAGATTTGTATCCAGAACAAGAGATCCTTGGGCAGACGCACTGGTGGCTCTGTGGGATCCGTACCAGCTGATCTATGCCTTTCCTCCGCTGAAACTGTTGCCACGTCTGCTCCGCAGAGTGGAGGCCGAGATTCCAGTAATTCTGCTTGCCCCAGATTGGCCCCAGCGTCCCTGGTACGCAGACCTAGTGCGCCTGGTGGCAGACGCCCCCTGGCGACTGCCATTACGAGAAGACCTACTGTCTCAAGGTTTTATTTTTTTTTTCCATCCTGCTTTACCATCGCTGGTTTTAACGGCATGGCTATTGAGAGCCAGGTGTTGCGGAACCGAGATCTTTCAGACTCTGTGATTCCAACTATGCTGAGAGCACGGAAATCTTCTCGGAAGATAGATCACCGTACCTGGAAGGCCTACATCTCCATGTAAGGAGAAAGGATGGCATCCGTGCTCCTTTTTCTTTTTCCATGATCCTGCTGTTTCTTCAGCAAGGAGTAGACCGGAAATTGGCGTTAAGCACCAAAAAAAGGACAAATATCAGCTTTGGCTGTCTTTTTTTTTTTTTTCAGCGACCCCTGGCGTCTCACTCTCTAGTGAGCACTTTTGTTCAAGGGGTCTGACATGTAGTTCCTCCAGTGTTACCCCCATGGGATCTGAACCTGGTTTCATCTGAGCTTCAAAAACCGCCTTTTGAAAATATCGGAGAGATCCCTCTGTTGACTCTTTCCCATAAAGTGATCTTTCTAGTCGCCATTACTTCGGCCAGGAGGGTTTTGGAACTGGCGGCCTTGTATTGCAAGTCACCCTATCTGGTTATCCACAAGGATAAGGTGGTGTTGCGTCCACAACCTTCTTTTCTGCCGAAGGTGGTTTCGGCATTCCCACATCAGTGAAGACATTGTTGCCATCTCTGTGTCCGAAGCTGACACATCCTAAGGAGGTGGCCTTTCATTCCCTGGACATGGTTCAGGCTCTGAGGGTGTATTTTTGTGTTACGGCTCCCTTTCAGAAGTCAGACTCCTTGTTTGTTTCGGTGGCTGGTCTGAAAAAAGGCATGGTGGTCTCGTCAGTCACCATTTCCAGGTGGACCAGACAGATTGTAGTACAGGCCTATGCCTTGAAGGGGCAGGTGCCCCCCTTTCCGGTCACAGCCCACTCCACAAGGGCAATCAAAACGTTTTGGGCCTTCCGACATCAAGCGTCTGTCGCTCGAGTGTGTAAAGCGGAGAATTGGTCGTCTGTTCACACTTTTACAAAATTCTACAAGGTATGTCAGTGCATCGGCCGATGCCTGTTTTGGCCGCAGTGTTTTGTAGGCGCCTGTATAATTGCAGTTGCACTTCCTTTTTTTTTCCTGTGTGTGTTTTTTTTTTTTGTAAAAACCTTTTAAGTACCTTTTTAACCACTTAAGCCCCTGACCAATTGTCAGCCGAAGGACCAGAGGTCTTTTTTTTACAATTTCGCACTGCACTGCTTTAACTGGTAATTGCCTGATCATGCAATGTTCTACCCAAACGAAATTTGCGTCCTTTTCTTCCCACAAATAGAGCTTTCTTTTGATGGTATTTGATTGCCTCTGCGATTTTTTTTTTTTTAAAAGGAAAGACTGAAAAAAAAGATATATTTTCTACTTTGTTATAAGAAAAATCGAATAAACGAAATTTTAGTCAAAATTTATTCAGCCACATGTCTTTAGTAAAAAAAAAAATGTCAATAAGCGTATATTTATTGGTTTGCGCAAAAGTTATAGCGTCTACAAACTAGTGTACATTTTCATTGAATATTAATTTTTTTGGTCCCAAGTGATTGAATAATGACAAAAAAAAAAAAAGTTTACAAAAAGTTGTCACTAAATGATATATTGCTCACACATGCCATAACTATATGTGGAATTGCACCATAAAATATATTCTGCTGATTCTCCTGAGTACGGGGATACCACATGTGTGGAACTTTTTGGGAGTCTATACGGCACCCCGAAAACCAATCACCGCCTTCAGGATTTCAAAGGGTGCACATTTTTGATTTCACTCCTCACTACCTATCACAGTTTCGATGGCCATAAATTGCTAAAATAGCACAAACCCCCCCCCCCCCCAAATGACCCCATTTTGGAAAGTAGACACCCCAAGCTATATACTGAGAGGCATGTTGAGTCCATGAAATATTTTATATTTTGCCACAAGTTGTGCAAAAAATTAAAAATTGTAATATTCCTGCAAAGTTGTCACTAAATGATATATTGCTCATACATGCTATGGGTATAAGTGAAATTACACCCCAAAATAAATTCTGCTGCTTCTCCCGAGTACGGGGATACCACATGTGGGGGACTTTTTGGAAGCCTAGCCGCGTGCAGGACCCCGAAAACTAAGCACTGCCTTCAGGATTTGAATATAAAACGCTACTAAAAAAACTGGGATCAGGCCTGACTCTGCAAACGCTGCAGTTGTGTTTAGTGTTTTATAAGTGACAGTGATTGATCGATACTGCACTTGGGTGGGCTGGGCGGAGGGGCAAAACGCAGGTGCTAGCAGGTATCTGGGCTGATCCCGCTAACAATGTGTTTTTTTGGAACCCTAAACTGCTGGGGACGCTAGTATAGATCTGATCAGATCAGATATTGATCTGTTCAGATTCTATACCACTACGGGGGGTGTATGCTTTGCGCGTGTGTGCTTGCGGTACTGGCACTAACCTAGCGCTGCCTGGGGCGACACAGACCCTGACCCTAAAACCTAATTGATATCACCTACCGGGTGATCAGGGGTTTAAACCTTTATTGGGTAATAAATGGTGGGTGCCCTGATGCTATAAAAAGCAAACTAACCAGAGTCACCTGTAACACTTATACGGTGATCACTGGTGAAAGGGTTAACTAGGGGCAATCAGGGGGTTAAAATCTTTATTGGGTAGTATATGGGGGTCCCTGACGCTATATAAAAACCTGACGGGGAACCTCAATAACTAACTGGCTAACCAGTGACACTTATACGGTGATCGCTGGTGAAAAGGTTAACTCTAGGGGCAATCAGGGGGTTAAAATCTTTATTAGGTAGTATATGGGGGTACCTAATGCTATAAAAACCTGGCGGTGAACATAAAAAAATAACTAGCTACCTAGCGGCACCAGTGACACTAATGCAGCGATCAGAAAAACGATTGCTTAGTGACACTGGCAAAAGGGGGTGAAAGGGTTAACTAGGGGCAATCAGGGGGTTAAAACCTTTATTAGGTAGTATATGGGGGTCTCGGATGCTAAATAAAAACCTGATGGGGAACCTAAATAACTAACTGGCTATCCAGCATCACCAGTGACACTTATACGGTAATCGCTGGTGAAAGGGTTAACTCTAGGGGCAATCGGGGGGTAATTTGTGTGCCTATGTGTACCTACGTGTCAGTGTAGTGTTGGTGCACACTTACTATGTGTTCTCCTCGCAGTTCGGTCAAAAAGACCGCCCCGAGGAGAATGACATCACTTCCTCCCTGCCTGTGTTTAGACTACACAGGCGGGGGAAGCTTCTCATTCGCCAGGAGCGATCGAGAGGGGATGGCCAGAAACTAACGGCCATCCCCTCATCTCTGATCGCTCCTGAGGCGAAACAGTCCGATTGGACCCCCCACCCGCTGGAAGGCATGTACATGTGGCCAGTCGAAGTCACGTGACAGTGACGTAACACGTAGGATAGCAGACGGACACCGGAAGTGACGTACACGCACGAGCGGACCGCTCGCTGTTGTTTCTATGTGCAATATTCTTGGCAATATGTGAGTAGCCTGTGTGTTTTTAATAAAAAATCGCTTTTATTACAAAATACTGCACCATGGCCAGCTCCTTTTTTGTCTTTTGAGCATTCTCTTAAAGCCACCACGGATATTAAGTGCCAGGATAGGAGGAGCTGTGTGATACTGGACCTCTCTCCCCTTCCACCCAGGGAGTCAGTATTGATGCTGTTTGACCTTACAGCTGTAAGGTAATTGTTTAGCACATTCACCGGTTGGTGGACACCTGGGTGATATGCACTGGACACCTGTTTTGGCACATATGAATGATGTCTTTCTAGTAGTTTTTGGAGGACTTTTAATGCATTAATTTATGTTTTCTTCACCTGAGTGACACTATTGCACTTTACATTGGGATACACACACACCAATATATTTATTTATATTTTTTAAAGTTTAATTAATCTATTCACTATTTCACATCATGTGATTGAGTATTATTATTCACATTTTTATCTCTGCGACATTTATCGTTGTCACATATATATATATATATATATATATATATATATATATATATATATATATATATACAATTCTTGGATTTCTTTATATATTTGATGAGTGATCATTTAGCGATTTTTGGTTTTTATCACATGAATTTTGAGAAATTGTATTTATTTAATTAGTCTCAAGCCCGGAGCGCAACACCATTTTTATTTATTTTGTTCACTATTTGAGATTTGTTTGACTCATACGGTGTGTGCAGCACTTGTTAAACGTGATTTATTTACCTACTGTCCGTAATAGCGCAGGAGCCATACACCTTTTTCATAAATCTATTCCCATACACTGTTTTGTGGGTAAAGTTTTTATACCAGCGGGTGAAGTTTTATGCTGTTTTCCCACTGCTTGGGGAGGTCCCAATGGTCTAAGAGAGGAGCTGTGTCAGTCGGTGAGCGTAAGAGAAAATAGGATTTTTTTTTTTGTACTCACCGTAAAATCCTTTTCTCTGTAGTTCACCGGCTGAAACAGCACCCGCTCCCTTCATATTTTTCTTTACGTTATACTGCTTGTTGACGTACTGAAGCTGCAATGCAGGCTGTGGGGTTGTTACCTAAGGGACCGCCCCATTAGGCGGAACTAAAGTTCTAGTTTTATTATTACATGTTAACATGTTATGCCTAGTCTTCGCCTGAAGGTGGCATAACAACCCAGTGGTCTAAGAGAGGAGCTGTGTCAGTCCGTGAACTACAGAAAAAAGGGTTTTATACGGTGAGTACAAAAAAATCCTATTTTTCTTTACCAAGGAATATACCTTCCACATTCATAAATAGGCTACCGACATAAGTGTGTGCTGTAAATTGCCTCCAGCATTGCCCCTGTGTCTTCTTGATGAAGGCTGCTAGTTTGCTGTAGCCCAGAGGACCTGATCAGCATTAAATCTTTAGGCTAGCAGCAGATTGGCCTCTACAAATTTGGCACAGTGACTAAAAATAAAGAGCAACTAAGCACATGCAGTGCAGGGTTAGACTGTGTTGCTGGATTTTAAACAGTATAGGTGCTTATTGGAGAAATGTAAGGTAATGTACTTGAGGGCTAAAAGCATAAATGCAAACTACTCACTAGGGGGAGAACCTCTGGGGGGGGGGGGGGGGGATCAAGAATGGAGAAAGGTCTGGGGGTCCTAGTAAAAGACAGACTGAGCAATGGCATGCAGTGTCAAGCTGCAGCTACCAGAATATTGGCATGCATAAAGGGGATATACACCAGAGATAAAACTATAATCCTGACACTTTGTAAAACTCTGGTCAGGCCACGTCTGGAGTATTCCGTCCAGTTCTGGTCATCAGTCCTCCGAAGTATGTACTGTAGAGCAGTGGTCATCAACCCTGTCCTCAGGGCCCACTGACAGGCCAGGTTTTCAAAATAACTGAAATACATCACAGGTGATATAATTTGCTGCTCAGTGATTGCAGTATTCTAGTCTGCATCTCCCCAAGGTAATACACAAAATCTGGCCTGTTAGTGGGCCCTGAGGACAGGGTTGATGACCACTGCTGTAGAGAGTCCAAAGAAGGGCAACAAAATGAATAAGGGAATTTGGGGACCTTAAAGTGGTTGTAAACCCTTTACAATCACTTTTTGCTACAGGTAAGCCTAAGATGAGGCTACCCTGGATATCTACTAAATTGGCACGGTTTAGCAGATATCCCTCTGCATGTGCTGACATCATTGGTACATGCGCACTGAAGCAATGGCATGTCTGTGCCTTTGCTTCAGCTAGTATGCTGTTAACATCTGCTGCGGCCAATCACGGGGGGGGGGGGGGGGAGAAGCCCGCATCTCCCTCTGCGCCCCTGGCTGTCTAACATGCAGGGGGGGAAGGTGGCGGTCAGCAACTCTATGGTGCCCAAGAGCTGTGGGATTTCCGTGGGGCTTGTAGTTCTCTCTCTGAATGTATACAGTGGCGAGTGGAGGGGCCTCTGACCTGGGCATGTATCAGCTTCACTCTTCAGTGAGTTGCTCTGCTTCTACACTCTTGATGATACATGCGGAGTCAGAGGCCCCTCCTCTCTCCAGTGGATACAGTTGGAGAGTGAACTACAAGCCCCAGGGAGATCCCAAGGCCCATGGATACCATAGAGCTGCCTACCTTCCTGTCCAAGGTGAACAGCAGAGACTGTGTGGGGAGGGGTTGGCGGGTTAGTGTCTGGGGACTCTGCTGTTTTTCAGTTTAACTCATGGATGGCATTGTGTCTCGGGGCTCTTTTGATGAAAACAATCTCGGACACCTGTGATAATTAGATTTTCAGGCAAACCCAATTAAAGGAAAAACTACTAAAGGAGGGTCTTCCACAGTATTAAGCAGAGCACCATTTTCAAGCAATATGGGAAAGAAAAGGGATCTCTGCTGCTGAAAAGAGTGAACTAGTTCAATGCCTTGCACAAGGTATGAAAACACACGTTTTCGTGAAATATCTAAAGTGTGGTCATCTGACTATTAAGAGATTAGTGGCTTATTCAGAGCACAGATGGGTTTTGTGCAGATAAAGGCACATTGAGGGAGATTTCTGCCACGTCCATGCATTGGATCAAGAGAGCAGCTGCTAAAACACCATTACATAGCAGCAAACAGTTGAAGCTGCTGGTGCCTCTGGAGTCCCATGGATATCAAGGTGTAGAGTCCTCCAGGGTCTCTGCATAAACCTTCCATTCGGCCCCCACTAACCAATGCTCACAAGCAGAAATGGCTGCATTGGGCAGAATAATACATTTAGACTAATTTTCAAACAGTCCTGTTCACTGATGAGTGCCATGCAACCCTGGATGGTCCAGATGGATGGAGTAGTGGATGGTTGGTGGGCAGCCACCCTGTTCCAACAAGGCTGCAATGTCAGCAAGGTGGTGGTGGAGTCATGTTTTGGGCCGGAATCGTGGGAAGAGAGCTGGTTGGCCCCTTTAGGGTCCCTGAAGGTGTAAACATGACCTCTGCAAAGTATGTGTGGAGTTCCTGACTGACCACTTCCTTCCCTGGTAGAGAAGGAAGAACTATGCTTTTTGTAATAAAATTATCTTCGTGCATGACAATGCACCATCTCATGCTGCAAAGAATACCTCTGCATCAATGGCTGCTATGGGGATAAAAGGAGAGAAGGTCATGGTGTGGCCTCCATCCTCCCCTGACCTCAATAATATTGAGAACCTTTGGAGCATCCTCAAGCAAAAGATCTATGAGGGTGGGAGGCAGTTTACATTCAAACAGCAGCTCTGGGAGGTTATTCTGACATCTTGCAAACAAATTCAAGCAGAAACTGTCCAAAAACTCACAAGTTCAATGATGCAAGACTTGTGAAGCTGCTATCAAATAAGGGGTCCTATTTTAAAATGTAACGTAACCTGTTAAAATTTTGTTCAAAGTTTGATTGAAATCGCTTTTGATTTCAGTAAATATGCTGCAAACACAACAAATGACAATTTTCAGTTCTTTACAACCTATGAAGTGTTTTGAAACTTGCTGTGCTTAATAATTTGGAACAGTGCATTGTAAGTTTTTATTTTTATTTTTTTATTTTGGGGGGAAAAAAAATATCATTACGAGGTTTGTTCAATAAAATTTGAATTGTACTCTTAATAGTTGATTACAACATGAGAATTATGCTGACTGTTAACATAAGTTATTTAGATAAATGAGAAAAATATCTTTGGCATAATTTGGAAGTGCGTGTGTGTATATGTATGTATGTATGTATGTGTGTGTGTATGTATATGTATATATATATATATATATATATATACATATACACACACACACGTACGTACATTATATACATGGGTATACCTGCCCAAGCATATGACTTTCCTTACTTCGCTGCAATGGGCTGTAGACCTGGCAATAGGTCCTTCATGGTTTCTTACATCGGGTCACACAATTAGATTGGAGGAGAAGCGGTTTAACCTTAAAGCAGAGTTCCACCCATTTCTGCGTTTATTAAAAGTCAGAAGCTTCAAAAAGTGTAGCTGCTGACTTTTAATAAACAGATGCTCACCTGTTCCACAGTCCAGTGATGCGTCCGCCTGACCCCCCGCTTCTCCTCTCTGCAGCGCCGGCATTGCAGGTGTGGGCACTCGGCTGTGATCGCTTGCAGCTTCATAGCTGAGTGTGCATGCGTGAGTCACGCTGCATATTCTAAAGGGCCGGGCAATCTTCTGGGACTTGTTACGTGTCCCAGAAGATTGGGGGGGTGGAGAGAACTTCCACAGCACCATGAGCAGAACTGGCAATTGTGCAACGTTGTACTCAAACAACATTGATGTCCGTTTTTTTTCCCCTCACAAATAGATCTTTCTTTTGGTGGCATTTGATCACCTCTACGGTTTTTATTTTTGCGCTATAAACAAAAAAAGCGACAATTAAAAAAAAAAAACACACACAATTTTTTACTTTTTGCTATAATAAATATCCCAAATTTTAAAAAACAAAAACAATTTTTTTTCCCTCAGTTTAGGCCAATTATGTAATCCTCTACATGCTTCTGGAAAAAAAAGTCGCAATAAACTTTTGATTGGTTTGCGCAAAAGTTATAGTGCCTACAAAATAGGTTATTTATGGCATTTTTTTTTTACTAGTAATGGTGGTGATCTGTGATTTTTATCGATATGTCCGCCACAATGTCACAGTATCAGACACTTGTTTTTTTTTTTTTTTTAAAAACCATTGACATTTATACAGCGTTCAGTGCTATAAGTAGCTACTGATTTTCTGTATAAATGTCACTGGCAGGGAAGGGGTTGTTCCCTCACTGTTTTTTAACTGTGGGGGGGATGGGACTAACTGAGGGAGGAGACCGATTGGTGTTACTATATAGTGGAACACACGATCGGTCTCCTTTCCCCTGACAGGACATGGATTTGTGTGTTTACACACACGCAGAGCTACATTCCTGCTCTGCCACAAGCGATCGTGGACACCGGGTATGTGCATCGCGCCCTATACCCCCCCCCAATACGTCCGCCTTACAGCTACGGTGATTCGTGCAGGAGAGACATTTTGCCGCTCTCAAATGATGGCGGGAGGTCGGCATGTGGTTAAAGAACACAACATACAGGGATATGGGAAATAATTATCTGCACTGACACACATATACCTACATAGGTTGAACCGGATGGACTGTTGTCTTTATTCAACCTTACGAACTACAGTATGTAACAATTTTTTTGTTTTACATAGCTATAACTGCACAAGGGGCAAGCTTAAAGGGATTTAGCAGGACTTTAAGGCCCCTTTCACACTTCTTTGATCATTTGCATTGCATTATTGAAGAAGCTCACCCTGTTCAGGACTGGCAAACTTTTTGTACTTGGTTTTATATAGTGTGATATTTGGGGGCTGTTGGCTTAGTGGTAAAGCATTTTTAGTGAGTCCTTGCATGGCCAGCTGCCACCTGGCTCTCTTCAGCAGTGTCGCTGCCCAGGCCCCAACTTCGACTATGGCTTTTGACTGGTTTCAGTCCCGAGACCTCTAGATTTCCTCAGTCATCTGGACTTGCCTAGTCATCTCGGCTCACAGTCTTCCAGACTCACTTGGCCATCTCCACTCTCTCAGCCCTGTGGACAGGAAATCTAGATACTAACTTGGAATACGTTTTGTCCACTATTCATGAAGAAATGAGCTGCTTTCTTTTTTTCTTTCTTTACTTTATTTAAAGCTCTCTTTTCCTTGGCAGGCCCTCAATGCAACCTTGTTGCCCTGTTGTTGTTTGGACTACGTGCATGGCTCGAGATCCTAGCTCAATTCTTACTGATGTTTCTGTCATTGGTTAGCTAGACGTTTTACCTAAGGTGTTACGCTACTGTATGGATGGCCTGGCAGATGCAGCTTATCCATTTTCACAGACTTCCACTGGTCTTTTCTCTATCCACTTGCCCAGGATGCTTAGGCTTCAATGCTGGTCAGCTTAGCTTACTCCAGTACATCAAGGAAATCACATGAGGGTAAAAGTAATCTTCCTCAGAAGAAATGTTTGTTTCTCCACCACTAGGAGTAGGTGGTCTACACCTAAGGTTTAGGAAAGTTTCTTTTCGGACCTCTCAGTCCTTTACTGTCAACATCTAAGACCAGAATATGTTTTCGTAGGAAGACATGGCCCGCCAAACAAGATTGGTACCAAAGACTCTTTGCAGTGATGAGTTTTCCCTTCTTCTCAAGTGGTGCGAGGGGTGCTTGTCTGTCAGCCTACTTTTTTGGTCATAAAAAAAAAATCTTGGATGTCTGGGTTTAGGGTCTTTTCTAGGGCCTATAAACTTAAGTTTGTCTGCTTCCTCCCCTTTCATACTTTAAAACATGTTCTCTTCCTTATAGTGGGTGAACTTTCTTGTCTCTAGGGGTCCCCTGTGTCAGCGATAGGACAATTCTAGGTTTCTTCTCTAACCTCCTTAGGGTTCATCCCTTTCCTGTTAAGGCACATTCTATGGCACCTGTTGGTGCTTCATAGGCTTTTCAGTATCTGACAATTATTTCTCAGATTCGCAAGGCTGACACCAGGGCTTCCATTCACATGTTTAAAGGTTGGTGGCAGTGACCTATCAAAATCCATCTGTCCTGTCACCACGGAGAAGGGAAACTTGTGGAATTTAAATCCCCTGACCACTGGAGTGGCAGTCCTGACAGTTCAAGATTGCCAGAGGTACATACAGTAGGGAGGAAGGGTGTTCCCTCCCCACCTTTTCTCTGTAAAGGTGAACTAACCCTTCAAGTTCTACCAGGTGTATCTGTAGGCTTTCTCTGATGCCAGTTTTGGCCTTAAAGTGCTAGAAGCTGTCTGAGTCTGTTGAGCCTTATTGACCCGTTTGTGTGGGCCTGTTGCTGTGTTGCCCAATCCTCAGTTGGACTACTTTTGGCTGTCATAGTCATAATGCTTTAAAGAAGCATGTGTCCTGTACTATATGCTCAGGAAAATAGGATTTATGGCTTATTAGTAAACTACATTTTTTGGAGTTCAATTCAGGATGTAGGACCCTCCCCTCTGTTTTTATGATCCCCCTATTGCTTGCTACAAGACTGAGGCTAGCTAAGAGTGGGAAGGGTTTATGCAGGATCCTCCCAGCTCTTGCCTAAAAAAAAAAAAAAAAAAAAAAAAAGTGGGATGCAGACAAAAAAAAAAAGTAGGACTTTAGTTATAGCATTTAGCCAACAGAAACCTTATGGATAAATATTAACTGAACAGCCCTAATGGAAGATATGTTTTCCCCGCCAAATATTCCTGACACCCTTTCACAGGGGCCCACAAAGTCTACACAATCCTGGTTGAGGGCATTGTCACTGCATCCGTAGGAACTAAGCCTTATAAAGCCTGTTGGCTAGCTGGAATGCATCAGCCAGCGATTCTTCTGGATGATATCTCGGTTCCTCTGGTTTTGCAAGTGTCCAAAGATGTCCTTAAACTCTAAGCAAAGCTGTAGCTTGTGAGCATGCTAGAAGTAAGCCAATATAGCATGACTGAGCACCGCAACAAGACACAAAGTAGGTATACTGCATCAGCAAGGTCTCTCCCAGACAAATATTTCAAAGGAGACTGGGTTTTCAAGATATGCTGTTCAAGAAGCACAAAGAAAATGGGCAACATCGAGGACTGTAGAAGCAGTGGTCAGCTAAGGAAACGTAGTGATAAGTCCTCATTCACACTGGGCCGATTTGACATGTCGTCATGTCCCATGCCAAATCGGAGCCTATTGCCAGCAATAGCACTGTCCAAATTGGTGTGGCGCGCATCTAGACCCTCCCCCATGCAGTGTTCCAGGCAATGAGGAGGAAGAAACCCAGAAGAGTCGCTACTCTTGTGCACAATGCTGGATTAAGATGGGGCTCATATAACTATTGGGGGGGGGTTAAAAAAAAAAAAAAACCTTCAAAAGCACTTTAAAGCAGCAGATGAAAGACTCATCATGCTTACTTCCCCTGGACATTAGGTCATGTTCAGTAGTACCATCACCACAGAACTGGCGTAAACCAGTGGGACCCAGGAACATCCATCTACTGTTCAAAGAAGTCTGTTCAGAAGTGGTCTTAATGGAAGAAGTGTGGCCAAAAAGCCATAAGTTTAAGAGACCCTGTGCACAAAAACATAGGAACTGGGGTGCAGAAAAATAGCAGCAGATGCTCTGGACTTGTGAGTCAAACTTTGTAATATTTGGCTGTAGCAGGAGGCAGTTTGTTCAGTAAAGGGCTGGAGAGCAGTACAATAAAAAGTGTCTGCAGGCAACAGTGAAGCAGAAGGGAGGTTCCTTGCAAGTTTGGGGCTGCATTCGTGCAAACGAAGTTGGAAATTTGGTCAGGATCAGTTGGACCCAACTGCTTTCCAAACAGAATGGTCTAATAGTTTCTCTAATTCAGGATAGGATCTATTCCTCCAAATGGAAGTACAGTCCAGGAAGCCCTAAATGTCCAAGCATTGTTTCAATTCCCTCCAGAGTCAATGAAAAGTTGGGCACCCGGAGGAAACGCCATAAGTCCAATTTCCATGTGGGACATTTCAGAGTACTCCATTAGAGAGTGAATCAGCAAGGTCCTGGAGGGGTCTGCAACCACCAATAAGTCCCATCCTGTAAGGTGCTGCAGATGTGCAGCTAAAAAGTAAGTAAAGGAGTGCGGAACAGCCATACCCCCCTGATCTTTAGGGTATTGTAATGTAGTCACCTCAATTCCCAGATATCTAAAGGAATGAACAACTTCCACCTCAGCCGCTGAAGCCGGAAGGACAGATTCTAGGGGCTCTAACAAGAGAAGAAAGGATTTATGCCATTTAATGGTAAATCCGGAGTATTGACCAAACCATTCTATGAGATGCATTACAGCCTCTAATGAACCAGCCGAGTTTCCCAAGTGCATCAGAGTGTCATTGGCATAGAGGGAAATCTTGTCCTCCCTCTCAAGAATCTTAAGTGTAAAGAAGGACAAGGAGTCCTGGAAGTGATGGTCGGGCCCCCACAGAGCCCTGATCTCAACATCAAGTCTGTCTGGGATTATATGAAGAGACAGAAGGATTAGAGGCAGCCTATATCCACAGAAGATCTGTGGTTAGTTCTCCAAGATGTTTGTAACAACCTACCTGCCGAGTTCCTTCAAAAAACTGTGCACAAACACTGATGAATTGATGCTGTGAAGGCAAAGGGTGACCACACCATATATTGATTTGATTTGGATTTCTCTTCTATTCGTTTACTTTCCATTTTAATTGATAAAGGTAAACAAACACCTCTATATCTGAAAGCATTCTTAAATTTAGATCCGGTTCAGTCAGTGGTGGTTGTAAATGTGGAACAACATGAGAGCTGCTCTGTACAAAAGGTCTTAACCAAGAAATGGGAGACAAGCATTCTTGGGCACTAGATAGCTGGAGCTGAAATATGCAACGTAATGGTACTTGGGGCCAAATGCAGATACAGGCTAGATTTCAAAAAGACTTGTGCCACAGGGTATTTCCTGGTTAGATGTCAGAACACACAATAGGCCTTCCATGTGCCATGGTAGACTTTTTAGCTTTTAGAAGTGTGGGAATTATTGAATTAGAAAGGACTTTCTCTTAGGAACTGTGCTTCAACAGCTATGCTGTCAAAGTAAGCAACTGTGAAGCAGGGGGGTAAACTGGCCATTGGGACAGTAGATCCAGTTGATTTGCAAGAGCCCATAGGGAGTCTGCTAGAAGTCTGATGAGGTTGCAATACATCATCTATCTGGGCTAGTCTGGTGCTAAAAAGGATCACAGAATGTTTTTCATCTTGATCCTGCAGAGCAGACAAAGGAGTTTCAGAAGAGGTGTAGCTCAGTTTGTACTGCTACTGTCTGAGGATCTCTCCACCTTGAAGCAAACTTGCTTTTTTGTAGAATCTGGAGGGCAGGAGATTCACGTCTGACATCCCCCCACCTGCGTCAGACGTCCAGAAACACCTCCGGATGAAGAGATCATTCTCCTGGCAACTGAGAAAATCTGTCTACTTTAGTCTGGAATGTAAATGGGGTCAAAATTGGTTCTGCAGTGAAATTGGACAAAAGGGACTGCCTCAAATGAGGCTACCATAAAATTCAGGACCCTCGTGCAGATTCACAGAATTTGGCAACTCCTGGACTGAAGAGTCTGAATCAATTAGCGGAGAATTTGGATTTTCTTATTTTCTAAAACTATGGCCAGGGCCGCATACAGATTAAGCCCCAGGTACTCCCATTGAGAAGTCAGTTCCAGTGAAGGTATGCTGAAGGTTCAAGATCCAATCGGAGCATTGAAGGGTTTGTGGCTGTAGCACAGTGTCAGTCTATACTGACTATTCTCTAAAAACGGGAAGTCTTCCAGGTACCTCATGATGAGGTAGTACCTTGGTAAAAACTCAGGACACCGACAACAGACCAAAAGGAAGGATTACAAACTGATAGTTTAGTGTGTCTACAGCAACATCCAGGTAGAGTTGCTACACTAGAAAGATGGGTACATGCCAGTAAGAATCCTTGATGTTCACAGAGGCTAGGAAGTCTCCCTGGTGCATTCCATGTGAAACTGTTGGACGTAAATGAAAAGATTTAACCTTCCTGGTGGTATTCCCGAGTCTGGCTCAAGGTGAGATTTAATTACCATAAGCGGTATTCCCGAGCCAGACTCGGGATTGCATTGCTGGATCCATGTAAGGGTTACTTACCTTGTCCCCTGGATCCAGCGATGTCTCCCCGCTGGGATCAGCGAGCCGCCGTGTCTCAGCATATTTCAGTGTTTTTGATTACATTATTGAATAATTTTTAATATTATTATATTATTTATAGTTATTTATTTTATTATATAATAATTTTATGATTTCATATTTCAAATTTTATCATACCCGGGAGGTCTATTAAGGCCCATACACCCGATCAGACTTTTTGACAACAAACATGCAAATTAGCTGTTTTGGAGCAACATCCGACTGTGTGTACGCTCCATCGGACTTTTGTTGGCTGTGCGAACGAACAAACTTTCTGGCAACAAAAGTCCGATGGAGCAAAGTCTGATCGTGTGTACAGAAAACCATAGGACTTTTGTACAAAGTACAAACAGGCATGCTCAGGACCAATGCAAACGATCAGACAACAATACAGAAGTTGACCAAAGGTGGCGGTAAAGAGCAGAAAAACCACGTGATTTGGTGAAAGTTGGCTGAAAAAGTCCTGCTGTGTGTATGCAATACAAGTTCAGGGCCAACGCCCTTTGTACAAACTTTCCCTTGGATTTTTGTACAAAGTCCTATCATATGTATGAGGCTTCAGACTCTTGTTTGGACGGATTTAAGTAAATTATTTCTAAAGGCCCATACACACGATCAGACTTTTTGACAACAAACATGCAAAGTAGCTGTTTTGGAGCAACATCCGACTGTGTGTACGCTCCATTGGACAAACTTTTTGGGTTTTCAGCAGACTTTTGTTGGCTGTGCGAACGGACAAACTTTCTGGCAACAAAAGTCCAATGGAGCAAAGTCTGATCGTGTGTACAGAAAACCATAGGACTTTTGTACAAAGTACAAACAGGCATGCTCAGAACCAATGCAAAAGATCAGACAACAATACAGAAGTTGACCAAAGGTGGCGGTAAAGAGCAGAAAAAACACGTGATTTGGTGAAAGTTGGCTGAAAAAGTCCTGTGTGTATGCAATACAAGTTCAGGGCCAACGCCCTTTGTACAAAAATCCAAGGGAAAGTTTGTACAAAGTCCTATCGTGTGTATGAGGCTTTTGAATTACAGGTCTACAAAATAAAACGCCAAATTTCCATGCAAAATAATGGTACCGCTTTCAGCACCTAAAATCTGAAATAATCATACCGCCAGGAAGGTTAAAGGATAAGTTCACCTTTTGCAACATTTTACAGATATACTGACCCCCCATCGCCTGTTCTGACAGCTAGCAGTTACACTGCAACAAATGCGGCTGTGCAGGGCTCCGCCCGCATCATCCATTCACAGGGTTCTGTGACTGGAAAAAAATACAAGGTCTGACAGCCTTTGTGACTGATGGCTTTGAGTTTTCAATGAACTATCACAGCACTGTGGAGGGCCGTGATCGTTCATGCTCTTTTCCTGTCTTATTGTATCTGCTTGCCTGAAGTAGATACACTGGCAGATCTGCTGGAGACCTGGCTGGTGAAATCCTTTAGAGGTTCCAAAAAGAAAAAAAAAAATTGCACAATTTTTTACCTGCAAAAAAATGTGCATTTTTTTTTCTAAAAAGTGAACTTATCGTTTAAAGCGGTAGTAAACCGCTTAAAAAAAAAAAAAAAAAAACCTGCAAGGTAATAGCTTACCTTAGAACGAGGCTCCTGCAGCTCGCCCAGTGGCCGCAGAGGGGGCCGACCTGTTCCCTCTGCGTTTCTTCTGGGTTTGCGGCTGGCACTGTGACTAGCCATAGCCAGCAAGAGCCGCCGGACCTTCAGTGCGCATGAACCGCTGACGTCAACGGCTGCATGAGTGAACAGGTGAATATCTCCTAAACCATGCAGGTTTAGGAGATATTAATTTTACCTACAGGTAAGCCTTAATATAGGCTTACCTGTAGGTAAAAATTACCAAGTGGACAATACAATAGCTTTAAAGTATTTGTTAAGCCCCCCCAAAAAAAAAAAATCTGTAATCTGCCCCCCACTAAACTTAAAAAAAGCAAAAAACTTCCTGAACCTGCCACTTCCTGTGTGCCCTCTCTGTACAGACCACAAAAATTAGGGCTACCGAGCCCTGACCACCGTGGTCTGAGTGCGTCATTTCATCATACACTGCTGTCTCCTCTGCTCTCCTCTCTCCCCCTCACCCCCTCCTTCCTGCCTGTCAGCTTGTGTCTGTGTGCCCCTGCCCCTGCCGCTATTAGTAACATTTTAAATTGTAAATGCACTCTCCCAGCCCCTCTATTATATCCTGGCATACCACACTGTAGTAGTCTTTTATAAAAAAAAAAAAAACAAGCACTGTAAATACCGGTTTAGTGCTATCTTCAGGCCGGTCACGTGACTCTCAGGGCTACTGCAGGAGAGGCTGAGCGGCCACATGATCTCCCTGGCTGATGTCAGAGGGAGATTATGGCCCCTCTTGCAGAAGCCATCCATCGGATGTACACAGCGGCCGCGAGTCACGTGACTGGCCTGAAGATCATTGTGAATTGGTATTTACAGCGCGCTTTTATAAAAGACTAATGTAGTGTGCTCTGCCAGGCTCTAACAGAGGGTCTGGCAGTATTTATCGTATATGGCTTAACAAACACATTAAGGCTTTTAGATCAAAGATATAATGAATGCCCCTTTTGGTTTGCAAATGGTGATTTGATTTGAGTTAAAAAAAAAAATAATTAAAACCTTTCCACATATGGAATAATGGCAACAACTCTTTGATCCAAGAGATCTGCAAGCCTGTGTTGAGACCCAGGCAGTTTGGTTAGCAGGCAGTGGGGCAAAGGTCGAGAACACAACTATCTTGTAGTCCCTAAACACATCTTTTACCCAAGCATCCAAGATGCTTGCTAACCAGGAGTCTGCAAATGAAGACAGCATTTGAAAAGTGGAATTATATGAAAAGAGCTCCTGCGCTACTAAGGGAGATTAAATATACCTAATAGGTGCTGCAGACACTGTGTGAGTCAAACAAAACTCAAATGGTAAACAGAAAAAATGTATAGTGGTGTTGCGCTCCTATTATAATGGTATTGATAAACACTATAATAAAGTGATTATAGACACATAAAAGTGTGTCCAGTGTATAGTAAATTGTGCTGCTACATAAAGTGCTGATGCGTTAATATAAATATCTAAAACCAACGCGATATTCACATTTAAAACCGTGACCGTGTATCAGATTAAATTAAATAGTGAAGTAAATAATCAAACAAATACATGGAGGTATAAACACTGATAAGCTATAAATAAAAATACGTGGCAGACTAATTAATATAAATAAAGTCCGTGGCACACAGAAATAGTAAATAGAACAAAATCCAAAGTGCAGAGTGCCAATAAAGTGAAAAGTTTTAAAAAATAGCAGCGGTGAAACTGGTGATCATTAGCAAACAAGTGGCAATGGTGTTTAAAGCACTGGTGATTCTTCGGTGTACACAGAGCCCATAGGTGTACTAAACAATTACCTTACTGATGTAAGGCGGACAGCATGTAGATTTAAATCCTCGGGATAGACTGGCTCCTGTCTACTTCTCCCATTCAGAATCTTTTCTATGCAGGGGGACACTTTCTTTTTTCCAAAGGTGAGTATCGAGGACCACTTAAAATACTCATAAAAAAAGGGATATGGAGCCTGCTATGGTGTAGTATTTTCCATATTATAGATTTATTAAAAATAATCAAATTCTACTCACATTCAATTAAATGAAATCGCACAATACACAAAAACGAGCAGCGCGCTCGTGTGAGAACGTCACTTCCGGTGTCCGTCTACTACATAGAGTGTTACGTCACTGTCACGTGACTTCGAGTCGATTTATATTAGCGTGCCACGTATTTTTATTTATAGTTTTTTATCAGTGTTTATACCTCCATGTATTTGTTTGATTATTTACTTCACTATTTAATTTAATCTGATACACGGTTATGGTTTTAAATGTGGATATCGTGTTGGTTTTAGATATTTATATTAGCACATCAGCACTTTATGTAGCAGCACAATTTACTATACACTGGACACACTTATGTGTCTATAATCACTTTATTATAGTGTTTATCAATACCATTATAATAAGAGCGCAACACCACTATACATTTTTTCTGAAAAGTGGAAGCATCGCTTCACGCTATAAAAGAGACATATGTGCAGGCTTAGAAATGTTTGGGGGCCCAAACTTTATGGCTGAATTGGGTCTCTGGCTTTGGACTGGGAGAAATGAAAAGCAACCCTTTTTGGCTGTCTAGACATAAAGGGGTGGGGGAGAGGAGTTTCCCAGTGTAACAGGCTTCATTTGTTGTGGTAAAAAGGAGTCTTTCCATCAGTAAGATTTTTAAAGGATATTTCCACTTTTGCAGCCAAATTTAAGAAAAAGCTGTGTGAATGGGCACGTACCTAAAAATAAAATAAATAAAAATGTATAAAAATGATTTCTTACCAGTGGCTGATTCTAAGAATTTCTGGACAGCGGCACAATGGGGGAGGGGCGAGTACCCCGTTTTTACAGGCACCCAGCTCCCACCTCTTCCCCTGGCTCACCAGCGCTGGAAGGAAGTATATAATAAATATAATTAGTGTACTAATATAAATGCTAATTACCAAAAATACCTCAGATGTTCCTGTGTACAAATTCCGTATATATCTAGATAATTAATAATGAATAAATATTAATATCTGTGTATATAAATTAATATAGATTAATAATTGATTATTAATTAATAAATTCCGTTAGTATAAGATAAATAAATTCCACATGTACAACATATATAGTCATCTGCACCTGGTGGGAATAATAAATCAAAGGTATAATAAATTACACCTCTTATAACTAAAACTGCGATCAGGAAACTCACAAATACAAAAAAATAAAAAAAAAGAATCAAGATAAAATATATCTGGTGTCCAACACTCAATGCTGTCCCGCGTGTGTTGCTTCTATCTTGATCCTTATTCCTTAGCTCTCGTTCACCATAAAAAGAAAGAGACAAGAAATAGTGTACTACTGCAATGTGTAAAGTAGGCTTTGTATGCACACAACTATACACTCACAAACCCATTTCGATAGGTATAAGGTAGCAGCAAAACGTCAGGTTACACTCCTCCTTACAGCCTCTCCATGTCTTCGAACACTATCGGCTTGATGACATTGGCTCCTCCTCTCGTTGCGTTGTGTCACAGGTCACGTGACATTCTCAAGAGAAATGAGCCTGGTGACGCTCGTGGGGGATTTTAAAGCCTCTTTTGTAATGCGGTTGCCATAGTGACTGCAAGAATCATTGTACCATCATGCTATTTCTTTCAAAGCCCTAAAAAGAGTGTGTGCACAGAAAGCATACAATAATTTTTGATACAAATGTCGCCGATTATGCCTTTGCATTTCTACCTAAAACACACAAACATTTAATAAATATCACTGAGACATAAAACTTACATTAAAAAGAGCGCCAAAGATGTTGCATTATTACTTATAAATGCGCTATGTTCTAAACTCAAAATTTAACAACTAGTCATCACAACCCTCTCACTTACATTAACCAACATGGTGAGTGAGTGATCGGATTGATTTTATCCAGCACAATCCAGAATTGCTAGGTACTAAGTAAACCATACCACATTTATTTAATATTACTCAAACCTATATGACTAACTTTACCCTCAAGTTATATATATATATATATATATATATATACACACACACACACACACACACACACACACACACACACACACACACACACACACACACACACACACACACACACACACACACACACACACACACACGTGTGTGTGTGTGTGTGAAGGGATATAATCAAATATAGCCTATCCCCAATAAACATAAACCAACCGGGAAAAAGGGGGTGTGGTTATGCTAGCTAATTTATTTAAAAAAATATATTAAAAAATCCTTTGATGGACTAACCCAAAAACACTCACATTCTGAGAGGACCCATACATAGTCATTTATCTACATACCAATACCCTGAACCGGAAGAAAAAAAAATAATAATTCGAAATCGGATATAAAACAATTTAAATCAAAATCAATGTTAAGCCCCAAAGGTGCATAACAATTCATTTCAAAAATCTGTCGGAATTCCATTTTACTTAACTCCCTAGTTTTGTGGCTTCCTCTCCAATGGGGTTTGTACTTCTCTATAGCCCAAAATTTAAGATCAGCAGGATTTTTATTATGTACTTCTGCGAAATATCAAGAGACACTGTGTTTTGGGAATCCAGCTTTTATGTTCTGTACATGTTCACGCAGTCTTTAACATAGAGAATGCTTAGTTCTTCCTATATACTGTAAGGAGCAGGAGCATTCCAACATATATACTAACCCCTCTGTGTGGCTCTAGACATTTCGCAGAAGTACATAATAAAAATCCTGCTGATCTAAAATTTTGGCTATAGAGAAGTACAAACCCCATTGGAGAGGAAGCCACAAAATTTGATTTGATTTCTAATTATTTTTTTTTTTTTTCCTGTTCAGGGTATTCGTATGTAGATAAATGACTATGTATGGGTCCTCTCAGAATGTGAGTGTATTTAGGTTAGTCCATCAAAGGATTTTTTTATATTTTTTTAAATAAATTAGCTAGCATAACCACACCCCCTTTTTTCTAGTTGCTTTATGCTTATTGGTGATCGGCTATATTTGATTATATCCCTTCACACACACACACACACACACACACACACACACACACACACATATATATATATATATATATATATATATATATATATATATAAGTAACTTGAGGGTAAAGTTAGCCATATAGGTTTGGGTAATAATAAATAAATGTGGTATGGTTTACTTAGTACCTAGCGTTTCTGGATTATGCTGGATAAAATCAATCCGATCACCCACTCACCATGTTGGAAAGTGGTGAATGTGGGTGAGAGGGTTGTGATGACTAGTTGTTCAATTTTGAGTTTAGAACATAGCGCAATTATAGGTAATAATGCAACATCTTTGGCACTCTTTTTAATGTGAGTTTTATGAGTTTTATTTATGTTTCAGTGATATTAAATGATTGTATGTTTTATGTAGAAAGGCAAACGCAATGGCATAATTGGCAACATTTGTATAAAAAACGATTGTATCCTTTCTGTGTACACACACTGTTTAAGGCTTTGAAGGAAATGGCATGATGATACAATGATTCCTGATGTCACTATGGCAACCGCATAACAAAAGCAGCTTTAACCACTTAGGACCAGGCCTCTTTTTCGGACTTGGTGTTTCCATGTTTAAAACTGTTTTTTTTGCTAGAAAATTACTTAGAACCCCCAAACATTTTATATTGTTTTTTTTCTAACACCCTAGAGAATAAAATGGCGGTCATTGAAATACTTTTTTTCACACCGTATTTGCGCAGCGGTCTTAGAAGCGCACTTTTTTTGGAAAAAATTCACTTTTTTGAATAAAAAAATAAGACAACAGTAAAATTAGCCCAATTTTTTTTTTATACTGTGAAAGATAATGGTATGCCGAGTAAATTGATACCCAACATGTCACGCTTCAAAATTGCGCCCGCTCGTGGAATGGCGTCAAACTTTTAGCCTCAAAAATCTCCATAAGCGACATTTAAAAAATTCTACAGGTTGAATTTTTTGCGTTACAGAGGAGGTCTAGGGCTAGAATTATTGCTCTCGCTCTACCGATCGCGGTGATACCTCACATATGTGGTTTGACCACCGTTTTCATATGCGGGCGCTACTCACGTATGCGCTCGCTTCTGTGCGCAAGCTCGTCGTAACGGGGTGTTTTTAAAAAAAATAATTTTTTTTCTTATTTATTTTAATTTATTTTATTTATTTTTACACTTTTTTAAAAAAAAAATAAATAAAATGGATCACTTTTATTCCTATTACAAGGAATGTAATCATCCCTTGTAATAGAAAAAAGCATGACAGGTCCTCTTAAATATGAGATCTGGGGTCAAAAGGCCCTCAGATCTCATATTTGGGCTAAAATGCAAAAAAAAAAAAAAAAAAAATCTGACATTTAAAAAAAAAATATACCTTTAAGACAGGGATGTCCAAACTTTTTTCAAAGAGGGCCGGATTTGATGAACTGAACATGCGCGAGGGCCGACCATTTTGCCTGACATTCTTTGAACCATTAAAATTCGGTCTAAGTGTGTCCATCCGAGCACTAATACACGGCCCAACAAGAATTCTCTTGCCTTTGTGGCTGTGTGTGGTGAATAGATGAGCTCAAGTGTATTATTTGGATACACCATATTTATTGACGTATAACACGCACCTTCACTTTAAGAAAACTTCAGGAAAAAAATCAAACCATTGCCAGGAATGCAGCCACCATAGCCAGGAATGCAGCCACCATTGCCAGGGATTCACCCGCCATTGCCAGGGATTCACTTACCATTGCCGGGAATGCAGCCACCATTGCCAGGAATTCACTCACCATTGCCGGGAATGCAGCCACCATTGCCGGGAATGCAGCCACCATTGCCGGGAATGCAGCCACCATTGCCGGGAATGCAGCCACCATTGCCGGGAAGGCAGCCACCATTGCCAGGAATGCAGCCACCATTGCCAGGAATGCAGCCACCATTGCCAGGAATGCAGCCATCATTGCCAGGGATTCACCCGCCATTGCCAGGGATTCACTCACCATTGCCGGGAATGCAGCCACCATTGCCAGGAATGCAGCCACCATTGCCAGAGAATTCACTCACCATTGCCAGGAATGCAGCCACCATTGCAGGGAATGCAGCCACCATTGCCAGGAATGCACCCACCATTGCCAGGAATGCACCCACCATTGCCGGGAATACAGCCACCATTGCCGGGAATACAGCCACCATTGCCGGGAATGCAGCCACCATTGCCAGGAATGCACCCACCATTGCCGGGAATACAGCCACCATTGCCGGGAATACAGCCACCATTGCCGGGAATGCAGCCACCATTGCCGGGAATGCAGCCACCATTGCCGGGAATGCAGCCACCATTGCCAGGAATGCAGCCACCATTGCCGGGAATGCAGCCACCATTGCCGGGAATGCAGCCACCATTGCCGGGAATGCAGCCACCATTGCCGGGAATACAGCCACCATTGCCGGGAATGCAGCCACCATTGCCGGGAATGCAGCCACCATTGCCGGGAATGCAGCCACCATTGCCGAGAATGCAGCCACCATTGCCGGGAATGCAGCCACCATTGCCAGCAATTCACTCACCATTGCCGGGAATGTAGCCACCATTGCCAGGAATGCACCCACCATTGCCAGGAATGCACCCACCATTGCCAGGAATGCACCCACCATTGCCCGGGATTCACCCGCCAATGCCAGGAATTCACTCACCATTGCCGGGAATGCTGCCACCATTGCCGGGAATGCTGCCACCATTGCCAGAAATGCAGCCACCATTGCTAGGAATGCAGCCACCATTGCCAGGAATTTCACCCACCATTGCCAGGAATGCAGCTCCACAATTGCAATTGCCAGGAATGCAGCCACCATTACCATCAGTGCAGCCATGGAGGGCAGGACGAGTGCCAAAGACATCTTACAGGAGAATCTCCTGTTTACACAACGGCCTCTTTAAGAGAAAGTCCCGCCTCCTTTGATGGACAGCACAGTCATCCAATGGCAGTGACGGGACTTCCTATTACAGCTGCCGTGTAAACAGGAAATTCTCCTGTGTGCACGGCACTCGTCCCGCCTCCTCCCTCCGAGGCAGCCGGACTATACATCTTTTGTGGCCCCGGCGCTGGGAGATCGCCGGGGGCCACAAAAGATGTATATGTTTAAACAACCAGGCGGGCCGTTCAAAACCGGACCGCGGGCCGCAATTGGCCCGCGGGCCGGACTTTGGACATGCCTGCTTTAAGAGGTATGGGCGGAAGTGACGTTTTGACGTCGCTTCCGCCCTCCTATGGTATAGAGACGAGTGGGGGCCATCTTAGCCTCACTTGTCTCTATGCCCAGCAGACGGAAGGACCCGATCGCCTCCGCCGCTACCGACGGCTCCGGTAAGCGGCGAAAGGTGCGGGAGGGCAGCGGGAGGGGGGGTGGCACCTCTCCCGCCGCCGATAGCGGTGATCTCGCGGCGAATCCGCCGCGGAGACCACCGTTATCGTACAGCCGACCGCCGCCTGAAGAGATGGATATCTCGGTTGTGGCAGCAGCTGCTGCCGTTACCGAGATATCCCTCTTCAAAAATAGGACGTACATCGTCGTGCGGTGGTCGGCAAGTGGTTAAAATCCCGCACGAGCGTCACCAGGCTCATTTCCCTTGAGAATGTCACGTGACCTGTGACGCAACGCATCGGGAGGAGGAGCCAACTGAGTTGTGGTTTTTAGTATTTGTGAGTTCCTTGATCGTAGTTTTAGTTATAAGAGGTGTAATTTATTATACCTTTGATTTATTATTTCCACCAGGTGCAGATGACTATATACAGTGGTGTGAAAAAGTGTTTGCCCCTTCCTCATTTCCTGTTCCTTTGCATGTTTGTCACACTTAAGTGTTTCGGAACATCAAACCAATTTAAACAATAGTCAAGGACAACACAAGTAAACACAAAATGCAATTTGTAAATGAAGGTGTTTATTATTAAACGTGAAAAAAAATCCAAACCATCATGGCCCTGTGTGAAAAAGTGATTGCCCCCTAAACCTAATAACTGGTTGGGCCACCCTTAGCAGCAACAACTGCAACCAAGCGTTTGTGATAACGTGCAATGAGGCTTTTACAGCGTCCTGGAGGAATTTTGGCCCACTCATCTTTGCAGAATTGTCCTAATTCAGTTACATTAGAGGGTTTTCGAGCATGAACGGCCTTTTAAGGTCATACCACAACATCTCAATAGGATTCAGGTCAGGACTTTGGCTAGGCCACTCCAAAGTCTTCATTTTGTTTTTCTTCAGCCATTCGGTGGTGGACTTGCTGGTGTGTTTAGGATCATTGTCCTGCTGCAGAACCCAAGTTCGTTTCAGCTTGAGTACATGAACAGATGGTCGGACATTCTCCTTCAGGATCTCTTGGTAGACAGCAGAATTCATAGTTCCTTTTATCACGGCAAGTCTTCCAGGTCCTGAAGCAGCAAAACAGCCCCAGACCATCACACTACCACCACCATATTTTACTGTTGGTATAATGTTCTTTTTATGAAATGCAGTGTTCCTTCTACGCCAGATATACTTGGACACACACCTTCCAAAGAGTTCCACTTTTGTCTCATCGGTCCACAGAATGTTGTCCCAAAAGTCTTGGGGATCATCAAGATGTGTTGTGGAGAAATTGAGACGAGCTTTGATGTTCTTTTTGCTCAGCAGTGGTTTTCTCCTTGGAACTCTGCCATGCAGGCCATTTTTGCCCAGTTTTTTCCTGATGGTGGAGGCATGAACGCTGACCTTAACTGAGGCAAGTGAGGCCTGCAGTTCCTTGGACGTTGTCGTGGGGTCTTTTGTGACCTCTTGGATGAGTCGTCGCTGCGCTCTTGGGGTAATTTTGGGCGGCCGGCCACTCCTGGGAAGGTTCACCACTGTTCCATGTCTTCGCCATTTGTGGATAATGGCTCTCACTGTGGTTCGCTGGATTCCCAAAGCTTTGGAAATGGCTTTATAACCCTTTCCAGACTGATAGATCTCAATTACTTTCTTTCTCAATTGTTCCTGAATTTCTTTGGGTCTCGGCCTGATGTGTAGCTTTTAAGGATCTTCTGGTGGACCTTACTGTGTCAAGCAGCTCCTATTTAAGTGATGCCTTGATTGTGAACAGGTGTGGCAATAATCAGGCCTGGGTGTGGCTAGAGAAATTGAACTCAGGTGTGGACAACCACAGTTATAGTATGTTTTAACAAGGGGGGCAATCACTTTTTCACACAGGGCCATGATGGTTTGGATTTTTTTTCACCTTTAATAATAAACACCTTCATTTACAAATTGCATTTTGTGTTTACTTGTGTTGTCCTTGACTATTGTTTAAATTGGTTTGATGTTCCGAAACACTTAAGTGTGACAAACATGCAAAGGAACAGGAAATGAGGAAGGGGGCAAACACTTTTTCACACCACTGTATGTTGTACACGTGGAATTTATTTATCTTATACACATGGAATTAATTAATAATCAATTATTAATATATATACATGGATATTAATATTTATTATTAATTATCTAGATATATACTGAATTTGTACACAGGAACATCAGGGGTATTTTTGGTATTTATATTAGCGCACTAATTATATTTATTATATTGTAATCTGTATAAGTGAGAGATCGCTGATATTGGTGCAACTTTTATTGCATTCACTTTATTATTATTATTAGGAGTTTTTTCACCGCACCAACTCTTGAGTATTTTATATTTAGTATTACCAGAGTAGCTGCAATCTTCTGGGATGTTACAGGTCCCAGAAGATTGCCCGGCCATTCAGAGCTGGGTGCCCACAGTTAGAATGCCGGCACTTCAGAGAGGAGGGGGAGAGGAGCGGGGTTTCTTATGCCCGCATCGCTGGACCGTGGGACAGGTGAGTGTCTGATTATTAAAAGTCAGCAGCTACCCTTTTTGTAGCTGCTGACTTTTAAATGGGTCGAACTCTGCTTTAACATACAAAAGCAAGGGGTGGTTTAGATTTAAACACACTACAAAAAACAGTTTTTACATATACTGCCTTTACTTGTGGGAACACAGTGGGTGGCTGCAGCAGCTCACCTTTAATTCTAGCACATTATTTTCTGTCTCTATTCTTATTACTTATATTATTTTCTTCTTCTATACACCAATTTATTATTTTTGCACAAGGGTAGTGCAGAGGTACACTCCAATTAAGTTCAACAGTTTGAGGGGAGACCCCTACTTTCCTGACACCAGCGAGAGAAAACTCTCCAGCCTTTTGCATTTATTTTTCTTGTGACTGGCTTTCTGCTCAGCAGCTGAGTCTCGCTCACTTTCTCAGAACACCCCCTTTTTCTGAGGATCTCCCTCACAAGCGCCAGGCCATCAAACGAAAGAACCCCGGGTCGTGGTGATGGAACAGTCCCTGTATGAATAGATCCTGTTTGACTGGGAGGTGCTGCAGTGGAGACACTGGCCACCACTTCAGGGTAGGGAATCTCGGCCACCGTGATCAGGTTGCACTCTGATCAACCTATTTTAATGTAGTACCCGCTGGATTAGTGCTGTCCGACCTTTCTGTTCCTCCTGCAGGCAAACAGGTCTATTTCCAGGGTACCAAAGAGCTGACCCAGCTGAGAAAACACTTTGTCGTTTCGTTTCCACGCACCCTGACATATGGGCTGTTGGCTGAGAAAAATCTGCCTCTTTGTTGATGGCTCATTTTATGTGGACTGCCGACATAGAAAGCAGCATCTCTCCCAGTCATCCCAAAAACCTCCTGTGTCAAACCCAGTGGGCTCATGGACCTGGTGCCTTCTTGACGATTAACATATGATACGGTCCTCACGTTGTCTGAGAGGATCTTAACCTTTTTTCTTCCCTGGATCCTGTCCTTAAATGCCTTTAGGGCTTGTCCAACCGCCCGGAGTTCCCTGTAAGGCTTGATTCACACCTATGCATTTTTAGTGCATTTTGCAGATTTAAACTACAGTCCATTCAACGTGGTTTCCTATGGAACACTTTCTGTAGTGCAGATCTGCAAAATGCAAAAAGCACAAAAAATGCATAGATGTGAATCAAGCCTAATTGGGAGAGATTTTCACCTGACCTGGGCATCCCATCCTCAGGAAATTGCGTTGGTGGTCACCCTGACTGGTTTCCACTGTGCCCCTGGCTGACCTAACATCAACCTGTCCGTATCGAGCCACCACCTTAACAAAGCCTTTACCTCCCCTGGGAGGGACACCTTCCCATCCAGGGACTCCCTCCTCCTGTCTCACGAGGAAAACAGAAGAACTAAAGGTCCCTGAAGTTAAGCTTTACCCAAGGTACGGCCAGGATGCATTCTGTCATCAACCCCAGCACTCAGGATGTCCTTACGGGATCATTCCCTGAGCTCAGGCAGTGCAGAAACCGCCCCTTTCCCAATCTTTTCTTGAGGCATAAAGGGCATCTAGACCCTGGAATCCACAAGGTATCCCAGAAACACTTTTGTTTAGGATGGCTCCAGGGAGGACTTCTCCCGGTTGACAATCTACCCCATGCGAGGGTGAGAATCACCCTCTCCACGTCAGCCATCACTTGTTGTTACCAGTGGCCATAGACCAGGTCGCCCAAGTACGTGTTCAGGGAAATCCCCTGAAGGTGAAGATGGGCAACTACTTCTGCCTGTACTCTGGTAAACACCCTTGGACTGGCCACTAGGCCGAAGGGGAGGGCCTGGAACTGCATGTTGGACACCCTGTATTGTAAAGATTGCAAACCGTAAAAAGGCCCGATGTTGCGGGCAATGGAGCATGGATGTGTGCGCCCCCTAGATCCAGTGTTACAATAAAGAGCCCCCATTCAAGGGGCGTTTTCAGTGTAAATAATCACCTTGTGGAATCTTTTGTACTGCAGAAATCTGTTTCATTTTTGAAAATTTATGATCGGGCAAAACTTGCCCGAGGGTTTTTGAACTTGGGCGGTATATGGGTGCTCCCTTGGGTGATTCCATTTGGCTCAGGGGAATGAACAAAAACAGTACCCTGGTTAGTCAGTCCCCCTCCTAGCCCATTGTTTCACCTGCAGGGGTGTAGCTTAGGCCTCCCTCCCTTCCATAAACGCCTGCCAGCATAGTCAGACTCACCCCCTGTGGTCTCATGGGCTGCAGCCACCCCCAGTTCAGCCTCTCTCTCCATTTTCCAGGTGGTCATCAGGTACCTGCTGCTGAGATGAGAACCCTGGACCCACAATTCTCTGCCATGTCGGGGCTTTATTGCCTCTCACGAGCCACCTTGCAGTCGCCACCATCTTGCTGGAAGGGACGTCGGGCCTGAGCAAGAACGATGCTTGACTCGCGCCACTTCTGGATATGTGCAGAAGCATATCTGTGATGCAGCTCCGGCTTTCTCATCCGGAGTGGAAACAAGACCTGCTTACGCCATGCTGCTCTGACAACCAGGTTTCTCATCCACAGCGTTTCACTTGCCTGGCTGGAGGAAGAGAAGGAAAAACTCATCCCTTGGAGCGTCTGGAACAGCCTTTTTCTGTGCCAACGAAAGCTCTGGATCAGGGAAAGCCCCCTGACTGTGGAGACCCCTGGAGTGGGAATAAGCCCTGCATGGACCATGCAGCCCTCCCCGGCCTTGCTGTCCTGCCTTCTGGGGATGGACCTTTAGCTTCAGGTCAGTAAAATAAATGTTTCATTGCACAAGGGAAACACAATCAATAACTGAGGAGCAGGGGGAAGGGCGGGGTTTTTTTTAACCTCTGTTGACTGTTTTCTGTCAGGTGGGACCAGTCATCTTTAAGGTGTGCAGTCCTGGAAGATGACTGGAGAAAAACAAACATTTTCAAGGAGAGCATAACTTTTTCAGGAGTAAATTAGTCTTCATAAAGAACTGTTTTAAAAAAATAAAAAGTGTCTGGGAAAGGTTTTGATATTTTACTTTGCTCGCACTGTGTCAAACAAATTTAAAAGTAGATATCTCAATTTAGCTGCAAAAGTGGAAATACAGTTGTGCTCATAAGTTTACACACCCTGGCAGGATTTATGATTTCTTGGGCATTTTTCAGAGCATATGAATGATAACACAAAAACATTTCCCCAGTTGTCTACCAGGACAGCCCTTGAGAGATGGAGTCCCTCCCATCGTCACAGGAAACACATTGCCAATCAGTTCAAAAGGCGGACCTTCAGGTCCCTGGTCAGTCATTTGTATTTCCTCCGTCGGAGGAACATGTTGCCAGGAACCAGGAGGACTACATCGCTCAGGGGCTGCCTTAAGAGGGTGAGCCTGCGCTGGGGGACTGGGTCCTGTCTGGCAGGTTCTCTGCTAGTCCATTTTTGCTTTTTTAAGGCCTCGGGTACCATCCAGCATTGTAGGAGCAGACCCGCTCCCTTCCTCTCTCCAGTGCCGAGGTGGCCAGCGTCAGGATGATGCTAGTTCCCCCTAAGAGCAGTGCGGCAGCCTGTGTCCTCCTCTGCTCTCTGCGCTGATAGCGGTGGGGGTCGGTGACGCCGTCGCGTCATTTCCGGCGGAACTGCGTCATCCCTGTGTGCCGAGGGTTCCGGGTCTCTGAAGGCAAAGGGAGGAAGAGGAAAGCCCACGCTGTGCCTGTACGGTCCCGCCAGCGTCCAGCTGCACCGGACTAGCGGCGGGATCCGGATCTCAAGGGGGACCATGGAGGCTAATCCCCAGGATGCTCAAGTGGAGGCAGGCACCAGTCAAAACCAGGTAGGCTGCTGGGCATGTCATTAAACTGGTGGTTGGTGGTAGTGCTAAGGCTGGGACTTGTAGTACACCAGGGCGGTGCTCACTTAATAGGTCGGGTGATTGTGTGCGGTGGTGGTACAGCACAGGTGTTCCCTAGGTATTAAGTCTAATTACTAAGGATGCCCTCTTTCTTGTTTCAGACTAAGGAAGCCCCAAGGGAAGATAAATCTGGCCGCAAAAAATGTCCAAACTGTGGAAATAGGTTATCTTCGGGTTCTGGTAAAGCCTTATGCAAACAGTGTATTGCAGGCATTCTCAAAACAGAGGCAGATTCCCCCTTGGCTAAGTTTCTTGGCTCCTTTAAAGAGGAAATGGCTTCAACTTTTAAATCCCTTCGTGATTTAATTACGGACGTAGGTACAGCTGTTTTCACCACTAAGGCAACCACAATCTCCTCCTCACCATGCCTTACGGCACCTAGTTCCGGGGAGCCCCGTATAGTCAGGGAGCATAGCCCCGTGTTAGTTAGTCCTGAATCCTCTGACGTTGATTCGGATCAGGATGAGGATCAGGCTGTAGCTAACAAAGGCGCAAAGTATAAGCTTTCTCTTGAGGAGGTAGAGGAGCTATTGAGCGCCATTTATGATACGCTGGAAATTGATGAAAAAGAGACTCAATTATCCAAGCATGATTTAATGTATGAGGCTCTAGGGAAAAGGAAGGCAAAAGTTTTTCCCATACATAAAGTATTTTCTGATCTGGTCCTTAAGGAGTGGTCTGAACCAGACAAAAAAAAGTCTTCTTTCCCAATTCCTTAAAAAGAAGATTCCCTTTTGACGAGAGCCCAGAGGCGGTCTGGACTAAGAATCCAACTCTAGACGCACCTCTTTCCAAGGTCTCAAAGCAATCTGACTTAGCCTTCGAAGACATGGGTCACCTGAAGGATCCAATGGATAGAAGGACAGATGTGGTCCTAAAGAGGGCCTGGGATGCCTCCATGGCCGGGTTAAAACCGACTCTAGCCACATCTTGTATGGCTAGAAATTTGGAGTTCTGGCTATCACAGCTGCAAGAGCATCTAAAAGCAGGCACTCTTAGGGCTGAGCTATTAAAGACCTTTCCTATGCTCTTTAAGGCCACGAGTTTTATCTCTGATGCCTCCACTGATTCAGTGAAATCTATGGCTAAAACGGCCGCACTTTCAGTGGCAGCTAGAAGAGCGGTATGGATGAAGACATGGGGTGGTGACACGGCGTCCAAACCTCGCTTGTGTAGTGTCCCTTTTACAGGGGATTTGGTCTTTGGCCCTGAATTAGATACCGCCTTAGAAAGGACGGCAGACAGGAAGAAGACTTTTCCCATCAAAAAGAAAGATTTTCCAAGAAAAATTTTTCGTCCCTTTAAGGAACCCGCCAAAGGGGAGGAGTTCAAGCCTAAAAAGCACTGGACAGGTCAAAAAGGGAAGGGAAAAGGGGGCTTACTTTTTAGCCGCCCCAGTCTGGTCTCTAAGCCCCAGTGACATCAGGCTCCCTGTGAGGGGAAGGTTATCGAGTTTTCTTCCACAATGGGAGAAGATAACCTCAAACAAAACTGTTTGTTTTAAACATAATAAAGAGAAGGTATGCGCTAGAGTTTCACAGCTGCCCACCCTCAAAATTTCTTGTAACAAAGCTCCCAAGCCATTCAGAGAAGGCCAGGGCTTTACCTTTGTTGTTAGGGGAAATGGTGGATCAAGAGTTATTGACACCAGTCCCCATTCAGGAGCAGGGGGACGGTTTTTACTCTCATATATTTGTGGTAAAAAAGCCGTCCGGGAAGTTCAGACTATGAACAATTATGAACCTCCACCCTCTGAATCTCTCCATCCGGTACAAGAAGTTTCGGATGGAGTCGATCTATTCAATAAAGAATCTACTCCAGAAGGGGGTATTTATGGCTACCCTGGATTTAAGGGACGCCTATCTGCATATACCTATAAGGAAGGAATGCCAGAAATTTCTTCGCATGGCTATTCAGATAGATGCAAAGATTTATCATTTTCAGTGCAGAGCTCTTCCATTCGGACTGTCAGCCTCCCCGAGAATCTTTACCAGAGTTCTCGGGGAAGCACTAGTTCCGTTAAGGCTTCAGTCGGTCTCGATCATTCCATATCTAGACTGCTTACTGCTGACTGCCCACTCAGAGAAAAAGCTCTCTCAGGACTTACAGTTAACACAGCTCAGTCTAGGACAGCTGGGATTGATTATCAATCGGGAAAAATCCAAGATTGTTCCTACTCAGGAGATCCTATACCTATGCTACAAAATCAGCTCAGTGGAACAGACAATAGTTCTACCAGAGGAAAAGATTTTTAACCTATGGCGCAGAATCTCTTTTCTACAAACCTCTTCCAAGTGCACAGTAAGAGTCAGTGCTAGGCCTCATGACGGCAGCCATTCCAGCTGTGCAATGAGCCAGGTTCCATCAAAGAGACCTCCCGGGTTTCTTGCTAGATCACTTGAAGGGCAAGAAATTGGAGGAAGAGGTATCAATTTCCAGAAGAGTAAAGCAGTCCCTCTGGTGGTGGAAGGACGCAGGGAACCTAAACAAGGGGGTTCTCTGGGTCTTGCCCATCACCTCTACTCTGACCACAGATGCGAGCAGTTGGGGTTGGGGAGCTCATCTCAACTCAGACTGGGCCCAGGGCCGGTGGACTCAGGAGGAGAGGCTTCTCTCCTCCAATTGGAAGGAGTTAGCGGTAATCCTCAGGGCTACCGTATATACTCGAGTATAAGTCGAGATTTTCAGCCTCTTTTTTGAGGCTGAAAGTGCCCCCCTCGGCTTATACTCGAGTCATCGCTGTCTGCCCGCTCGATCAGCGTGTCGAGCAGACAGACAGCGGCCATTCTATGATTCAAAAGCCGCGCCTCCGGCTCCGCCTTCGCCTGTGATAGGCGGAACACTGAATTTCCCAGCAGCCTGTGTTCCGCCTATCACGGGCATCCGCTCATCCTCGTACTACGGACGAGGATGATACGACGTCCGTGATAGGCGGAACACAGGCTGCTGGGAAATTCAGTGTTCCGCCTATCACAGGCGAAGGAGGAGGCGCGGCTTTTGAATTTTACAATGGCCGCCGACGAAGAGGGCACGGGACGGAGGCAAGGCAAGGCACGGCACGGGACGGGACGGGACGGCACGGGACGAAGGCAAGGCACGACACGGGACGGAGGCTCGGGACAAAGGCTCGGGACACAGGTAGGCTGGACACACACACACACACACACACACACACACACACACACACGGATGGAGACACACACACACGGATGGATGGATGGATGGAGACACACACACACACAGGGATGGATGGATACACACACACAGGGATGGATGGATGGATGGATGGAGACACACACACACAGGGATGGATGGATGGATGGATGGATGGAGACACACACACACAGGGATGGATGGATGGATGGATGGAGACACACACACACAGGGATGGATGGATGGATGGACACACACACACACACAGGGATGGATGGACGGACACACAGGGATGGACGGACACACAGGGATGGACGGACACACACACAGGGATGGACAGGCATGTCTCACCCTCGGCTTATACACGAGTCAATAAGTTTGCCAGTTTTTTTGGGGGTAAATTGGGGGCCTCGGCTTATATTCGGGTCGGCCTATACTCGAGTATATACGGTATATTGGCTTTCCAGACCTTGCTACAGGGTCATCATCTACAGGTCCGCTCAGACAATATGACGGCTGAAGCATATCTAAACAAACAAGGAGGTACCAGAAGTCCTCGTTTAATGTCAGTGGCCGGGCACATTTTTCAGTGGGCAGAGTCCAATCTAAAATCCATTTCTGCGATTCATTTGAAGGGGGAGATGAACTGCACTGCGGACTTCTTGAGTCGACAACAAGTTTCGAATCAAGAATGGTCGCTACATCCAGAAGTTTTCAATCTGATAGTAACTCACTGGGGAAGGCCAGTAGTGGATGTTTTTGCAAACAGGTCGAATGCAAAAGTCCAACATTTTTGCTCTCTATGCCCAGGGGATCGCCCTTTGGCAGCAGATGCTTTACAAACTCCATGGTCTTTCAGCCTGGCATATGCGTTTCCGCCACTCCACCTTATCCCAAGGGTTCTAGCAAAGTTCCTTGCAGAGGAGACTTGCTTAATCCTTGTGGCACCATATTGGCCCAAAAGGCCATGGTTTACAACGCTGCTGTAGCTGTCGGACCAGCCTCCACTGAGACTTCCCTGCAGACGAGATCTCCTGTCGCAGGGACCTCTTTTTCACCCTCAGGTAACCTTGTTGAGCCTCTCGGCGTGGTTACTGAGGAGGAAATCTTGAGAAGTAAGGGTCTGACGGATAGGGTGATTCAGAGCCTGTTACAGAGTAGAAAACCAACTACCAGGGCTATATATAGGAAAGTCTGGAGAAAATTCAATAGTTGGTTGGACAACTGTGGGAGAAAGGGCATGCACACAGCTGATATCCTTCAATTCTTACAAGAGGGGGTAGACAAGGGGTTAACCCCTAGTACTATCAAGGTTCAGATAGCTGCCTCAAGTGTGTACTTAGAAAGACGTTTGCAGGAAGATCCTTTCATTTCTAGGTTTTGTAAAGCAATCTCTAGACGTAAACCAGTCAGAGTCAACCAAACTCCTTCCTGGGATTTAGCTGTCGCTCTGAAAGCTTTCTTAGGATCTCCTTTTGAACCTATATCAGAGTCCTCTCTAAGATTGGTCACATTCAAGACTGTCCTGTTGTTGGTAGCAATCACTTCAGCCCATAGGGTTAGTGAGATGCAAGCTTTTTCTATAAGAGAACCGTTCCTACAGATCTTGGAAGATAGAGTGATTCTAAAGACAGACCCTGGGTTCTTGCCAAAAATGGCATCTAAATTTCACAGGTCGCAGGACATCGTCCTTCCTTCTTTCTGTCAGAATGCATCAAATAAGAAGGAGGGAACCTTTCATTTGTTGGATGTTAAACGTTGTATTTTAGAATACCTTAAAGTAACAAGTCCGTTTTAGAATCTGATTCCCTCTTCGTCCTCTTTTCAGGTCAACGCAAAGGACAGAAGGCCTCAAAGCCACCATAGCTAGGTGGATCAGGTTAGCTATAGCAGAAGGTTATAGAGCAATGAACAAAGACCCTCCTTGGGGTGTTAGGGCCCATTCCACAAGGGCATTGGCAGCTTCCTTGGCAGAAAGGGCTGGTGCTACCCCGGAGCAAATTTGTAAGGCGGCCACGTGGTCAAGCTTTTCCACCTTTACAAAACATTATCGACTGGATCTAATATCCAGTCAGGATCAGGCTTTTGGGAGGAAAGTCCTCCAGGCTGTGGTCCCACCCTAATCTGGTGAGTACTTGGGGATCCTCTCAAGGGCTGTCCTGGAAGACAACTGGGGAAAACTGGAGTTAGTACTCACCGGTAACTCCTTTTCCAGTGGTCTTCCAGGACAGCACGATCCCACCCTTTATTTTTCTCATAAGTTTAATACAATAACGATATTGTTGTGGTTATGTTGTTGTTTTTTACATTTCCATCCTTCGGTTCTTGGTAAATGACTGACCAGGGACCTGAAGGTCCGCCTGTTGAACTGATTGGCAATGTGTTTTCTGTGACGATGGGAGGGACTCCATCTCTCAAGGGCTGTCCTGGAAGACCACTGGAAAAGGAGTTACCGTTGAGTACTAACTCCAGTTTTTTCACTCATGGTTAGTGTTTGGCTGAAGCCATTTATTATCTTTTTTAAATGATAACCACAACAGCAACTACCCAAATGACCCTGATCAAAAGTTTACATACCCTGGTGATTTTGGCCTGATAACATGCGCACAAGTTGACACAAAGGGGTTTGAATGGCTATTAAAGGTAACCATCCTCATCTGCAAACTATTTACTTATAATTAGTGTGTGTGCAATATTGACAATTAGGGATGAGCTTTGAGTTCGAGTCAAACCGATGTTCGACTCGAACAGCGAACAATTTGGGGTGTTCGTGGCAAAGTCGATAAGCTGTGGAACACCCTGTAAAAGGCTATGGGAGAAATCTAAATTGCTAATTTTAAAGGCTTATATGCAAGTTATTGTCATAAAAAGTGTTTGGGGACCTGGGTACTGCCCCATGGGACATGT
Organism: Lithobates pipiens; assembly: GCF_037356315.1. Lineage (NCBI taxonomy): Eukaryota > Metazoa > Chordata > Amphibia > Anura > Ranidae > Lithobates > Lithobates pipiens. The sequence goes on from NW_027507903.1 coordinate 343,649,835, forward strand.
ATTGATGCTAATTTTTTTTAAAAACTGACTTTTTTTGGGAGCAGTGATTTTAATAATGCTTAAAGTGAAACAATAAAAGTGAAATATTCCTTTAAATTTCATACCTAGGGGGTGTGTGTATAGTATGCCTGTAAAGTAGCGCTTGCTTAGAACTCCCCGTGCTTAGTCCCTGCACAAAGTGTCATTTCTGAAGGAAAAAGAACTCGCGGCTATAATGAATTGTTTGCTCCTGGTAATACAGAGAACAGTCATTGAAAGTCATTGATAAAAAAATGCGTGGGGTTCTCCCTAAATTCAATTACCAGGCCCTTCAGGTATGGATATTAAGGGGAACCATGTGCCAAATTTAGAAAAAAAAAAAAACTGCCATGCGGTTCCCCCCAAATAGCCATACCAGACCCTTCAGGTGTGGCATGGATTTTAAGGGGAACTCCACGCCAAATAAATGGCGTGGAGTCCCCCCCCAAAAAAAAATCCATACCAGACCCTTGATCCAAGCACTCAACCTGGCAGGCCTCAGGAAAAGAGGGGGGGGCGAGAGAGTGCCCCCCCAAACCATACCAGGCCACATGCCCTCAACATTGGGAGGGTGCTTTGGGGGTAGCCACCCAAAGAACCTTGTCCCCATGTTGATGGGGACAAGGGCCTCATCCCCACAACCCTTGCCTGGTGGTTGTGGGGGTCTACGGGCGGGGGGCTTATCGGAATCTGGAAGCCCCCTTTAACAAGGCGATCCCCAGATCCCGCCCCCCCCGTTTGAAATGGTAACGGGTACATTGTACCCCTACCATTTCACAAAGAAAGAGTAAAAATTAGTAAAAAAAAAAAAACACAGACACCGTTGGGATAAGTCCTTTATTAAAAAGAAAAAAAAATAGAAAAAAAAGATTCCAGCGGTGATAATCCACTCTCGGTATCCTGCGATGGGTGATCATCTCTCCGGGGTCCAGCGATGGACGATCTCACCTCTCCAGGTCCAGGGTCCAGCGATGATGTCCAGCACAGCGCATCCTGTCTCCACCGAAGACAGTGGGAATTCCGGCAGCCTGACAGGTCTCTTAGCTGAGGACGTGGCCACCCGTCACTTGACCCCGTCCTCCTCTGACACAAGGGGAAACCCGGGCTTCCCCAGTGATGTGCGGGTGACCCCGCCCCCTCTGATATAATGAAGGTTTCCGTTACATCAGAGGGGGGGCAGGACCTGTCAGGCTACGGGACCTGTCATCCTGTCCACCGGAGACAGGATACGCTGCGCTGGATATCATCGGTCAAAATTGATGGCAAGATGAATGCAGTATGTTATCAAAAAATACTGGAAGAACATTCATCAGCCAGGAAGATGCACATGGAACATACTTGGACATTCCAACATGACAATGATGCAAAACACAAGGCCAAGTCGACCTGTCATTGGCTACAGCAGAATAAAGTAAAGGTTCCAGAGTGGCCATCTCAGTCTCCTGACCTCAATATCATTGAACCACTCTGGGGAGATCTCAAACGTTCAGTTAATGCAAGACATGCCAAGCATTTGTAGGAACTGGAGGATTTATTTTTTTTGCCAAGAGGAATGGGCAGCTTTACCATTTAAGATAAAGAGCTTCATCCACAAATACCACAATAGACTTTAAGCTGTGATTGATGTTAAAGCGGGAGTCCACCGGGACTCCGCGTTTTTTTTTTTTTTTTTTAAAAGCCAGCAGCTACAAATACTGCAGCTGCTGACTTTTAAATAGTGACACTTACCTGTCCAGCGCGCCCGCTATGTCGGCACCCGAAGCCGATCGCTCGCTCGTGCCGCCGCCATCTTGGGTATGGGAATCAGGAAATGGAGCCTTTCGGCTTCATTTCCCGGTTCCCTACTGCGCATGCGCGAGCCGCGCGGCGCAATCCGGACGGTCCCCACTGCCTCTGGGAGCTGTGTGTTTCCCAGCAGGCAGCGGGGCACTTGCTGAAGGGGGCGGGCGCTTGCGGAAAGGGGCGTAACGTACGCCCCTTTCCGCAGAGAGCTAGCCCGGAAGTGGGTGCAGTTACCTGGATTATCCAGGTAACTGCACCCCCCTCCCCCCTGAAAGGTGCCGATTGTGGCGCCGGAGGGGGGGGGGATTCCGATGAGCGGAGGTCCATTTTAGGGTGGACCTCCGCTTTAAAGAGGACAATACACGGTATAAAGAACTGGGGTATGTAAATCTTTGATCAAGGTCATTTGGGTAGTTTCTGTTGTGATTATGATTTAAAAGGAGTAAACACAGTTGATTGATTTTAAATCGCTTCAGCCAAACACTAACCGTGAGTGAAAGAAAAGTTTGTGTTATCATTTATATTCTATGAAAAATGGCAAAGAAATCATTAATTCTGCCAGGCTATGTAAACTCATGAGTAGGGATGAGCTTGGCGTTCGACTCGAACACCGGCTGTTCGCCCGTTTGGCAAAGCCAGAACTCTGTGGGCCATTTGCACCAAATTTGTGTGGCGCTCACGGCCCACAATGCACTGCGCCACCGTGACCCCGCATGCTTGGCCAATCTCAGCACCGGCAGCGAGGAGAGCCATCCTGCCTGTGGCCAATTATAGCTCAGGGGGTTTAGTACATGCCCCACACTATATAAGGCCGCCACTGCGGCGGCTTTGTGTAGTGTGTTCCAGTGTGCAGGGAAAGAGCTAGATAGGCAGGGACAGTGTGTTCTTTTCTCAGGGCATCTGCAGGAGTTAGTGGGTGTTGTGTGCCTCCAGTACAATATACACCTATATCTACCCTTTTTTGCTGGTGTTCTCTAATAAAGGCATCTGCAGGAGTTAGTGGGTGTTGTGTGCCTCCAGCACAATATACACCTGTATCTACCCTTTATTGCTGGTGTTCTCTAATACAATCATCTGCAGGAGTTAGTGGGTGTTGTGCGCCTCCAGCACAGTATACACCTGTATCTACCCTTTTTTGCTGGTGTTCTCTAATAAAGGCTTCTGCAGGAGTTAGTGGGTATTATGTGCCTCCAGCACAATATACATCTGTATCTACCCTTTATTGCTGGTGTTCTCTAATACAGGCATCTGCAGGAGTTAGTGGGTGTTGTGTGCCTCCAGCACAGTACATACCTGTATCTACCCTTTATTGCTGGTGTTCTTTAATACAGGCATCTGCAGGAGTTATTAGTTGTTGTGTGCCTCCAGCACAGTATACACCTGTATCTACCGTTTATTGCTGGTGTTCTATAATAAAGGCATCTGCAGGAGTTAGTGGGTGTTGTGTGCCTCTAGCACAGCACAATATACACCTGTATCTACCCTTTAGGCCGCGTACACACGCGCGGACTGTTCGCCCAACCTTGTTCGGCAAACAGTTTGTCAAACAGTCCGCTCAAAATTTGCATGAGCGGACTTGCCCACACACGAGCGGACTGTTTGACGAACAAGGTTGGGCAAACAGTTCGCTCAACTTTTGAAATGAACGGACTCGCCCACGTAAGGAGGAGGCAAATCCGCCCATTTCGAGCGCGTGTACAGGTAGGCGGGGCCCGCGAAGGAAACGTCGCGGGCTCCGCCGCCTGGAATGGGCTTAAAGGGGAACCCCAACGCCGAAAAAAATCGGCGTGGGGTCCCCCCCCAAGTCCACACCAGACCCTTGTCCGAGCACGCTACCCGGCCGGCCAGGAAAGGGGGGCGAGCGAGCGCGCCCCCCCTCCTGAGCCACCAGGCCGCGTGCCCTCAACATGGGGGGTGCCTTGGGGAAGGGGGGCCGCGCGGCCCCCCCACCCCAAAGCACCTTGTCCCCATGTTGATGAGGACAAGGGCCTCTTCCCGACAACCCTGGCCGTTGGTTGTCGGGGTCTGCGGGCGGGGGGCTTATCGGAATCCGGGAGCCCCCTTTAAGAAGGGGGCCCCCGGATACCGGCCACCCACCCTATGTGAATGAGTATGGGGTACAATGTACCCCTACCCATTCACCTGTGAAATAAAGTACAATAAAACACACAACACAGAGAAAAAGTATTTTATTGCACAGCCGGGGGTCTTCCGTCTTCGGGGGTCTTCTCGCCGGACTCCTCCGCTATGTGTGTGTAGCTCTTTTGCCAGCGGAGGAGTCCGGCTTTCTTCCTCCCCGCCGCCGGCCTCTTCTCCCGACTTCGGGGGTCTTGTCCCCCTCTTCGGTTCTTCTGCCGGGCCACCGCGCCTGGTCCGGTGGCCCGGTCTTCTGTCGCCGTCTTCCGTTCTTCTGTCGCCGCCTTCGGTTCTTCTGCCGGGCCACCGCGCCTTCTTGTAGCTCTTTTACAGGCGGTGGCCCGGTCTTCTGTCGCCGCTGTCGCCTTCCGTTCTTCTTCTTGTTCTTCTCCAGGAGATGTTGACACGTCGCTCCCTCCGGCCGGAATGCCAGAGCCGCCCTGCGCTGTGACTTATATAGTGACAATGGGGCGGGGTCACATGGTATATGTCACATGGGTTGGTCACATGGGTTGATGTCACATGGGGACTATGACATCGTAAGGGGGCGGGGTCACCATGTGACCAACCCATGTGACATATACCATGTGACCCCGCCCCATTGTCACTATATAAGTCACAGCGCAGGGCGGCTCTGGCATTCCGGCCGGAGGGAGCGACGTGTCAACATCTCCTGGAGAAGAACAAGAAGAACAAGAAGAAGAACGGAAGGCGACAGCGGCGGCAGAAGACCGGGCCACCGCCTGTAAAAGAGCTACAAGAAGGCGCGGTGGCCCGGCAGAAGAACCGAAGGCGGCGACAGAAGAACGGAAGACGGCGACAGAAGACCGGGCCACCGGACCAGGCGCGGTGGCCCGGCAGAAGAACCGAAGAGGGGGACAAGACCCCCGAAGTCGGGAGAAGAGGCCGGCGGCGGGGAGGAAGAAAGCCGGACTCCTCCGCTGGCAAAAGAGCTACACACACATAGCGGAGGAGTCCGGCGAGAAGACCCCCGAAGACGGAAGACCCCCGGCTGTGCAATAAAATACTTTTTCTCTGTGTTGTGTGTTTTATTGTACTTTATTTCACAGGTGAATGGGTAGGGGTACATTGTACCCCATACTCATTCACATAGGGTGGGGGGCCGGTATCCGGGGGCCCCCTTCTTAAAGGGGGCTCCCGGATTCCGATAAGCCCCCCGCCCGCAGACCCCGACAACCAACGGCCAGGGTTGTCGGGAAGAGGCCCTTGTCCTCATCAACATGGGGACAAGGTGCTTTGGGGTGGGGGGGCCGCGCGGCCCCCCCTTCCCCAAGGCACCCCCCCATGTTGAGGGCACGCGGCCTGGTACGGCTCAGGAGGGGGGGCGCGCTCGCTCGCCCCCCTTTCCTGGCCGGCCGGGTAGCGTGCTCGGACAAGGGTCTGGTGTGGACTTGGGGGGGACCCCACGCCGATTTTTTTCGGCGTTGGGGTTCCCCTTTAAGTCCATTCCAGGCGGCGGAGCCCGCGACGTTTCCTTCGCGGGCCCCGCCTACCTGTACACGCGCTCGAAATGGGCGGACTTTCCGAGCGGGAACAGTCCGCTCATTTCGAAAGTACAGCGGACAAGCCCACACACGGGCGGACTGTTCGCTCAAACACAGTTTCAGCGGACAGTTTTTCGGAATTTCCGAAAGACCTTGTCCGTCCAACTGTCCGCTGAAACTGTCCGCTGAAAGCCCACACACGAGCGGACTGTCCGCCCAAACACTGTTCAGCGGACAAGGTTGGGCGGACAGTCCGCCCGTGTGTACGCGGCCTTATTGCTGGTGTTCTCTAATAAAGGCATCTGCAGGAGTTAGTGGGTATTGTGTGCCCACAGCACAGTCTACACCTGTATCTACCCTTTATTGCTGGTGTTCTTTAATACATGCATCTGCAGGAGTTAGTGGGTGTTGTGTGCCTCCAGCACAGCACAGTATACACCTGTATCTACCCTTTTTTTTTTTTTTTGCTGGTGTTCTTTAATACAGGCATCTGCAGCCTTTACAGTGGGTGTTGTGTGCCTCCAGCACTACTTTGTAGTATAAAAACAGGCACATCATATTTAGGTGGGCGACAAGAACTCCAGTTTCCAGTGTCCCAGGCTCAGATCGACACAGCGTCACAGGGGTCATCAGTATGTGGAGTCGCACTGTAGTGATGCTAATTTGCATGCACACGTTCGGAGCATGCGTGCTCCTTCGTCAGGCATAGCATCCCGCCATCTTGGAAGTGGTCAAAAAGTAAGAGCAGGGCGGACGGGCCAATGGGATCGTAGCACCGCCCCATTTGATAGTTTACTGGGCTGAGTGACTCTGGAGAGTCACTCAGCACAGTAAACTATCAAATGGGCAGGTGCTACCATCTCATTGGCCCGTCCGCCCTGCTCTTACTTTTTAGCATCACTACAGTGCGACTCCACATACTCACTCCACAGACCGACGACCCCTGTGACGCTGTGCCGACCTGAGCCTGGGACACTGGAAACCACCGGCGCCTCCGGACGGGACCGCATAGCGCAAGAGGATCACCCCCCCTTTGGAGTTCTTGTCGCCCACCTAAATATGATGTGCCTGTTTTTATACTACAAAGAGTGAATGTATTTCTACTGAAACAAATAAAACGTGTACTATACTGCTGCACTTAGGTTGTTGCTGCCTATCTCTGCTTTTGTATTTTCTCTAAAAGTGCCTTCTACCCTTCAGCATGCTGCCTTCAGTTCTTGTGCAACAAAATCCCTCTTTCCTGTGGTCATATACCCAGGTTATGGACATTTTAATCTATTGATTAGCCGCTGTTCTCTAACAGCATCTGACTTCTTAATAGCATCTGATCCTTGGACATTTCTCTAACAGCATCTGATCCTTGGACATTTATTTATTTTTTTAAACTCCCCCTTGTTCTTTTTTCCTCCAAAACACTCCCCACAACCCCCCCCCCCCACAACCCCCCCCCCCCCCGAAAACAAATTCTATGTATACAGTCTCTACCCACTAGTGCAACATGTCCTCCTGAGGAGTCCCCTAAACTGTTTGAGCACAGTGTTGGGTACTGGGCTCCAGGAGGATGCTAATCGTTTTGAAGGCTTTGATGATGATACCCAGCTAGAGGAAGGCAGTAGCATGAGCGCAGAGAGAGGGGATGCTCAAGAAGGACAGCCAATTCTGACACTTCGCACCTACATGTAAAAATCATTTGTTAAAAAATTACTCAGAACCCCCAAACATTATACATCATTTTTTAACAGAGACTCTAGGGAATAAAATGGTGGTCGTTGCACATGGTATTTGCACAGAAAATTTTTCAAAGAAGTTTTTTTTTTTTGGAAAAAAAGTTTCATGAATAAAAAAAAGAAGAAGAAATTACCAGTTACACTTAACGCCAACAGTGTTTCTGGGAAGTCTTCCAGGACGGCACCCTGAGAAATGACTGGTCCCACCTGACAGAAAACACAATCAACAAAGAGGTTAAAACCTCCCCCCCTCCCTGTGCTCCTCAGTTGTGAAAAAGTATTGACCCACACCAGTGCACGAGAGTCATACACCTCAAAACTCCATACAAAACCAACATACCAAAAGAGCGGGTGGGAAGTATGCCTGCTGTCCTGGAAGACTTCCCAGAAACATCATTACAGGTAAGTGTAACTGGTAATTTTCTCAAGTCATCTTCTAGGACCGCACCCTGAGAGAAGAGCAAGTAGCTGAGGCCTACCTTAGGGCAGGACAGCAGTTTGTAGGACCTTCCTACCAAAGGCCAGATTCTGAGTTGACAGCAACTCCATCCTGTAGTTTCTAAGGAAGGTGCTCTGGTTTGTCCATGTAGCTGCTCTGCACATTTGCTCTGCACATTTGCTCCACCAATGCTCTGGCCTTTCTGCCCAAGAGCTCGCCAGAGACCCAGTAGAATGTGCTTTAAGGTCATTTGGGGCTGGCAAGCTACTGGCCAACCTGGTGGCAGAACCCACACTCCAAACAGTGATCCCTAGAATACAGACTTCCACTGGCTGCCAGGTCACAGACCCCGAAGGTATGCTAAGGGAATTTCATCTCTTTTGTAATAATCTGTATGATGATCCAGTCTCTTACACAGTTGACACCATGTTGGAGGAATTAGGGGGCTTCACCTTACCTCTCCTTTTCAAGGAGGACAGGAATGCACTAGATAAGTTCTTAACATGACAGGAGATAGAAGACACAATCTACTTCTTGCCCAACAAATCCCCGGGCCCTGATGGTTTACCTGGGGAATGATACAAAACACATGCTGCCTTACTGGTCCTCAAACTAACTCGGTTTGCAGATTGCTTGGAATCCGAGAGGTTGCCAGATAGTATGTAACAGGCACACAGTGCTGCTGCCAAAACCAGGGAACGACCCCACTTGTTGCTCATCCTATAGACCCATTTCATTGGTGAATTACGACCTTAGGATACGAAGTGCAAATAGACTCATGAAGGTCCTCATGAAGGACTCATGAAAGTGGAATTCAACCACTCCCCGCACCCTGTCCTCATGGAAGCAATTATTTAACGCAATGATACCTATCTATAAAGCAACATATCTGTCTCGAGGGTGCCCCAAAAAATATGACAGGGTCTGGCATTTGTAGGGGGTCTAGAGCCAACCTGATGTCCAAAAAACAGGACAAGGCTGCGACCTGAACCCTAAGCGTCTTGGTTGCCAGCCCCTGATCAGCCCCATCCTGGAGAAAATCTAGGATGGCAGGGATCTCCTATTGGGAAGTCCCCTTCGCCTGGCACCAGCTCGAGAAGACTCCCCAGATCTTTGCGTAAATAAGCCTGGTAACCAGCTTCCTAGTCAAAAAAAGGGTGTTGATTACTCTCTCGGAACATCCCCTTTTTCGCAGGCTCTCCCTTTCAAGAGCCAAGCAGTCAGCCCGAAGAAGCAGGGATCTGAGTTGCAGACTGGGCCCTGAAGAAGGTTCTCACCGTTCCGGAAGACGCCAAGGGGAGCTATGGACCAATTTCCCAGGGAAGGAAACCAGGTCCTCATGGAGATCAGAATCAGTCTGCCCTCTGAGACTTAACTTCTGCAGTATCCTTGGGATCGATCTCTGGGTTGCTGACATGCCGGCACACAAAGGGAGAATACTTTGGGGTTCAATTCTCACTCCCCCTGGTGAATCGACTGCCACCTGAGGTAGGCCGCTTTGACATTGTATGCCCCCTTTATATGTACTGCTGAGATGGAGGGGATTCTCTGCTCTGCCCACCCGAGGAGCTCCAGAGCCAGGGTCAGAAGAGCGCGAGAACTGTTGCCTCCCCGATGATTCAGGAATGCCACCACAATTGCGTTGTCGGAAAGAATCTGGATCTCCCGGCCCCTGATTCTTTCCTTTTAGGCCCTTAAGGCCTCTTACTGCCAAGAGTTCCCGGAAGTTGGAGGAAGTGCTCCTCTGACTCTGGTTCCAGGCGCCCTGGGCTCAAAGCTCCTGTAAGTGGGCCCCCCAACCCCCAGGCACTTGCATCCGTTGTTACCCTGAGGGGCTGGAGTTGGGCCCAAAAGGTGGTCCTCCCGCAACCTCTGAGAATAGGGCCACCACTGTAGACACTCCTTTACCTTTGCTGGAATGGGAACCCTGTCGTTGAGCGTTCCTCCCTTCCTGTCCCAGGAGGAATTGCTGGAGAGTCCTGGAATGGAGCTGAGCCCATGGGACCGTTGGGATATAGGATGTCATCAACCCAAGAATGCTCATGACCCTTCTGTCAGAGTAAGAGACCTCTTCTATGTCTAGAAGGAATGCTACTGCTGAAATAAGGCCCTCTACCTTCCCCTGGGGCAAAACAAGCTTCTGTGCTGTGGAATCCACCAGGAACCCTAGAAAGACCTCGGTCTGGGCAGGAACCATCGAGGATTTCTCCTTACTGATGATCCACCCCAGGGACTCCAAGGTACTCATTACCTTGGCCAGGTCGGAGAGAAGGAGATCTCAATTCTGGTTGTAAACCAGTATGTTGTAGAGATAGGGGGGTCAGCAGTACTCCTTGGAGATGAAGGAATGCAACCACCTCTGCCAGGATCTTTGTAAACACTCTCGGACTGGCTGTAAGTTCAAACGGTAGAGCAGAAAACTGCCAGTGCTGCACTCCCTGCTCCGAGGGGAACACGAACCTCAGAAAGGCCAGGTTCTCTGAAAATAGGGACGTAAAAATAGGCAGCCTTCAAGTCTATCGTTACCATAAATATGTTCTTCATGAGGTGGTTTCTGAGAGTAATGACACTTTCCATGAAGAACCTTTTGTACCGCAGGAACGTATTTAACTTCCTTAGGATTTATTACGAGGCGGTACTTTCCAGAGGGCTTTGGGACTACGAAGATGTGGGACTAAAATCCCTGCCCACACTGTCCTGCTGGTACTGGCACTATGACCCTCTGCTCTGCCAGCTGTCTCACACACTGTAATAGACCCACTGCTTTCTGAGGGTCCCAGGGTAAGTAGGTTAAAAGGAAACATGGGGGAGGTGAGGAGAGAAACTCCAATCTTTAGCCTCTTACAATCTGAAGGATGTGGGGACTCTAATTCTTTCCCACTGAGAAAGTGGGAAAGTGTTACCCCCACCCTTACGTCACTTGGTATCCTTGCCGGCAGACTTCTGGCTGGGCAAGAGAAGACCCCCCCCTTCTGCTTGCCTTTGCCAACTCCCCCCAACGGTACCTTCCTTATCTATAAACCGGTTTTTAGCCTGGGGGCCTCAAAAAAAAAGAAAAAAAAATGTTCCCCTGTCCTTAGGTTTAATGGAAAATTTCTTGCCTTTTTCTGTAGACCTAGCAAGGGCCTGATCCAACCCAGTGTCGAAGAGCACAAAACCCTCAAATGGAAGACCACACAGCTGAGTCTTAAAAGTGCTGTTACCATCCCATGTCTTTACCCACAAGGCTCTCCTTGCGGAATTAAAAAGGGCACTAGTGTTGGCGGTTGTAAGCACCATCTTAACTGCCGCATCTGCCAGGTAGGCTACTGCCCTACCAATTATCTCTAAAGAGTCTAAAGCCCCATACACACGGTCGGACTTGTACAAACTTTTCCGTGGACTTTTGTACAAAGTGTGTTGTCCACAAGTTTGTATTGCATACACACGGTCGGACTTTTTGACAACAAACACGAACGTAATGACGTCACAACGTACTGACGCCGCTTCAAAAGAGGACGTTCAATGACTCCAGCGCCACCTTTGGTCAACTTCTGTATTGTAGTCTGATCGTTTGCAATGGTTCTGAGCATGCGTGTTTGTACCTTGTACAAAAGTCCGATGCTTTTGCGTACACACGGTAGGACTTTGCTCCATCGGACTTTTGTTGCCAGAAAGTTTGTCCGTTCGCAGAGCCAACAAAAGTCCGATGAAAACAGAAAAAGTTTGTCCGATGGAGCGTACACACAGTCGGATGTTGCTCCAAAACAGCTAATTTGCATGTTTGTTGTCAAAAAGTCCGACCGTGTGTACGGGCCTTAAGACTTGCTTGGACTCAGAGGTTCATGACATGATCCAAACTAGCCGAAGCCTAGGCAGGGCTTATAGCTGCTACATTGGCTTCTCAGGCCCTGCGCAAGAGTGTCTCGGGTTTGTCGATCCATCGGGTCCCTGATGTTGCCTGCATCCTCAAAATGAGAGGTCAGATTGCTTGGACACCTGAGTCAGCGAAGCATCTAATCTAGGAGTCTTCAAAAATCTCTCTTCCTCCTTGAAGGGGCACCTACGTTTCCACATTTTAGACAAAACATGTATGTAAGGGCACTCTTTTTTTAAACTTCCAAAGTTTTTTTTTGAGGCTCCTTCCACTCCCTCAGGATGATATCCTTAAGGGCCTGATGGACCGAGAGGACCTTGAATTGAGGCTTAACCAAGCCTCTATACATCCCATCTTGTACGGACACCTGTGCTGCAAGTTCCTGAATCTCTTCTGACGCATACACTGCCCTAAGAAGGCCCTCCATATCAGCAGCAAAGATACATCTGCCTGGTTTGGAGTCCTCCTCCTCCTGACTGTCCTCAAAGCCCTCATCAGAACCACTCTGATCAGGGTATTCAGCCTCCTCCTCCTCAGAATCCTGAGAGGGGAGAGGTTTCAGGGGTTCCGGATGCCTATGTCTGCTACCCTCTGCTTGGTTAGAGGAGGGGCCCTCCTGGGAGGAAGAACCCTCTCTACTAGTGTAAGGTTCAGGGTGCCTAGCTTTGAGGGTTACTTGGAAAGCTTTAAACGGTCATCAGCATCTTCTTTCCCCGCTAGCTTGTGGATACGCTTGTAACAGAAAGGTTTAGAGTGATCCTGAGGTAATTAATCATTACAGTATCCACATCTCTTAGAGTGGGAAGGGGCTTTAGGATGGCTGGCAACCACCTGGGGAGTACTGTCCTCCCCTATAAGAGACATATGCAAGTTAGCAAGGAGGGGGCATTGCTTTCTATGTCCCGCAGCAGTAAGAGTCCGGGTTCTCCTTCCCCATCATTACCCCTGCCAGCTTAGTTCAACTCAGCCCCTGTGGTCTCCTCTAATGCTGCAGCCGCTGAGGGCCTCTCCTCTTTCCACTGCCAGTACTGCACTGCTTGCTGAGACTGGTGCTGATGATCTGGTAAGAGAAGGATTTGGACACCTGCTCCACCGTCTGTCAGACCTCCGCTCCCAGCTCAGAATGCCGTCACCATTTTGTGAAACCCTGGACCAGAATTGACCAGGGCAGGCGAGGCAACATAATTTCCAGCTCTAGGGAGGAAGCCAAGTCATTCCTCTTCCTGTCACCAGCAAGATGGTGCCGAATCCTCAGCTCAGCTGAACGGCACCATCTCTCACTGCCAGCAGCCCACACAACCTTCTACAGGAGTGCCAGGAGTTGGGGGTATGCCTTACTCAGTGCCCCGAACAGCGGTTCCCCCCCCCCCCGCTGAACGGATGCCTGCCAGGTAAGGGGGGGGTGTCAGGAAAATGGCCACTGAAGTTCTGGGTACCCCACTGCACCCAGGGTTCTTCAGCTCTCGGGGGGAGCTCTTCCCAGATCTGCCACCCCCCGAGAAAGTGAGGAGACCCCCCAAGAAGGGCAAGCCCTACCGGACCCAAAGATGTCACAAGCCTGCGGCTCAGGTCCCAGGGGGAAACCACCAGCCCACGGCTTCGGTTCTATAAGAGAAAAAAAAACAGAGGGTTTCGCTGTGGGGAAACACAATCAAGAACTGAGGTGTGTTTCCTGTCAGGTAAGACCAGTAATCTCTCAGGGTGCCGTCCTGGAAGACGACTTGAGAAAATAAAGTTAGCCCAATTTTTTGGTATAATGTGTAAGACGTTAAATTGAGTAAATAGATACTTAACCTGTCATGCTCATGGAATGGCGCCCAACTTCGATAAATTAAAAATCTCCATTGGCAACGCTTTCAAATTTACAGGTTACCTGTTTTAGAGTTACAGAGGAGGTCTTGGGTTAGAATCGTTGCTCTCATTCATGGCAATACCACATATGTGTGGATTGAACACTGTTTACATATGCATGCGTACATCGCACCAACATTCGCGTCTGCGTGCGAGCGCACAGGGGGCACTTAACATTTTTTGTTTTCATTTTTTTTTTTACACTATCCCTTTACATTTTTTGATCACTTTTATTCCCATTACAAGGAACGTAAACATCTCTTGTATAAGGAATAGTGCATGGCAGGTCCTCTCTATGAAGAGACCCCACATCTCTCTCCCAGGATGGAAAGCCTGGAGGAGAGATATGGGGAGAAAAAAAAGGGAAGGATGATTTCAGCTCTCCAAGTACATGGCAGTATTTACAATTGCTGGGTGTGACGCCATAACGTCGCGCCCAAACCTCTGAGATTGAGAGATGGCCAGGGACCGTAAGAACAATCATAAGTTCAGTTCAGCACTTGATTGTACTTACAGGCGGGGGGTACGTCACCTGTAAGAACAATCAAGCTGCTGAGCTGACGCTAATGATTGTTCTTACGATGCAGGGAAACCCCCCAACTGAAAAGAAAGATACTGGGTTGATAGCTGTAGGTGCAAGCATCAGCCTGGTGTAATCACTGAAACGGGGGGGGGTGTCCATATATGTCCTCCCGGCAGGAATTGGTTAAAAGGTAGTGCATTCATTATGTTTGGTGTGATTCAGTGTGATTTCAACCCATTCAGATAAATGAGTGTTCATTTGAGATTCTGGCACTCATTGTTCCCACCTCCCCTATCATGCCTCTGGATTTTCATTTAAGAACGCTGCATTCGGCATACTCCCTGTGTGTTGCCCAACCTCCCACAAGACTATCAATAATATGCCTTCTGGATTACAAGGATGTTAATCAAAGCTGCTGAATCTTCTCTGGTGCATCCATTTTCCACAGAGCCAGATTCATTTAGAGGAGAAAAGGGTTAGCTGCAGAGTCTACACCTTCCCTGTGCACACCAAATCTCTAGACTCAGGAATTCCCCCTGCAATTGGTAAGCTGCTCAAGAGTAGTGATCTTTTCACCTCCAAATGCAGTTTACCTTCAGAGAACTAGATATTCGTCTGCAGCTGACATTGTGTGTTGCGTTTCTCTGTGGGTACAAACGATTTGCTGAATTCCTTCTTGCATTAGACCATATTATCCACTTACACGTTAATTGTAAACTATGGAAGGATAGTTTAGACTAGTGTCTTATACTGTGCAGTGTGACGCTTTTATTTTTTAGGCCTCTAAACACAGCTCAGTATTAGCCAGTATGTCCAGGTACATTTTGCCATTTATATTCATATTTTAAAACCACTATTGGGGGGAAAAAAGAAAAGCCTCAAAACTGCATTTACAGAGAAGTGTACTTGCATAATTTACGCATATGTGTATATAATGCATGCAATTTCAGCCTAGTACCTATTTAAAAAAAAAAAGGGGGGATTTTTTTTTTCGTACTCACCGCAAAATCCTTTTCTCTGTAATTCACCAACCGACGCAGCTCCTCTCTTAGCCATTGGGTTGTTATGCCCCATTACTAGGAGATATTAGGCATTAGTTGTAATACAACTCTCAGAACTCTTAGTTCCCCCCAGGGGGCGGTCCCTTGGGCAACAACCCTCCACCCTGGCATGCAGTCATCAGTACGTCAACAAGCAGTATAACGTAAATATAAAAAGGAGGGGCGGGTGCTGTGTCGGTTGGTGAATTACAGAGAAAAGGATTTTACGGCGAGTACAAAAAAATCCAATTTTCTCTTATATTCACCAACCGACACAGCTCCTCTCTTGGTTATGAGAAAGCCTCAAAAGATTAATTTAAACAAGATACTATCGTCCCAGTTTAGACATGAGAAAAGAAGGGAACGTACAGCTCAGCAATAGGAAAAAAAACTCTGGGGGAAGATTTCCAAAAACCAATGGGAACAGTGGGGACTATTGCGGTATCTAATGGTAATCAATAACAAAAAAAAAAAAAAAAAAAAATTGATTGAATTTTATTGAAAATAACAGAAGTAAAAAGAAAAACAAATACAGACAATAATCGAACTAACAAAATAATAATCAATCCATAAAATGGACAATGTCATACAAAGGGTGGTTAAAAACCCCATGCAGGAGTTTTTTTTTACATGGCTGTAGAGTAGACGTATGGCTCGACCGGTTTCGCGGCAAAAAAGCCGCTTCCTCAGGAGACGTCACCTACAATGTCTAACATACACAAGAGAATGATAGTTCAATAATTGGCAATTTTGAAAGAAAGTTCATAGCTATTAAAAAATGGATACAATAAGACCAGAGGTAATACCCATAAGAAACTCATGACTCACCCAAGGACTTTTTTAGCTCCTCTCTTAGCCACTGGGACTTCCCCAAGAAGTGCCAAACAGCATAAAAACGTCATCCACCATGGGAAGTGGGAACTAGTGAAACTTTATATACAAAAAAAACAACAATGTGTGGAGAAACCAACCAAACCAGGGTACCCTCAACAGGAGTGAATACCCACAACCGCACAAAAAAAAACCTGCGGAATGTAATGCAACAGCGCATTAACGTAACGGTACTGTGTTTTTAACAAAAAAACAGGAAGAAAGGGAATATATTGCATATTTAATTGCAACTATACGGCCGTCTGCAAAACTTTGCAGCCAAAACAGGCATCAGCCGATGCACTGACGTCTACCTTGTAGAACTTGGTAAACGTGTGGACAGACGACCAAGTCGCCGCCTAACACCTGAACGACAGAGGCTTGGTGTCGGAAGGCCCAAGATGTTCCGATTGGCCTTGTGGAGTGGGACCGGAAAGGGGGGCACCTGCCCCTTCAAGTCATAGGCTTGTACTACAATCTGTCTGATCCACCTGAAAATGGTGGCTGACGAGACTGCCATGCCTTTCTTGGGACCAGCCACCGAAACAAACAGGGAGTCTAACTTCCAAAAGGGAGCAGTGGTAGACAAATACACCTTCAGAGGCCGAACTCTGTCCAGAGATGGTAATACAATGTCCTCGTTAATATGAAAAGCCGAGACCACTTTTGGTAGAAAAGACGTTTGTGGCCGAAACACCACCTTATCCTTGTGGATAACCAGATAGGGCGACTTGCAAGACAAGGCCGTCAGTTCCGAAACCCTCCTGGCCGATGTGATGGCCACTAGAAAGACCACCTTCTGGGAAAGAGTCAACATGGGAATCTCCCTGATATTTTCAAACGGCGGTTTTTGAAGCGCCGATAACACCAGATTCAAATCCCATGGGGGGGGGGGGGGTAATGGTGGACGCACCGGAGGGACTACATGTGGTACTCCCTGAACGAAGGTACTCACTAATGAATGAGACGACAGGGGTCATGGAAAAAAAGACAGCCAAGGCTGAAATTTGCCCCTTAATGGTGCTCATCGCCAATTTCTGGTCTACTCCTTGCTGAAGAAACAGCAGGATCCTGGATATAGAAAAAGGAGCGCGGATGCCATCCTTTCTGCTCACACATGGAAATTTAGGCCTTCCAGGTACGATGGTATATCTTCCCGAAAGAAGATTTTCGTGCTCTCAACATAGTTGGGATCACCGAGTCCGACAGACCCTGGTTCCTCAACACCTGGCTCTCAATAGCCATGCCGTTAAAGCCAGCGATGCTAAAGCCAATACCTTGGTAAAGACCCAGGGGGAGGGGGGTGTTGACAGGCCAAAAGGAAGAGCCACAAAGTGGTAGTGGGCTTCCCTGACTGCAAACTGCAGAAACTTCTGATGCCGAAGGCATATGGGTATGTGCAGGTACGCATCCTGGATGTCCAAGGACATCAGGGAGTCCCCTTGATGGAATGCAGTGACTACTGAGCGAACCGATTCCATTCTGAACCTCTGAACTTTTGCAAAGTGATTGAGGGCTTTTAGGTCCAAGATTGGATGTACACCCCTTCCTTTTTGGGAACTACAAACAGATTTGAGTAGAATCCCTGGAAACGTTCCGATTCCGTAACCGGTACAACCACCCTAGAGAAATTATCTTGTAGCCCGAGGAAATCAGATCGCAGACCCATTGGTCGGATAGCCAAGAGGACCACTGGGCTGCAAACTCCTGAAGGAGATCCCTCACCCAAGACATGGATGGGGGCAAATCTTCATGCGGTAGCACTTTTATTCGCAGGCTTGCAGTTCCAGGGACGTTTTTGTCCGCCTGTGGTTGTCCTGTTGGGCTGGGGACATTTTGTCAAAGCTCTGGGCGGACAAAAAAGGCGCTCGTGAGCAGAAAAAGAAGGTCTTTGCCTATGGCGTGGATCCTTAGCCTTCCTGGCCTGTGGGAGTAAGGTACTCTTACCACCGGTGGCTTCAGGGGCGGACTGACCATTCAGCCACTCGGGCACTGCCCCATCAGGGTTGCCAGCCTCAGTAAAACCAGGGACAGTATGTAAAAATCGGTGTTTTTTTTTTTTTTTTTTTTACATCTGTCTCTGAAATGTCCCTTACCGACATCCTTTTGGTCTAAAAATCACGAGATTATAGCTGCCCCACCTCTCCAGTACCTTCTCAGCCAATAGAAACATGTCTGTGTATACTGTGTGTACATGTCTGTGTATACTGTGTGGCCCCCATAATCTCCTATTGCCCGGGGGCCCCCATGAGTTGTCACTCCGCCCCTGGGTGGCATTTTTAATAATGTCATCCAAAGAGGCTCCAAAGAGCCGGTCGCCAAGGAAGGGAAGATCTGTCAGGGCAGCAGACCAGCATTTTAGCCAAATCCGGTGCCTCAGCACCACTGCTGACACTGAAGCCCTGGATAACAGAGGGAGAGTATCCAGGGCCGCGTCACAGATGTACTTAAGGCCTTGCATTAGTTGGTCTGCTAGTTCCATGCAGACAGGAGAAGCCTGTTGCTCTCCCAATTCGCTGCGCAAACGTTTTTCCCACTCAGTGTCTGCGACACAAGTGCAGATGCCAGTACTAGTCGCACTGCTGACCCCACAACCGTAAAGAAGGAACGAGCCACTGCCTCGGCCTTCCTGTCCGTGGGATCCTTGAATGCAGAAGTCCCCTTAACCGTGATTGTGCTTACTTTATTTAACCTGGTTACTGTGGGGGGGGGGGGGGGTCCACGACCGGAGGAGCCAACCATTTTTTGAGAAAGCTCTCCTCAAAAGGGTAACACACCTCCATGTATTTGGGGACTGAAAAGGTCAGTTGCGGGCGACCCCATTCCTTGTAAATGAACTTGTCAAAATAAGTCAGATATGGGAACACCTTAGGTGAACGTGCTGGCTTGCGGGACCCAAAAGGGGCCGGTACATCAGCAGAGGGATCTGCTGGCTCCTGAATCTACTCATAGCTGTGAGAAGTGCTCCAACAATCGCTTTGTCTCACACGGACCTGGACTCCTCCTCACTGTCCGAACGGTCCTGGTCAGCATCGCCTGACAAGACAGAGCAGGGGTCACCAGCCTCAGCAGGACCTGAGTCTGCGCCAGAGGGGGGGGCAGGGCAGGCGCCGCTTTATTGCACCTTTCTTCCCACGCACTGCCTCCATCTTGGCAACAAACGAATTGAGGACCACCGTGAGGGTGTCCACGGGCACTGTGCAGTCTGCAGGTGACCTGGTTGCAATTGCCTGGATTTCGGGCGAAGAAACACTAGTTTCTGAAGCCATGCTGACCCTACCCGGTCTGCCACCCTAAGGGGTCTTAGGACAGTGACAGTCCCACCCTCCTTACTGCCGCTGGCTAAGGAGTTCTTTTCTGCCAGACTCACCACCCTGAGGAGTTCTGTGCTATCCAGAAAGTAGTGCCTGTAGTCCCTGTGGGCTCCCAGGTGCAGAGGAAACAATGCTGCGTCGGTGGCAGCAGCTGCAAATAGCGCCAAAACCACTCTGAAGTGTGCTCAGGCTTCAATAAAATGGCCGCCCAACATCCAGTACAAAGACATAAAACACAGGGAAAATGGCTGTGAGAGCACAGGAGCACATGCTGCCACTAAAGAACACTAAAAAACGTGTTCAGGCTTCAAGAAAATGTCCTCCAGTGTCCTGAAGCAGCTCCATGAGGTACAGGGAGAAAACAATGGCTGTGTATGTACAGGACATCAGCAAAACCTCACAGACACCTTCCAGGGGCATGAAGAACAGGACCCAGGACACCGCTAGCCAGCGCAGCCCCCTCCCCCCCCCCCCCCCCCAGGTGAGAGCCCCCCTGAGAACCCCTGCATAGACACACACCGCTCAGCAGCCACATGCAGCATCCCCCCAGAGAGGGGGGGGGGGAGGGGGAAGATAGGGACAGGAGAGAGAAGAGAGTGAGGTGAGGGAACCTGAATCAACCTCCCAATGAATGCCCAGCTACTTAGCCCCGCCGAAGCAGGGAGAGCTGTACTTACCAGTCCTGAAGAGCTGGGAGACAATCCATCACAGACCCACTCACTGATCAGTACAGGGTGGCTGCTGGCCAGGCATAATGTGACACAGACATCAGTAGCCCGGTCATATGTATGCCCTGGACCATAAAAGCTCATCGACCACCTCTGGAGCTGAGGCTTCGTCGTGGCCTGCCGAGCACGTAGCCGCAGCCTGCAGACGCTCGATGGCTGGACTAGGGAGACTACAAGGATAAGGGTATCCAGCCTGTCACCCAGCCGGCCGTTGATAGTAGATCACAGGATCATTCATCTTGCGCATAAAGTCACCCTTCTGCATAAAAAAAGCACGAACCGATTGGCCCGCAGGGTTCCTAGGACCTTCTCCTTCACTAGGCAAAATAAAACTGCTGACTGCATGGGAGGGTTGTTGCCCAAGGGATCTCCCCCTGGGCAGAACTTAGAGTTCTGAGTTTTGTATTACAACTAATGCCTAGTATCTCCTAGTAATAGGGCATAACAACCCAATGGCTAAGAGAGGAGCTGTGTCGGTCGGTGAAAATAAGAGAAAGTAAAATGTTAGCCAATAGAATGAAATTATGTGCATATGCCTTGTGCACATGAACAGGTGTACATACACTCATTAAATCGATATAAAAAAGGCACCAGATCTAGCAGATTTTAATACGCCGTGTATACACAGCCCAAGATTGATGACCACTTCAGCAAGGATGGTTTTTAAAGCAATTATGTCACTAGAAAGAAAAAATATTTACAGTTACTTAACTGTTTTTCTGGGATATCTTCCAGGACGGCATAACCTGAGAGGATGGACAAGGAGTTCAAGGCCTACCTCAGGGCGGGGCCACTGCTTGTAGGACCTTCCTTCCAAATGTCAGATCCTGGGGCGATAGTTCCACTCTATAATGCTTCAGAAAAGGTATCCTGCTTCGCCCAAGTGGCTGTGTGACAGATCTGTTCTATTGAGGCCCCAGCTCTCTCTGCCCAAGAGGCTGCCAAGGATCTCATTGAATGGGCCTTAAAGGTCAACTGGCACTGAGGAACAGGTTTGCTCATAGGCCAATCTTATTGTCTGTCAAATCCACCGAGCCACAGTAGATCTAGTTGCCTGCTCTCCCTTTCTGGGGCCGCTAAATAAAATGAAAAGGCGATTTGACTTCCTGTAGTCCCTCACTCTGTCCAAGTATGTCAGCAAACAATTCCTGACATCCAATAAATTAATTAATTTCTTCTTCTCAGCCCTTGGATCACAGAAGGAGTGCAAAATTAACTCCTGAGATCCAATAGACTTAGATGCGACCTTGGGAAGATAGAGTGGTTCTCAAGCAAGATCCATTATATCTTCTAGTATCAACAGAAAAGGTTCCTTAATTGATAAGGCCTGTAGGTTGCTAACCCTTCTGGCTGTGTTGATAGCCCGTAACAAAATCTAACTTAAAACATCAAAAACTTAACTGAAATCTCCTGAGCTGGTTCAAAAGGGTGGAGGGAATACATTAGTCCTGACCGGGGTTAATCTTTCCCTTGCCAGTAGAAATCTCTTGATTAGGGGATCTGGTCCAAAAATACAGATAGAGCTGCTATCTGTACCCTCGGGGTGTTTAGAGCAATCCCCTGATCCACCCCTGCTTGCAAGAAATCCAGACACCACTGGTACCGATGGATAAGACAATTCTCTATCCTGGCACCAATGTGAAAAAAGATTCCAAACCTTAGAGTATATCCTCCTGTTGACCAGCTTCCTGCTGCCCAAGAGGGTCTCAAGTACCCTCTCAGAACCAACTTTGCCTGAGGATCTCCTCAAAAGCAATGCCGTCAGACTGAAGAACCCCAGATCGGGGTGGAGGACTGGCCCCTGTAGAAGATCTCATCTGGCTGGAAGACGGAATGGAGGGGAAACAGTTTGCATTCTGAGCGGGCCAACTTTTATAGGACCCGTGGTATTAAAGATAGTGGAGGGAAAACATATGCTAGATGGTAGTCCCAGTCCTGAGATCATCCACTCCCCGAGATCCCCCTTCTCTGCTGAGCGAGAAGAAAAAGATCCACCTGGTTCCCTCTCTGGGCAAAAAGATCTATGTCCGGAATTCCAAATCTCTGACCTACCTGGAGAAACACCTGATTTAATTCACATTACCCCTGGAGGATGGGCTGTCGGCTTAAATCTGCCACCACATTGACGATTCCTCTTATGTGAGCCACAGATATGGACTGAAGGTTTCCCTCAGCCCAATTTAGAATTTTCAAAGCTAGATTCAGTAGCTTCCTGGATCTGGTGCCCCCCCCCAACGGTTTAGGTAAGAGACCGTTGTCACATTGTCCGACAGGACTTGGACCTCTGAACCCTGAATTCTGTCTCTGAAATCATTTAATGTTTGGCCCACCGCCAGGAGTTCCCTGTGGTTGGAGGAGGCCCCCACCTGGGAAGGAGTCCAGGCTCCCTGTGCCTGGAGATCCTCCAAGTGAGCGCCCCAAGCGCTTGCATCCGTAGTGATCTTTATGGGATTCCCCTGGTCCCAAGGAAGACCCAATGTGAGCCCGTCCTGGTCCAGCTACCAATCTAGGGAGGCTTTTACCCTTGTTGGAATAGACACCCTTTCATCCACAGACTCCTTTTCTGTCCCAGGAGCCTAGAAGGAAAAACTGCAGCTCCCTGGAATGGATCTGAGCCCACGGAACTGCTGCAATACACAAGGTCATTAAACAAAATACCCTCATGATAGGTGCGAGAACACTCCCTGGGTTCAATTAGAGAGGAGACTGCTGTAACCACTTTTAGCCGATTTGCCTCTGGCAGAAAAACGTTTGACCTCCTGTATCCACCAGATATCCCAAGAAAACTTGCACTTGAGATGGGAGAGGAGAGGATTTCTCTGTTCACTATCCAGCCCAAGGATTCTAGAATGAAAACCACTCTGCCTACATCTACAGTAGGGATGAGCCGAACACCCCCCCGGTTCGGTTCGCGCCAGAACTTTCGAACGGACCAAAAATTTGTGCGAACTTTAGAACCCCATTGAAGTCTATGGGACGCGAACGGTCAAAATAAAAAGTGCTAATTTTAATGGCTAATATGCAAGAAATTGTCCTAAAAAGGGTTTGGGGACCAGGCTCCTTCCCCAGGGGACATGGGTCAATGCCTAAAATGTTTTTAAAAACTGCTGTTTTTTCAGGAGCACTGTTTTTAATGACGATTAAAGCGAGAAAAAAAAAAAGTGAAATATTCCTTTAAATATCGTGCCTGGGGGTTGTCTATAGTATGCCTGTGAAGTGGCATGTGTTTTCCCATGTTTAGAACAGTCCCTGCACAAAATTACATTTAACAGAAAAAAAAGTCATTTAAAACTGCTTGCAGGTTTTAATGTAATATCTGGTTCTGGCAATACGGATGAAAATCATGGGTAGCCCCCCTGCCCATTAGCCCCTTTGGGTCTTGTACGAATATTAAGGGGAACCCCGTACCTCCCAAAAAAAACAGGAAAGGCGTGGGGCCTCCAGGCCCTATATACTCTGCACTGCCTGTATACTGCTGTTCTAACAAGACAGGGACTGTGTAGGTTTGTTGTTCTGTTTCTGTTTGTAATTTTGAACTGGTATATTTTTTCCAGTCAAAAAATAAATTTTTAAGCTTTTTGGAAAACCTAGTGAAGGGTTATCACCCCTGTATGATTTTGTTGGCCGTCTGTCTTTTTTCATCTCACTTCCTGTTGTCTTCCGTTTGCAAGTAGGAGACATTTGTAAGTTGGATGTTTGAAAGTAGGGGCCTGCCCTATATGCTCTGCAGAAATTTGCGCCCAAGGTGTTGGTGTTGCCACAACACTGTAAGCTCTCAAAGTGACTCTTGGTGGGAGCTGGAGCCCCCTGCTGTGAACGATTATATCAAGAATTGTAATTACATGCCATTGTTGAACAGTGGTAGAAAAATTGGGCCTTTGGTGGTTGTGGTGCTGGTGCCACAACACTATAAGTCCTCACAGTTACTCTCGGGGGGCGCAGGAACGGGCCCTGCTGTGAAATATATCAAGAATTGTAATAACATGCCCCTGTTAAACAAGGGCTGAAAAATTGGGCTATAGGCACTGCTTACTGGTGCCACAACACTGCAACCTCTCCCAGATACTCTAGTTGGAGTGCTGGAATGAGCCCTACTGCAAAGCATTGCATCAAAAATTATAATTGCACACCCATGTTAAACAGGGGCTGAAAAATTGGGCTGGTGACATCACCCAGAACCAAAAATGTTCTTCCCAGATATCAGCGGGATCATTGAGGAGGAAGAGGATTGTCAGTCAACATTACAGGACAGCCACTCAGCATCAGCAGTCTTGAAAAGATGTGACATTTAAAAAAAAAATTTCCTTTCGCATCATGGCAGCATACACTCTGGGTTGTGACTCCACCCCCACAACCTGATAGGACCACATAGCTATAAGATGAAGATACGCCGCCGTCTCCCCCCCCCCCCCCACCTGGTATTCTCTTTTTTTTCCTTACCTGTTGGGACCGCACGGATCATCACCCTCTTACCGCTTCGCCCCAGCCAGGTTCTAGCCTCTCCTGGGTGGAAGTCCTTACCGGTACAGCCTCTAAAAGGAAGCTAAATGGAAGGAACCCCACTCTGGTGATCTCAGGGGTATGAATACTTTTTCTCTGCAAACAGAGCATTGCCTCTATAGCCGTTGGAAGTAAGCCTTAAACAGGCTGAAGGCATATAATAAAAAGATTGGTCTTTAAGCCTTAAACAGGTTTAGTACCTGCGCTGGCCTCAGGTTTCCTCTTCCTCCCTGGTGTCACTCTGTCTGCAGCTTGACAGCATACTCTCTGCCTTCAGTATCACTTGTCACCTTAGGTTGTCTGGTGCCTTTCCCCCAGTTTTGCCTCTCTGCCATATTTTACTTCCTTGTGCTGAGCTCTGTAGTCCCACAGCAGCACCAGCACTTTTCCTGGTCACTCTGCCGCTTTGCACATGCTCACTGTGCACTTTGGGCAGCCTGTGTATGTCTATCTGTATCTTTTCCAAGATGGCGCCGGCGGCCGAGTGGCGCTACTGAGCATGTGTGGGTGGGACGTGACCCCGGCTCCAATTTTAAAAGGGGAAGATGCCTTTTTTAACTGTTTTTGTGCTCAGCTGAATTTCCCGACTGCTGCATTTTTGGTTTTTCTGCCCCACTGTTGCCTCTCTGTTTGGCAAGCATCTCCCCTGTATTTTTCTTCTCTCTATTCCCCTCTTGTTTCTGTTGTGGCTTTATCTTCCTGACCCTTTTTGTGTTACCTGTGTCTTCAGGCTTCCTCTGTTCCCTATCCATGGAGACCACTGCTCCAGCAGATCACCACCAGCATAATAGGTAAGAGGGGAGGAGTTTGGTAAGTAGAGAAGGTCGAAAAAGAGAGCAGGACACACTAACGCTACCTAAATGGTTAGCCCCATCAGGTCCGCAAGATCATCTCGCAGAGATTCCTCGCAAAGAAGAAGCCACGCTGGCCATAGGCGGAGGAAGTCGCTCAGGGAAAGGGAGTCGCAAGGAGTCGCTCCAGGTCTCGTTCAAGGTGCAGCCATTCCCGCCGAAGAAGATCCCCTGACCGGAGGCGCCATTCACCAGCACGCCACTCCCATCCTTCTGAAAATACCTGCTGGGTATGCGGGGCCATAGGCCTTCTAGACAGGTTGGCATGCCGCAGGTGCTTTGAAAAAGCCACCAGAGAGAAAGGGCAAGAACACAGAGAGCTCTCGGAGTCTTCTGCCCCACGTGTCGCTCCGGACACGGAGTTATCTCCACGGGGTGCTTCGCCGACTCCCCCAAGTACTTCCAGAGAGCACAATTCTCCTTCAGATGAGGAAGAACTAGAGGCTTCAGCGGGCTTTGACTTCTCCCTAATAGAGCCTTTTGTGAGGTCAGTGGAGGAGGCCATTAGCTGGGAGGAACCCCAGGAGGCCCAACCCAAAAGGAGAAAATATTTCCCGAACCTGAAGAGAGAACCCGAAGCCTTCCCCTTCATTGATGAGTTGGAGGAACTTATCAGACGAGTGGCAGAGACCCGAAAAGAAAGCAAGTCTCAACAATCGGCTTGCCAAACTATGACCTCTAAAAGGAGGCTAAAATTAAATCTCTCGTGTCCCCACCAGTGGTGGATGCATCCCTCATGCGCCTGGCCAGGCACGTTATGCTCCCTATCGAGGACGCCGTGTCATTCAAGGACGTCCTGGATAGGAAGATCGATACTCAAAAGAGCTTACCTAGCAGAAGGAGGCGTATGCAGGCCAGCAGTGGTTCTTGCAGCTGTGGGTAAGGCTAGTGCCAGTTGGTCAGCAAGCACAGAAAAGCTTGCATCTCAGGGCGCTGATCAGGACCAGATAGTTAGGGCCCTGCAAGAACTAAGCCTTGCAGGGGATTTTGTGGCAGAGGCGTCTGTGGATGCTATCAAGTCTGCATCCAGGGCTATGTTGTACTCGGTAATGGCCAGACAGGCTCTCTGGCTCAAACCCTGGGTGGCAGACCCTGCTTCCAAGTCCAATTTGTGCCGCATCCCGTATGATGGCGAGAACCTTTTCGGCACCAAATTGGACATTGGATTGCTATTTCTAAGGTTACTGGTGGAAAATCAGGGCTTATCCCCTCGGATAGAAAGCCAAAGTTTCAGAGGCCTCCTCCCTTTAAGCGTAACCTCCCGGACAGGTACAGGGATGCCAAGTCCTACAGGCCTGGTAGGGAGTACAGAAGGAACTGGAAGGCCCCTCAAACGTCCTTCCTGAAGTTCCAAAAGCCCAGGATCCCGGCATCTACTGACCAGAAGTCCTTTTGAAGGTGCGTCCGCCCAGCCAGCAGTGGTGAGGGCCAGACTCTCAAAGTTCACGCTGGTCTGGTCGGAAACGATAAGCGACCCCTGGACGTTAACCATTCGCGTCGGGCACGGATGGTCATTGGGGACTTCCCCCCGGGGGACCATTTTGCCCATCAAACCTCCCTTCATCCCGGCAAAAGAGGTTAGCCTTGACCCGATATGTTCAAGATCTGCTCCAAAAGGAAGCAATTACGGAGGTCTGGGTTCTATTCCCCTCTATTTCTAGTAAAAAAAAAAGAAATCGTGGGACCTACGTCCGGTCCTGGATCTAAAGAATAAACCGCTCTATCCGGGTAGAAGCATTCAAAATGGAGAGCCTCCAGTCTATCCTCCAGGCCATAAATATGGGGGACTGGATGCTCTCCATAGATCTACAGGACGCCTACCTCACCTCCATCTACCTATCCATCCAGAACTCCAAAAGTTCCTCTGTTTTTCGCTAAACCACAGACACTTTCAGTTCTGAAGTCTTCCGTTTGGAATTTCTACGGCTCCCAGGACCTTTACAAAGGTCCTTCTTCCCGTTATCGCGCATCTGAGGGAGAGGGGGCTGCGAGTCCACCATTATCTGGACGATATTCTCCTCCTCTCAGACAGCTGGGAGTCTATGTTACATCAGAAGATCCTCGTCTCCACTCTGCAGAATCTGGGATGGCTGATAAACTGGGGGAAGAGCCAGACTCGGCCCACCCAGAGAATGATCTTCTTAGGAGCCGGAGAAGTCTTCCCTGTTGGTCCAGAAGGTGAAGGCCATTTTAGCAAGATCCCTGTCGGCCAGAGTATGCCTCAGCCTTCTAGGCTCCCTATCAGTGACCATTTCTATGGTCCGTTGGGCTCAGTGGCACACCAGACCTCTGCAGAACTCCTTCCTACATCAGTGGGATGGTTCATCCATGACCCAGACGATCCGGATCTCGGAGACAGTCAGGCGCTCATTGCATTGGTGAACTCGTCCCCACAACTTAAACAATTGCAAACACATAGTCATCCCTCCTCAGGAGTTAGTGACCACGGCCGCCAGTCTAGAAGGTTGGGGAGCCCACACTACCAGTCCCATGCAGCGCAGGGCAGTTGGCCTTTCGAAGTACGGGATTCGGTATCGAACGTGCTGGAGATGAGGGCGGCCCTCCTGGCCTTCAGCTCCCTTTTAAAGGGGGAAGCAGGTCCTCTTAAGGATGGACAACAAGGTTGCTGTCGCCTACATAAACAGACAGGGGGGATCAGGAGTCCCTCCATGATGCAGGAAGTTCTCCCTGTGATAGAATGGGCACAGTTGAACCTGTCAGACCTGAGGGCGACTTACATTCCGGGGGTCGAGAACATCTTAGCCGACACACTCAGCAGGGAGTTCGCCTCCAACAACGAGTGGTCCCTGAGCCCTCAGGCCTTCTCCCTCATCTGCCAGACCTGGGGTCAACCAAACATAGACCTTGCTGCGACTCCGGCAAACTCCAAGTGCCGAAGGTTCCTGTCGAGGTTTCCCTTTCACTCAGCGGAGGGGACAGATTGCCTCCAGCATCCCTGGAACTTCCATCTCGGGTATATTTTCCCTCCGACTCCCCTGATAGCGAGATTTCTCTTAAGGCTCAAGAGAGCAACAGCATTGGTGATAGCGGTGATTCCCTTTTGGCCCAGGAGGCCATGGTTCACCACCCTCCTACAACTGAGCACGGCAGACCCTCTTGCTCTTCCCCTTCAGTCGACTTGCTCTCCCAGGGCCAGCTACTACATCCAGATCCGGGGAGGCTGCACTTGATGGCTTGGAGGCAGAAAGGGCTAGGTATCTAGGTCAGGGCTGCTCCCAGAAGGTAGTTGATACCCTGCTCCAGGCCAGAAAACTTACCAACTGCACCTACCGCAGGGTCTGGGAGAAGTTTGTTGTCATCTCTCAGGACCTTGGCCGGGATCTGTCCTCCCTTTCAGCTCTTCTGATCCTAGAGTTCCTGCAATCAGGCTTAGACAAAGGTCTTAGCTCTAGTACTCTGAAAGTTCAGGTGTCAGCTCTATCCGCCCTGACAGGGGTTAAATGGGCTCACAATCCCCTTGTTATGCAATTTCAGAAGGCCGGTCTTAAAATAAGACCACCTAGGAAGCCTTCCTTTCCAACATGGGACCTATCAGTCGTCTTAGAGGTACTATCCAAAGAACCCTTTTTCCACTGGAAAACATCTCCCCCTGGCACCTGACACTAAAAGTCGCCTTCCTGGTCGCAATCACATCAGCGAAGAGAGCTTCAGAGATGCAAGCATTACTGATTAAGGAGCCGTATCTGATCATCCATCCGGACAGGGTAGTTCTAAGACCCTTGGATCGCTTTATTTCAAAGGTGGCATCCTCTTTTCACTTTAACCAGGAAATCAACTTGCCAGCTCTTTACATCCAGAAGATGAGGGTCGCCCTGGTCTGTGTTAAGGAGCAACATCATAAAATATCTTTCCGTGTCCGAATCCTTCAAGCCCCGTACACACGAGAGGACTTATGTCCGACAGACTTCCGAAGGAGTTCAGCCGGAGTTCCGACAGAGTTCTGACGGACTTTTCGGCTGAGCGGACTTGGCCACACACAATCACACTAAACTCCGACGGATTCGAACGTGATGACGTACGACTGGATTCGAATAAGGAAGTTCATAGCCAGTAGCCAATAGCTGCCCTAGCGTCGGTTTTAGTCCGTCGGAATAGCATACACACGAGCGAATTTTTCGAAGGGACCGGGTCCGGCGGAGTTCCTTCGGAAAAATTTGAAGCATGTTCCATATTCTAAAGTCCTTCAGACTTTGGCGAGTCAAAAGTCCGTTGCAGCCCACACACGATCGAATAGTCTGACGGAATCAGTCCGTCGGACTTTGGATGTTGAAAAGTCCGCTCGTGTGTACGGGGCTTTAGAAAATCAGAGAACATCTTCATCATTCCCTACAGCCTTAGGAGAGGTCAAGCAGCGTCGGCCCGAACCATTGCCTGCTGGATGGTGAAGATCATTAAAAAGGCCTACTTGCTGAGTGAGCTGCAAATTCCTGAAGACCTTAGGGCTCATTCCACCAGAGCAGTGGCCAACTCCTGGGCAGCGTATTGTAGGGTCTCAGCAGAAACCATCTGCAGAGCGGCCACTTGGTCCACCAGGAACACCTTTATCTCTCACTACATGGTGGACTCAGCTCGGCTATCAACAGTAGAATTGGGAAAGTCCATTATTCAAGTAAACTCTTCTATTCCTTGCTAATAAACGTTTACCTTTGAATCTCCCACCCAGTCTGCGAGTTAATCCCCCAGAGTGTATGCTGCCATGATGCGTCAGGAAACCGGGAAAATTGTATACTTATCTTTTCGTAATTTTCCTTTCCTGTCGCATCTTCATGGCAGCATACAATATCCCACCCACAAAAGGTGATTCGTATATACAGAGAATACCGGGGCGGGGGCTTATCTTCATCTTATAGGTATGTGGTCCTATCAGGTTGTGGGGGTGGAGTCACAACCCAGAGTGTATGCTGCCATGAAGATGCGACAGGAAAGGAAAATTATGGAAAGGCGAGTATACAATTTTCCGGTATTGTTACATCAGCTCCAGGTGCTTGGTAGCTGGTGGTGATCCAAGACGGATTCATCTTTCTGAAGGTCAGTCGATCAACTGAGTCTGTGGACAGGCGCACCCTGTGATCGGTTACAAAGCCTCCAGTAGCAGCGAAGGTGCGTTCCGAAAGAACGCTGGATGTAGGACAGGCCAATAGCTCAATTGCATACTGTGCAAGCTCTGACCAGTGATCCACCCTCAAGACCCAGTAACCCAGAGGATTTTTGGTGGGAAAGGTGTCCAAGTCTGACCTTGCCCCTAGGGATTCCTGCACCATGTGAATCGGACGCTGGCGATGGTTGCTGGAACCGATCATACCTTGGGGCTGCGGCCTAAAAAATTGTCTGAACGCATCGGCCAGATGGCCACCTTCTCCACCGCTCCTTCTGTGACTGACCGAAGCCTCAGCAACACGTTGTCCAGGACCAGGAGTTTGTAACCTCCCAGTCTCTGGGAACGCGTTGCACAGACCTTTCTGCAAGGCCTCCCGGAGAGGTCTCATCCTCTGCTCCCCCTGCGACGGCAAGATAAGGTCCTCAACCTTACCCTTGTACCATGGATCAAGGAGAGTGGCCAGTCAGTAATGGTCCCTCTCCTTGATCCAAAGAATGAGGATCCTGGCACAGGCTTTGCAGGATCAGGGAGGCCATGCAGCGTAGGTTAGCTGAGGCATTCGGTCCGGAGTCCTCTCTCTCACTAAGGCCAACATGATCCGTAGCCACCTCCTCCCAGCCACGTACAAGTCCACGTGTTTCTTGGGACTGTAAATCATCCCTAAAAGACTGCTGATGCTGAGTGCCAGGCTCCCCCTCCATGCTGACACAAGCCTCCTCCTCCTCTGTGATGGTTGGAACAACAGGAACACTGTCTGGATAAAGGGGGCCTTGAGAGGCAAGGAAGTCCTCCTCTTTCTGCCTCTGTTCTGCCTCAAGTGCCCTGTCCATTATTCCATGCAGCGTATGCTCCAACAAGTGGACAAGAGGTGCAGTGTCACTGATGCATGCACTGTTACTGCTCACCATCCTCGTAGCCTCCTCAAATGGTGACAGGACAGTGCATGCATCCCTGATCATGCCCCACTGGCATGCTGAGAAAAAAACTGGGCTCCCCTGACCCTGTCGCCGTAGTCGCACAAGTACTTATTGATGGTCCTCTGCTGCGTGTGTAGCCGCTGCAGCATGGCCAACTATGAGTTCCACCTGGTGGTCATATCACATATAAGGCGGTTCTTGGGCAGGTTCAACTCCTTTTGGAGCTCAGCCAGCCGAGTACTGGCATTAAATGATCAGCGGAAATGCACAGAGTTTCCTGGCCTGCCTCAGGACATCCTGAAAGCCGGGTACCTGCCCAAGAACCACTGCACCACCAGGTTAAGGACGTGAGCCACACAGGGCACATGGGTCAGTTGTCCCTGTCGGAGGGCAGAGAGGAGGTTGGTGCCATTGTCGCAAACCACCATTCCTGGCTTAAGCTGGCGTGGCGTCAACCACCTCTCGGCCTGCCCCTGCAGAGCTGAAAAAATATCTGCCCCAGCGTGGCTCCTGTCCCCCAAACAAACCAGAGCAAGCACGGCATAGAATCTTTTTGCCTGCGTACTTGCGTAGCCCCTTGAACGCCTACGGAGCACCGCTGGTTCCGAGGACAGAGCACTGGAAGAGGCTATGGAGGAAGAAGAAGAGGAGGGGGTGGAGGAGAGAGGTGTGTCTCAACCAGTAGTAGCATTTTGGAGGAGTGGTGGAACAACCTCCAACACTACTGCACCTTGTCCTGCATCCTTCCCAGCTGCCAGAAGAGTGACCCAATGGGCCGTGAAAGAAAGGTTGTCCCTGTCCATGTCTGCTGGACCATGAGTCAGCGGTAATATGCATCTTACTGCTGACCGCCCTGTTCAGCGAGGCAAGGACATTGCCTTCCACATGCCGGTAGAGAGCCAGAATCGTCTTCAGTGAGAAAAAGTGGCATTTGGGGACATGCCACTGAGGAACCGCACATTGCACAAACTCACGAAAGGGGGCCGAGTCTACCAACTGAAAGGGCAGCAGTTGAAGTGCTAGCAATTTAGCCAAGCTAGCATTCGACCGCTGGGCATGTGGATGGCTGGGAATGAACTTCTTTCGACGGTCCAGCAGCTGGGGCAGGGATCATGACCCACAGGGTCGTGATCTGGTCATATAGTCCCTTTCCCATGTTTGACCCAGACGGCCCTTCTTGCAGAGTTAAGGAGGGCCGCAGATTTAGCCATGCACCTGACAGTTTCCACTGCCGCATCAGCTAAATATGCCACTGCCTTACTCAATCTCTAGGGAATCTGACTTCCGAAGACTTGCTCACTTTAAAGACCTTATCAAAGAGCCTGCCTAACCATGCATCCACATTTCTTGCCACGCATGCTGATGCCCAGGCAGGAGCCATGGCTGTCGCATTGGCATCCCATGCTCTTCTCAAGTGTCAGCCCTTCTATCCATCTGGTCTTTTAGGTTACCCGAGTCTTCAAAAGACAAAATTTGATTTCTTAGAAACCCGAGACGCAGCCCTGTCAAACTCGGGAGTTTAAGAGTTTCTGCTCTTCTTCCTCCCCAAAAGGGAAATCTTCTCTTCCAAGTTTTGAGTTTAAGGACCTTTCTTTCCGGGTCCTTCCACTCCCCCAAAATCACTTCCTTTAGAACCTGATGTATCAGTAATACCCTGGACTGAGGCTTACCCAATCCCCTGTACATCCTATCCCGGGCTGTCACCTGCACCGGAGGCTCTGGAATATTTTCTGAAGCATATATTGCTCTCAGTAAATGCCCCATGTCCTCCAAGGGGGAAGAGATGACTACTAGCTCTAGGACTGTCACTATCCTGGCTCTCAGAATCTGAGTTTTCCCCCTCCTCTAATGAATCTTCCTGATTCCTCTGGGTCCTCCAACTCCCGAAGTGACAGAGGATGGGGGTCTCTGAGTGTTTCTGACCCCTGTTAGAGGTACCTTCCTGGGAAGAGGAGTCTTCTCTAGAGGACAGGGTCTCTGAATTGTCCTCGGTACTTCCCTAGGTGCTATACCTGTCCTGAGAGACTGGAGAGTAGAGAGCATCTCCGACTGTACCGCAAGGAAATCCTTCATAACTTGTGAGATTTCCTTGCAGTTTGTGTATGCACCTATAACAAAAAAGTTTTGCGTGGTCTTGTGGGGGTTTTTCGTTCCAGTTCCCACACCTTTTTGACCTGGGAGGACTGTTTTTTTTTTTTAACCCTTAGCCTTGTGAGCCCCCCAAGGAGAGCCACTAGGTTCTAGGGAGACAAGACAAGAAGACAAGTTCCAAAACGTTAAATAGTCTTTATGGTCTTTCCTGTGCCTCTTACTTCATCATGCAAAGGGGAGAGGACTCACCACCTGTGGCCTCTTCCTCTACAGTGTCTGGAACCGGAAGTGTCACCATCTTACTCCACCCGGCCGGAACGCTATGTCCAGACACAGGAGACTTCAGCATTCCTTATGGGAATTCCACCTCCCAAGACATCCACCAGCCCTGCTCAGCACCACTGGTACCGACATGAGCAGACGTCCTTTATCCCTTTCGCAGCCTAGACTGAGCTCCGGTTCCTTCCTCACCCCTGTACTAGACAGGGATGGAAGGGGAAGCATGAGGAGTTCCGGGATACCTACACTGTACCGGGAGGCTCCTTGCCAGAGAAGAACCTCTCCTCCAGGCCATGGGGGACACTGGCCCCTTGCTGGACCCACTGCCCTCCCCGGCTTTGGCGTCCAGCACACACAGTAAAATAGAAACATAGGTAAGAGTACATTTTTCAAACAAAAAAAGTTTTATTCAATGAAACAAAAAAACAAATATACAAAATGGGGAAAAAAAAAAAAAAAAAAAAGTTCACAGTCAGAAACAAGTGTAGTTATATATAAATTCAGGCACGTGAAAGTACTTTTAAAAATAAATACATTAAAAAAAAAAAAAAAAAAAAAAAAGAAGGATCAATAACCGGTGCAAAGAGCAGTTGACTGATTTGCTACGGTCACATCACTTTGCGCTGCCTTGTAAATTCCAATAGGAAACACATGAGCTTAACTGCCAACTTGTACAGCTCCAAACACTTAGAAAACTTATAAAAGGATTTTGAACTGTATTCACAGCTTTTTGCAGACCGTCTCTGCTTTAATGAAGCATCCTAAAATAATAATTGGATAAATCTGTTTGAACTAACGCACAGAATTCACTTTTCACAATATTTAGGGGAAAAAAAAAAAATAAGTGTAAATCATTAGCTGCCCCAAACAATAAAAATGTGCAAGCCCATTATATGGCAAGTACAAATAAAAAAATAAAAAATATAAGCGAGAGATAGATTTAAAAAAAAAAAAGCATTATAAAAGAACAAACGCAATTTATATAAAAACAAAACAAAAAACCATTGATGGACTTATTGCAAGCATTAGACTGCCTGCTTAATTAAAAGTGATAAACCTTAATCATAACTGCGTAACACTAGAATGCTTTTGACTCAAAAATATAAAAAAACACAACTATACAGTGCGAATCCTAACACAAGGTGCTGACATTTGTTTTCTGTTATAAATCAAAAAACACACACACAGATGATAACGGACACAAAACTGTTATGAAAGGTTTTATGTAGATCTTTCCTGTGCTTCACAGAAAACTGGAAATGCAAAAAACGATGAAACCCCTGAGTATTGTATGTTAGCTTTAGAGCCAAGCTGCCTGGAAAGCACAAGTGGTAGCAATAGGAAGACCTCAGCTGACAATGACTATTGAGTCCTGGAAGTTACTTTTGGTCTGTCACATTATATTACAGGCAAAGAAAGGGCTGGGCCTGTTGTATCTGGATGTATTAAACATGTATGTGATTGTACTGTCCCAGGAACAATAGGTTGGACTAGCCATGAATGTGGAGATTGGTCTGGGATGATCAAAGATTATCACAAGTTCTCTTTCCAACAAGCACCTTCCTTTCTAAGATGGAAGAAAAGAGGCTCATTTATTTTATGAAGGTTAAAAAACAAAAAAACAGATATACAATGGATCTGTTGTCAACATGGCTTGCAAGTGCTCACCGTCACTGAGCAACTACACGCGACACTCACATTATCAGTAGGTTACACCCAACTGTGCTATCACACATTAAAGGGTTAGTTCACCTTTACCAAAAAACTGCCTATGCAGATAAGGGATGTCTAGCAAAAAAATAAAAATAAAAACCTGTAAAAGTCAGGCTAAAGTTGAATAATGCCCTTGCTATAAGTGTAGGCAATTTACATACCTCCTGAAGCCTGACTGGAATACTCTCAGGATGTTAGGACATTGCAAGGAGGCCTCATTACTGCTCACTCCCATCACAGGAGAAAGCGCACGCCTGTGATTATGGAGGTGCACAGCAAGAGCAACATCCTAGAAGTATTCCAGTCAGGCTTTATGGAGGTACAGAAATGGCCTACACCTATAGCAAGGGCATTATTTCGCTACACAGTCTTCAACTACAAATAGCCCTTACCTCTATAGTAATTTCTGGTAAAGGTAAACTATCACAGAGGGGTGGATTTACTAAAACTGGAGAGTGCAAAATCTGATGCAGCTCTTTATGGTAGCCAGCTTCTAACTTCAGTTTATTCAATTAAGCTTTCACAAAAAAACAAAACCTTGAAGCTCTAGTTTTAGCAAATCAACCCCAGAGATTCATGTTGGCACACAGAACTGTCAAAAAGGATCAATTCACAAAGTCAACACAAATTTTTTTTCTTCCAGCGGAGTGTAATGAGGTTTGCAAATGACAGTCACATGGTTGTAAAAATACTTATCCTTGTTGTAAAGCTTTGTGTATTCAGGCTAAATTGTAACGAGAGCACAGGTCCCACAATTCCACCAGAAATTCCTTCTCCCACATTTCCCATTCAAAACAAGAATCTGGTTGTCCTAGGCAAGACCCGTTCTTTCACAAAAGGTCTGGCGTTTAGGAAATATAGATATATAAAAAGTCACCAATACAGCATTCATTGATAAAAAAAAAAAAAAAAAAAAAAAAAAAAAATACAATACAGCATGAACATTTGTAACATACTAGAACCGTTAAAACTACACCTGTTACAAAAAGAAACGCGTAGGATGCCATTGCTAGCCTCATTGTGATCTGCATGTAATATTTGAGTCACAGATCCAAAAAAAAATTAAAATAAAGAATGTAGCAAGTGATAGAACGCCAACTCTTCATACTTGCTCAAGGTCTTGGAAAGTGCTGAAGCCAAAGCACTGATGTGACAGACAACGTTTCAGAAGCAAGGAACAGCCTACATATTTCAGTAATGACAGGTTTCCTTTAGATCTTTCCTGCACTTTAAATTTGGTTTGTATTAGATTGAACAAATGCATTTTTGGCAAGACTACAAAATGTATTGCTCTGGAATTACTCGGACAACCTCCAGTAGCTTTTGGCAGTGATCTTACAGCGAACACCTACTAGATTGTTTGTGGTGGCTGTAACAGGGGGCACTGCCCACTGCCTTTTTCCTCCAATTGTGACTTGGCATCTACAAGGACCTTGGCGATTTCTTCAGTGTCTGGAATACGGTCTTCATTATAAAGATATTGAAAGCCATCATAAAAGTCATCTGTCTCCATTACACTTTCCTGAGCAAACTCATTGCCAGAGGTGTTGGACGGAGATTTTGTCATGCCTATGCGGGTGACTGGTTGACAATAGCTTGAAGGAATGCAGCAAGAAAATCGCTCCTGGTCAGAGTTTGTACCTTTATTAGCCGAGATTAATATGTAGACAGGATTGGATGGGGCTTCAAGGCATTGGTCAACTAGTTCCTTACAATGAATGAAATTGGTGCCGTCAACCTGCAAGAAGAAATGGCTTTATTTTATCCCATTACAAAGAGATTATTAGCAAACTAAACACGAACATTTCAGTCTAAAAACGGCAACACAGTCCCCTTGTATTTCTATAAAAAACATTTATAGTGTATGCATACAAAAATCTTTCAGAACTTGCCAAGTGGTTATAATGCATCATTTTAAACATCTCATTTTACGACAACCTTTTTAGATTAGCCCACAACTGTCTGAACCACCAATTGAATTTTAACAAAACAGAACTTCTAGAAACAAGCTACTATTGCCATCTTTAAAATGCAAGATTGCCTGGCTAACATACCAACTTGCTTGATTTCCTTTAAAAGATAACATTTCAGGCATGGATATTTTATACATAGTTACATTGCTCAAGCTTGTACTGCAGCTGCTAGTCCAGTGATCGCCACTTGCTTCCAGGTTTGGTGTTGAGCAGCTGGCCTGCTGCATTCTGAACACAGGAGGTCGGACACTTAGCAGGGGAGCAAGCTTGCGCAAAAATTACTACACCTACAAACTATGGGATAGATTTAGTAATAAAGACTTTAATTGTTTTTACTGGTAATGGAGGCGATCTGCGAATCTGACCCCAAATTACACTTTTTGGGGACCAGAGACATTACTACATTGATCGCAGCATTTTATAGCACTGATCAGTTTAAAAATTAAACTGGCAGGGAAGGGGTAACATTAGGGGGCAAGCAAAGGGTTAAGTGTGTTCTAACTGTAGGGGGGGTGGTTACTGAAACATGACAGATAACTGTTCCGGATCATTGGGAACAGAAGAGCTGTCATGTCATCTGGCAGAACGTCTTGTTTACAGGCAATTCTTTGTTTTGCCTCTCACCGCGGGTCGCCAGGCATTCGCCCGCTATCCTCCCTGCATGGACTGACGTACAGGTACTTTGGAGAGAGCCGACCTGCTGCAGTATTACTGTGTGAGCTGGTCAGCAAATGGTTAATGGAGCGGACACCTGATCTTGATTTGGCTTCTCTTTATGCATTATACTGAGCACCCAAGTGCTCCAGTGTGCAGGGAATAATCTGAAGGAACAGTGGCGTTGCTAGGCGGGTGCGGGCCGCACCCAGATGACACCCGCCAGAGGGGTGACACTCGTGGGAAGCAGCACCGCTAACCCCGCCCGCTGCCCTGTGTCTCGCGCTGCTGCTGTGTCCCTCAGTGGAGCGGTACAAAGACATCTCCCCCTCCTCTATTTACATCCACAGAGGAGGAGGAGCCCGAGCTGAAGGGATACACACTGCTGTGTGGGTGGGGGTGTGTGCGCGTCTGCTGTTCTGATGTAAGAGGGGTGTCTGTACTGCTGGGGGGGGGGATGTCTGCACTGAGGTGGGGGTGTCTGTACTGATGGAGGGGTCTGCACTGAAGGGGTGTCTGCGCTGAGGGGGGGAGGTTTATACTGAGGGAGGGGGGTGGATCTATAGTTAGTAGAGTGGGGACGACACCATTTTTATTTATTTTTTTCTGCACCGGGTAACACCAACCATAGTGACGCCACTGTGAAGGAATAACATTTTTTTTCCTCCATTGGGGCCAGTGCATCGTTTACTTGCTCAGCAGATGTGCTCCTGCTAACGTCTGCCCTCACATATCAACTGTTACACTGCCTATGACAGCTCTATAGAATTTTGTCACCATTTGCTTCAGTCATATTATAGGGAGTTTCAATTAAAATTTAGACACGAAAGATATTTAGTGGTGACAAATTTTAGCGTGAATACTCTACAAGACTAAAATTACTTCTCTTTGGCCAGGAAATCTAGGAATAAAAAAAAAAAAAAAAAGGAAAAACAATATTAAAATGTATTATGATTACTTTTGTTTTCTTCATCAGGTCAGCCATAACAGGGAACCAGTCAGCCGTCATCCTCTCCAACTCCAAGGCGATAATTGCCAAGGCCAGCGTAGAACCCCTAAACTGCAGTAACTGGTGGCATGCCATGCAGTGCTGCAGCTGCCTGGTTAAGAATGCCACGTGGCGAGAAGGATTCATTTGAGAGAAGCTGCCGAAGAGATGAGGCCAGCTGAACATCACCATGGCATGAAACTGCAGTAAAGAAAAAAAAATATATATATATAAAAGTCTCATATCAAGGTCAATTGTCTCCATCTTTCACTTTTGTTGACCAAAACGTGACAAAGAAGAAACAGTTGGACATCAGAAAGGCTGAGTAGTGGCCATTTCTTTGTGCGTCAGTACATGCTGTATTTATACGTCGGACTATTGAGCTTATAACTGAATGTAACAATGTGTTCCCCAAGAACACAACCAAGCTATATTTGTGCGTTTTGTTCCTTGGCTACTTGAGCAATCTTCGCTTCTATTTCAAGCAAGCAACCGCAGTCCCACCCCCCCATTACCTAAAAATGTGAATACTTGTTTTGTGAGTGTATCAAGACCTGCACCACGTTAGATTTTTTAATCAATCTGTTAAAATACTGGCAGCAGAATAGTAATTGCAAGCTCAGCAATTCTGCAGTCTTCCCATAAAGATAAAATAAAAAATAAAAACACAATTAGTGCAGTGTAAACAATATGATTGCCAAACAATTAGCAAGAAAAAGCTGCATTACTGTGGCCAATGAGAGCTAAAACGATGCCACTATGCCAGTATTAGGTATATAAAGAACTCCAGGCAAGATTGCCATCAAGTATACCATATAGCAAAGTGTGTGCACCTTTTATTTTATTATGTGCTGTAGAACTACCTGCTTGTCAAGTTAAAAAAAAACAAGCAGATAATGTAGTCATAGTATTTGGAGTCTGGGCCAATGGCCGGGGGGGGGGGGGGGGGGGGGGGGTGCAGGTATGAACTACATACCATAACAAAAACACAAAGTCTGTCTTGTCTGGAGATCTCTTTAAAAACTACAACTCCTAGGGAAATTGTAGTGCATATACAAACATACAGGGTTTGGGATCGCTTGAGCAAAAGCTTTATGATTAGATGCATCAGGGTAATCTTCCTCTAGAGGCTGGATAAGTAGTCTGTATTTGGTTCTGCTGTTGAGAATTAATAACCAACAGCAGACAATGCGTGTAAATTTGTTTTGTTGTGTGAAAAGGTTTAGTTATGTCCCTGTACCATACAGTTTTTGCCTTAATATTATAGTAATAATTAAACGAACAAATCAATTTTTTCTGCTAGAACGCATTTCCAGCAGAGAAATTAAAATGGGCACGCTTTGTCCTTTTATGCTCATGTGATAAGTGCCAGACTGATGAGCTTCAATTTTGTTAAAAAGGGGAGGTTTTTGGTGACAGGTGTACAATGTATCAAAAACAGCTTTCTATGTACAGTGTTGTTGAAACGAGAAAAAAAAAAAAAAAATTATAAGAGTAAAATATTTTTGCAACATTGTTTAGAGTTTTAAAGTGAAAGAATAGTTTTTTTTCCATTGATTAAAAAATAAATAAAAGCAAAAAAGTTTTTGGGTTCATACAGGTCAGTGACAATAGGCTCCCCCAGTCCAGATGCTCTGTAACATGCTTGTGCATACACTTCTCTTGTTTACATTATGCACCAATCATTTTGCTATCCTTACAATGTTCAGGAAGTCGACTGGTGTGGCGGTGTACAAATCCCATTGCAGTTTATCCAGTATGATCCTTTCCATCCTTAAAATTTCAGCAGATGAGTACAGGCAGCCACTCTGCACTGCAAGTTTCTTCACTGATGGAATTATCTGTAATAGATTTCATTCAATAAAAAAAGTTTAGCCAAACTCTCTGCATGGTCTCTGTATGTTAATGTTATTAAGCGATACTAAACACACTCACAGTTTAGTTAACATTGTCCCTTCTATTTCTGTATGTGAATGATGGAACTATAACTGTTTTAACCACTTCAATACAGGGCACTTTCACCCCATTTCTGCCAAGGCCAACTGTCAGCGCTGTCACACATATGAATGACAATTGCGCGGGCATGCAACACTGTACCCATTAGAAATCACCCCCCCCCCCCCCAAAAAAAAACAAAAAAAAC